>NC_133109.1:12784672-13154786 GCF_022965805.1 Primulina eburnea | reverse complement strand
ACTATTTATAGGCCATGTTGGATCGTCCGAACCCTCTTCGGAACGTCCGAACTCTTACGTGTCCATCGGCTTTTGACACCTCATGATCGGATCCACCGAACTTACACTTCGGATCCTCCGAACTATGATCGGATCCTCCGAACCGACACTTCGGACCTTCCGAACTTGCATGCAAACTGACGTGTCGATCAAACTCTTGACACCTCATGATCGGATCCACCGAACCCACTTCGGATCTTCCGAACCCTTCGTTGCTTCCGAACCATCTTCGGTCCTTCCGATCATGACCACGGTCAAAATTACACATTAAACCTTCTTAATCACCATTAATCCGTTAAATTACCCAATTTAGAATTCGGGCTACTACATTCTCCCCCCCTTAAAGGATTTCGTCCTCGAAATCAGGCGTAGAGAATGAACAAAACGAAATAACAACATCGTTATTACCTCTCAATTATTGTTGAATACAACCGATATTTCGATTACAACGGAAAACACAAACACACATCCATAGTACAACTACAGTACAACTCAGAGGAGCTCTGGATGCTCTGGTATCAATAAGAGCAAAAGCAGGACTACCGCATCAACAAAAAGTACCTGCTATGACTCTCTCCCTGACTCACTTGCAGCCTGATCCTGGTTCAGCGCAAAAACCTGACCTTGGGTACGAGGTCGAAGATTCGAACTACCCCCTGCCTGACCCTGCCTCCTCTGCCGAACAGTCGTCTGAGATCCGGAACCAGATCCTGCTCCACCTCGCAACTGAGGACAATACTTCTTGATATGACCCATCTCTCCGCACTGAAACAAGCTCCTGCGGCTAATCGGCATTGCTCCGAAGGATGGTTCTTCCCACAATGCACACAAGAATCCTTCTTCTTATCAAAGCGAAAATCACCGCTAGACCGTGATCCAGATCCAGAAGAAGAAGAACCAGACTTCTTGAACGACTGAGATCGAGGCCTCAAAGTACTCGGAGGTCTAGAAGAAAGAATAGACCTACCACGCTGAAGACTGATCTCTGCCTGGCGACACCGGTTCACTAATCCATCATACGAAGTAGGATTATCACAGACTGTGACACGATCAAAGATCTCCTGATTAAGCCCCTGGAGGAAATGGTCATACTTAGCCTCAGAACTGCCACTAATATGAGGAGCAAAGGGCAACAACTCGAAGAACTTCTGCTGATACTCATCAACAGACATACTACCCTGCTTCAGATTCAGGAGCTCAATCGTCTTCGCCTGGCGAAGGGCTGGAGGAAAATACAGCTGCATGAAAGCCGCACGGAAATCGGCCCAAGTCACCCTACCCTGGGACTGGACTATCGGCGCAGAAGTCGATCGCCACCACTTGCGAGCACGGCCCTCAAGAAGAAAACTAAGGGTCTCCATCTTCTGCTCATCGGTGCACTGGAATGCGCGGAAACAACTCTCCATGCGCTCTAACCAATCCTCCGCATCATCGGGAGTCTCACCGCCAACTAAAGGCTTAGGCCCCATCTGCATGAAACGATGCATATCGAAACGCCTAGGACCATCCCGACGATGACGATGTTCACGATCACGATGACGCCTACTACCGTCCTGATCACCCCAACGACCTACACTCCCCTGACTACTCTCGTCACCAAAGTGGCCAGCCATCGCTACAACATAGAATGAGGAAACTAGTAAATTGGTCAACGGAATCCCAAAACAGAATCTATATCCCAAAATCATACGCATGCTCTGATACCATAAATGTAGTGACCCGTTCCAGAATCACCTACTAAGCAAGAACTAAGCATGCAATTAACCTAATCAACAATAATCAGAGATAACAGCGGAAATACGGCCAAAGACAATAGTTATACAACCCAATCGAAATCTAGAATAACTCAAATCAAATATCCGGTACAACCAAAACGAAACAAAACAATACCGATAAACTAAACTCAATCGGCTACTCACTGACGTCCTCCTGCTCCTCCTGAGCCATCCAACCTGAGGCCTGCCCCGAGGGAATGGGGTGTCCAAGAATAAACAACACCGAGGACGTGAGCGATAAGAACGCCCAGTACAAAAGTATGAGTATACAGACCTATATGAAATGCACATGCTATGATCATGATACCGGGGTAGTCAAGAAACAGGAGTCACAAAGGAAAGGATCTCAACAATGCTCAGTCTAGAGGCGCCAAGTGGATAGTGCCGCGCGGTACACCTCTGGGTCACTGCATCCACTACAAGACGGACGTGGACCTAAAATGTCCCGGACCACCGAAGCCCTCCCGACCCGTCGGCCACTGTGTACTCTCGGTGTCCATGCGTCCACAAGACAGGGCTGAGCGGCCCCAAGATATAGCTTATCTCGAAAGAGATACAGCTCAACAGCAAAGGCTATCTCGAAGGAGATACGGCTCAACGTGAAATGCAACGTGCAGTAATAAACGTGACATAATAGCATGCATCATATGACATATAACAATGCACCACATAATCATGCAACACATATATGAATGTATACTCAACCAGGATATCTCGGATAGTACTTTCGTACCTCTATCACAGCAATCCTAATCCACTGGAACAACCAGACAACAGGTCTAATCCAAGCCTTCGTCCGTCGCTAGCCCGCTGATGCTGCTAGCTCCCAACTAGAGCACAGCTCTGCTACAAGACCAGCAGCTCCCCGCTAGTGCCCAAATCTCGGAACAAGACTAGAACCTGTCAGAAACGACTGAAATGCTCTGGAACTCTCTGAATTGGCGAGTCAAAATGAGGAAATCCGAGCACTATTTATAGGCCATGTTCGGATCGTCCGAACCCTCTTCGGAACGTCCGAACTCTTACGTGTCCATCGGCTTTTGACACCTCATGATCGGATCCACCGAACTTACACTTCGGATCCTCCGAACTATGATCGGATCCTCCGAACCGACACTTCGGACCTTCCGAACTTGCATGCAAACTGACGTGTCGATCAACTCTTGACACCTCATGATCGGATCCACCGAACCCACTTCGGATCTTCCGAACCCTTCGTTGCTTCCGAACCATCTTCGGTCCTTCCGATCATGACCACGGTCAAAATTACACATTAAACCTTCTTAATCACCATTAATCCGTTAAATTACCCAATTTAGAATTCGGGCTACTACATGCAAAGAAAACATACCCGGACAGTTGAAAGTAGACGAAGTCATATGCATTGGTCCGAAGAAAACCGCTCTGATACCACTAAATGTGACACCCCGATCCTCTTTTAAAATAAAATACACAGCGGAAATAAAATTTTCTCTTTTAAAAATATACGGAAGGAGTTTCAAAATACATTTCTTTAAATATCTTTACAAAATAAATACATGTTCATTTAAATGACATAACAAAAACAAAACATCATTCCTATGATCATGCCAAAATCCTCCTTCCAACGGTGTATGCATATGACCCCCGATCTACAGTCAACGTCCCGAGGTACCACTCTGATCTGCATCACATGAAAATAACTGAAATGAGAATAAATCTCAGCAAGTGGAACTCTTATATAACAATGAACAATAACTCTGTAAAACATCTCTTTGAAATCATAAATACCATCAACTCTGAACTGTAAACTCTGAATATCAATAACATAGCAATAGCATATAAAATATGATGGTATTTCTCTTTTGCTCTGGGGATTGATATCAATAGTATCTCTGCTCTGGGGTGCTCGTATCCCAAATCGATATAAATACCGATAACTCTGAGGGATATAAGCCTATAGGCGATGATCATCTAATATTGCATGCAATCTCTGACTATGTATTTATCAATCCGAAAACATTTAAACTCTTCTCTGGATTTAACAATCACTTTGAACTCTATATTATTTCTTTTATTCCCTTTCAACAATAATGAGACATACAATGCCTCTAATATATATAGCAATACATACTATGGATCAAATGGAAGGGAATATCACAATAAACTCTTTGAAACACATACATATATAATCATGTGAGCAAAAAGGAATGAATTTCCACTTACAAACCACAACAAACACCTCAACTTAGCTCTTGATCACCACCTACAACAAATAATCCACAAATAACACCAATATCAACTAAATATCCAAGATTACAAGCTAAATAATCCATAAATCCACATAAACAACCAACCTAAACAACTCTTAATTTACAACCTTAACAGAATCGCACCAAAAGCTTACCCAAGCTTCCTAGCACCAAGGAGAACGTCGAACTCAAGTCGAAATTCCAAACAAACGCCTGAATCGAAGATAGGAAAGGAAAGAAATGACTAAAAACCCTTGAAATGGAGAGAAATGTCGAGAATGGAGGAGGAAAGAAAGAGAAAGTATGGCCAACCACTCCAAAAAGTAGCATAAAAACTCGCCCATACCTTCACCGCGGGTGCACTCCTCTAAGCACCGCGGGTGCGCAATGGTTTCGGCAGCCACAAAAATTCTGGAACACGAACAGCGCGGATGCGGCGACGCAAGCAGCGCGGGTGCGGTCTCTACCGCGGGTGCGGTCCCTACATCACCGCGGGTGCGGTGATGCTACGGCATTCCAACTCCAAAACAGCACAGTACACCGCGGGGGCACTCCAGTTAAGAGCGCGGGTGCACTCAAGTCACGGCCAAGCACTATTCCCATGCAACTAAAATCGAACCGACACTCTGAAACGAACAACCAACATCAACTAACACCTCAAGACAATAAAACTAACAATACTATAGCCCAAAAATACAACTCTGAACATCTAATCAAATATCCCAAAATAACAAACGAAACTTAAATCGTACCGTACACCGGGCTCGGCTATTACATTTTATGTGTATGTCTTGTTCCCAGTATATATGTATATGTATCTATATACCGGGGCATGTCCCGAGGATATGATATGTTTGTATGTGATTGGTTTTTGTTTATGTGTGGGCGTGTTTTATAATTTGAATTTAGATACTATTTTTAGTATTTAAATATCAGAAGAGATATTTTGGGCTCATTGTAAAGAAATTTTAAATTCGTTTTCCGCTGTAATTACTTAACCCTAATCAAATGTATTGTAATAATGATTAGGAGCTAAGGGCCCCACAGAAAAGAACACAAAACAGAGAGAACACCGAAGATACTCAGTCACCGAAGGAAGACGCACATGAAGCAAAGTCTCACGTTCTCTCTTCTCTCAAAATCGGCTGCTCACTCTCTTCTGTTCAGAAAGAAGCGTTCAAAAGGCGGCCTTTTATTAACCGAAAGGGGGGAAGCTAATTTAAGCCCTACTTGCCCAGATGCAAGAGAAAGGGTTGGAAAGAGAAAAGGGTTACGGTAATGGGTTGGAGAAAAATTGGGCCAAAACCAACAGAAACCAATAAATATCCTTATCTTTTTGGCATTCTCAAGTAGAAGCTCATTTTCAGTTGGTCTTCTTCCATAATTTCTTTCAACCTCGTCTAAGGATCTTCGATTGTACTTCAGCCCTGTCATATTTTATGGCCTCCAATGCCAGTAAATCAGATGTTCTGTTTTTCTCTTTATTCATATGATGTCTTTTGACTTCCCACTCTTTAGCGAGTAAATCCTGATACCTGGATACCAAATTAAACAAGGATGAACATGGTGTACTTTCGCTATGAAGCGATTTTACTAGTGTCTTTGAGTCGATTCCAAATATTATCTTTTTGTGTCCTAATTCCCATGTCATCATACCCTGTCCTTTGCACGTACACAGCCCATAGTTATGCTTATTCGTTTGTGCCAGTGCCGATATTATGGTTGAAACCTTTGATCCATTCTCCAAATTCATTTCTCAAGAGATCTCCATACGCCGTTTGGCGGTGAAGTTTGACGCAACCATCCACATTTAACATGCACCACTCTGTTGGTGGACGGCTCTACTTAATGGATCCATCTTCATAGACATTCATATTGTTTGATATCACTCTTTTTTGTTGAGAAATCAGCCTTAATATCCTAGTATTATTTTAAAATCCATTGAATCTTCATCTTGACATCCATCTTCTTTCCTTTGAACACAGTCATTCCAAACCACAACTGCCTTTTTCCTCCATTAGTCTCTATCCCAGCTTTGTCATGATCGCTAAATTCAATTGAAATTGTTTTCGCAGGCCCCATCCTCCAATGCTCTTTGGTTTAATCAGTCTCTCCCATTTTACCATATGACATTTTCTCTCTCCAAGAAAATTACCTAAATAATAATGTATGTTCCAAATAGCTATTAAGAATTGTTTGTGAAATAAGGTGATTGTTAGAACGAGATTTTTTCAGAAAATTATTTTGAGTAGTAACTTCAATATTGATACTAATTTTTGATAAATAGTGAAAAAATATCCTATCAAACTATTACCAATACAAGTTAGATTTAATCTCAAAACCACACAAATCTTTGGATTCTTGTAAAAATAATATCTTTATATATAAATATATATATATTTTTAAATACAATTGTTCGAAAATTTAATTTTCCATGCTCCAAATGCCGCCCATAGTTATAATATCATCACGATCCCTTATTTTAGTACTAATTTTCATGGCACATAGTTATGTGTATTAATTAATATTATGTTTTGAGTTTATGTAATATGTTCTTATTTTTGAAGCTTCTTTTAGTGATGATATTTTAAATTTTTATTTAGTTAATTTTAATTCTAATAAATATGAAAAACAGAAATTTTTTTGGTCTTAATAAATATTATCCTTTTTTTTAAAATTCGATATTATCCTTCAAATATAATATTACTTGAATACATATTTATATAATTTTGCAATCAACTAATAAAATTTGGATATCCGCTCTCAAATTGTGGGACCCGAACGCTAATCATACTCTTATTAATTATTAGGACAATTTAAGCAATTATAATAAGCAGAGTCTAAATTTTTATTATTTTTTTTAAATGCGGAAGTAATGGAAATCATACTACTATACATGTCAGTATAGAATAAGGTACAAGTCCTGTACAACATACATTCAATACAGACTAAGGTTCAACAATTAGCTATCAAGTGTTCAAACCCTATCTACAGCAACATCAAAGTCTGTGGTCTCCACTCTAATCATGATCTCTCGTCATCTCCTCGACCCTAATCATGTCCCACCTGTTGTCATGCACACATACAAACACGACAACAGCCGAATAATTCCAGTGAGAATATAATCCCAGTATAAATCAACGAATATGCAATCATATAATCAATATAAAGCATGAAGCAGATATCAGATATATATCAAAGTCTGAACATAATGAATATAAAACCATCAATCATACTCGTGACTCCACGACTCAGACTAGACTCAATCCTAGTCTAGGGATCCCGATTTCCAAACGTTGGCATTCCATATCGATCACCAGTAATAGAAGAAACTCCAATTCTATCCACATCGATATGGTATCGATCACAAGTAATAGAAGAAACTCCAATTCTATCCACATCGATAGCCAATCGTCCGGTGACCTATACGTGATAGACTTTGGCACTATCGCCAATTTACTATCTTGTGACATCGTGCAATGTGCCCTTGGCGATCCCACCACTATCAGGCACTTCTGTCACAAGATCACTCGTCTAATATATGCTTCCTATAATTCAACAGAACAAGCATATCAAATCAAATCAATGCATATAATAACAATAAGTATGTGATTTAGGGAAACTCAAGTATATCCTACTTGAGTCGATCTCTCAATACCACATTGACTTATACCTTTCGTTTGTAGTCTCGGTCTGAAGCAATATCAGTTCTGAACTCAAGAGTGTCTCTGTAAATCTGAAACGACATATCGACACAATTTCAGTATCCCCGTCAATACCAAATCAAAAGAAATCAATTACAAATCGTAACTCATATCCGATACAATCTGTAATTCATTCATAATCCAAATCTGTCCGATTTCAACTCAATATAATCAGAAAATCATAATCATTTCATAATCAACCTGTTTTCCAATTTGACTTCGATTTTACGATGTCTAACATGTCGAGAACATCATATATGAATCATATCAAATTCCTACAACATCATAATTTCAAAACATATCCAAACTTAATAAAACTTACGTCCAGTTGTAGCCTGCGTTGATAAGAACACAGTACTGAAGTTGGATTCAAAATCGAACGAGCGGAGTTTGCACAATCGCAATTCTAATATCACGAGACTTAAATTCTTTCCTGAAGCTTTCGTTCTCTTCCTCTGAATTTCTCAATCATTTTAGTATATATATATATATACACACACACATATATAAACGTTGCATAATGGACCAAATGTCGATTTTCCCTTCTGCATGCCTCGCGCATATGCGCGAGACCTACTGTTTCAACATATAATTTCCTCGACAGCTCGCGCATATGCGCGCCCCATCATCGCGCATATGCGCGAGGTTCTCTGGAATTAAACATGAACCATCGCACAGCTCGCGCATATGCGCGCCTTCACCTCGCGCATATGCGCGAGGTCTTCTGCCTGTTTAGCTCATGAGCGCGCATCATGTCGCGCATGTGCGCGAAAAGCACTGTCCTCGCACATACATTATCACACGTTACCTCAAATCGTGTATCGGTTGCCCTTCCATAATCACATTAAATTATTAAACAATAATCGTTAATTAATAGCGATTAATTTTCGGGCATTACATTCCCCCCCTCCCCCTCCCCCCCGATAATTCGAATCGGCTTTTCAACATAACTAAGAGATTCATCAAGTTCGGTCTCGTCTGGCTGAATAATATGAGAGTCATCAGGGAGATACTTCTGCAGCATAGATACATGAAAGACGTCATGTATTCTCGATAATGAAGGCGGCAAGGCGAGTCGATAGGCACGATCTCCTATCTTCTCGAGAATCTCATATGGACCAACGTATCGTGGAGACAACTTACCTTTTTTGCAAAATCTGAAAACTCCTCGGAAAGGGGAAATCTTCAAAAATACTCGATCTCCAGTCTCAAATACCAACGGTCGTTGTCTGATGTTGGCATATTTGGCCTGTCGGTCCTGAGCTGCCTTCATTTTCTTCTGGATCAATTTTACTTTCTCCGTCATATCTCTGATCATGTCAGGTCCTAATCTCAGGAACTTCAGAGATATCATCCCAATAAAGAGGGGATCGATACTTCTTTCCGTACAACGCTTCAAAAGGTGTCATCTCAATACTCGTTTGATAGCTATTGTTGTATGAAAACTCACAGAGATGTAATGAATCTTTCCAATTAGTTCTAAAATCAAGCACTACAGCTCTCAGCATATCTTCCAATGTCTGAATCGTCCGCTCTGATTGTCCTGTCAGTCTGTGAATGATATGCGGTACTCAGATGTAACTTCGTACCGAGAGCATGCTGCAAACTCTGCCAGAAGTGCGAAATAAACCGAGGATCACGGTCTGAAACAATAGCCTTCGGCACTCCGTGCAATCTGACCACCTCTCTGACATAAATATCGGCCATCTGATCATATCGGTACATCATTTTGTATGGAATAAAACATGCCGATTTGGTGAATCGATCAATTACAACCCAAATCGCATCACAAGCTCGGGAGGACCTTGGTAACTGTGTCACAAAATCCATGGAAATGTGATCCCATTTCCATTCAGGAATCGACAAACTCTGTAATAATCCTCCTGGTTTCTTTCTTTCAGCCTTCACCCGTTGGCAATTCAGACATCTGGAAACAAATTCTGCAATGTCAGTCTTCATTTTTTTCCACCAAAACTGTCCTTTCAAATCATTATACATCTTTCTGCCACCAGGATGAATATTGAATCGACTATTGTGCGCTTCTGTCAATATCTGTTGTCTCAACTCTGAAACATTTGGCACAACTAGACGATTATTCACATACAATACATTGTTCCGTACCTGAGATTCTGATCGATGTCCTGCTTTGACCATCGCAATCGAATTCTGAACATTCTGATCAACTTTCTGAGCCGTTTTTATTCTCAATATCAGTTATGGTTCGGCCCGAATAGCCCATAATCTCAAAGGCTGACAATCTGTTTCAAAAGCTAATCCAAACAAACAGCAGTTTTCAATCAAATTGAAAACGCCCATAGTCGATAAGGATAAAGAACATACCTTTCGACGCTGCATTAGATTTTCCTGAATAATACTTAATTTCACAATCGAAATCTTTAAGCAAATCAAGCCATCTCCTCTGCCTCATATTCAATTCGGACTGTGAAAACAGATACTTCATGCTTTTGTGATCAGAATAGATTTCAAACTTTTCACCATACAAATAATGTCGTCATATCTTCAATGCAAAGACTATGGCTGCTAATTCAAGATCATGAATTGGATAACGAGATTCATGTGGTTTCAGCTGTCTCAAGGCATAAGCAATCACATGCCCTCGCTGCATCAAGACACAACCCAATCCTCGATGAGATGCATCACAGTAAACCACAAAATCACCAGTATCTGATGGAATCGCCAAGATCGGGGCACTGGTCAGTCTTTTCTTTAATTCTGGAAAACTAGTCTCACAGTCTTCAGACCAGACAAATGGAGCATTTTTCTGAGTCAATTGGGTAATAGGCTTGGCAATACTCGAGAAATCTTTAATAAATCGACGATAATATCCGGCCAAACCCATAAAACTGCGAATTTCAGGCACTGATGTCGGTCTCGGCCAAAAAATCACTGCCTCAACCATACTGGGATCAACTGATATCCCATCTCCGGATATAATATGCCCCAGAAATACCACCTGTCTCAGCCAAGACTCGGTTTGGCAAACAATTTCTCAGCCCTCAATATTTTTAACACAGTTCTCAGATGTTCTGCATGCTCAATCATATTCTTAGATTAAATCAGAATGTCATCAATGAATATGATTACAAACTCATCGAGATATCTTTGAAAGATACGGTTCATCAATCCCATAAACACAGCTGGAGCATTTGTTTAACCGAAAGGCATGATAATAAACTCATAATGTCCATACCTGATTCTAAATGTTGTCTTCGGGATATCAGAATCCTTGACTCTCAGTTGATGGTATCCAGTGAAAGGGGATCGTTTACGGTGACCGGAAGCGCAACGGAAGTTAAAATTTTTAATTTTTATGGGATATTTCGGCCACCTCATATTATTTTGTGTAGCAAATACAACAAACACCAAATATCATACATAGGGTGTTTTAGAATTTACCTTTCAATCTCAAGAGATTGATGAATGGCACCAACCAAGTTGTAAACAACTTGGCTCTTCAAGGATGACAAGTCTACAAGCTCTCCTTCCTTCAAAAATTAGGCCCGCCAATTGCTAAGTAAATCCCCTCTTAATTTGCACTAGAAAATTAAGAGGATTTTTCAAGGAGAAGAATATTTCTTCCTCAACAGTTGAAGAAGAAAAGAAGAGAAAAACTTGGAGAGAATATCACTAAGATTTCGGCCAAGGTAGATAGAAAAATGAGGGAGTGAAGAGTTGTCTTGGTAGTGCAAAAAGTTGATCCAAAGAAGTTGCATGCCATGCATTATTTTAATCAAAAGTATTCCCCAACTCTTCACATCCCAAGCATGCAATGTGACTTGGGCTTGTAACTATTACAAGGCCCATGGACTATTTAAATTGTCTCAAATATATTTGAGCCCAATTAGACTTTACTTGATTTTACTCAAGCCCACTAGTTAAATAATTATTTCCAATTGGGCCCTACAAGGCCCAATGTTATTTAATTAACTCAACACTTGAATTAATTTAATCATTTGGACTTTACTAGACCTACTAGTATTTAATTAATTCAACACTTGAATTAATTTAATTTAGTCCATAATAATGTTTATGAAAATCACAATTTTCAAATACAATATTTACTTGGCCTATTTTTAATTTAGGAACACATTCATAAATTAAAAAATACATTTCTCTCATAGAATTCATACTTCTATTTTTCTCTACGCTTATATACTCATTTATAAGCCGTTCAACACATTGAACTATTTTTACTTCTCAACGGGATCTAGAAAGCTAGTACTTGTGTGGCCCTCAATAGTTCATTGATACAACTAGCCGTGGGTTCACATCTCCATGTGATTCGGACTAAACATGTCCTTATATGAGCATACCCCAATTGCTTCATTCTTACTTATCAACTCCTTGATAACAAGAACGTCAGAACTCAAGTCTGATAGTACCCAACCAATCATGTTAAACGCCTAGCAGCATCGCTTACATGATTCCTTAGGTATCAAATGATAGTGCCTGCAAGAACCATTCAATTATGGTTAGCGTACAGTACGGTCCCTTCAACTCATATATCCCGACCGATTCGACAACCATTGGTTTATCGAGAGTTGTCAATGAATCGATACTGTGTGTCATGTCGTAGTTGCATCGATGGTGTAATCTATGAAACCCCTTTCATAATTACCACCATACTCTGATCAGAGATTTCAACCTACATACACATGAGAACACATAGGATATCCATACCCGAAGGTAAGCGGTGAATCCCCGACTACAATGCATCGACTCCTATATGTTTCGACAGAACACTCAACCTTGCCACCTGATGACCCCATGAGAGTCGGTAAACAAGTCAAAGTGTAATTCTAGCACATAGAGTCTCAATGTTGTCCCGGGTCATAAGGACTAATGCTGTACAACCATAAACTAGGACTTTTCCACTCGATAAGTGAGAACCACTTGGAAAGTCCTTTATGGAGGGTTGTTCAGTGCACTCTACAAGGAGCACCTATCTGCATGTTCAGACATCACAATGTCCCCTACCATTGAAACATTGTACTCACATCGCAGATACTAGTCTCGAACTCGAGCGGCCTATATCCTTTTTATCGGCGGCTGAATCGATTAGGAACCGTTTAGAATATACAGTATTACAAATATGAGTTTCATGATACTCATCATATAAGCATCTCATATTCTTTCTACTATTTGTATATTCAAGGGACTTTATCTATGCAACTAGCATGAGTATACAGATAAAGAAGTGCCAAAATGATAAATTCAAATATTATTAAAATAAAGACTGTTTATACATAGAGTTTCATTGTGAACACTCGGCCAACACTTGGCTCGACGTGCACCTACTCTAACAATCTCCCACTTGCACTAGAGCCAACTACCCATATGCTTCAAACCCATCGATTCGCGATGCTTCTCGAATAATGGTCCAGGTAAAGGCTTAGTTAGCGGATCAGCAACATTATCTGCGGAGCCGACTTTGTCAATCGTGACATCTCCTCTCTCCACGATCTCTTTGAGGATGTGGTACTTTCTCAATACGTGTTTGGACTTCTGATGAGACCTCGGATCCTTTGCTTGAGCAATGGCTCCCGTGTTGTCACAAAACACCGGGACAGGAGCAACTCCATTAGGAATGACGCTCAACTCTTGGACGAAATTCCTTATCCAAACTGCCTCCTTTGCTACAGCTGATGCAGCAATGTATTCGGCCTAAGTGGTGGAATCCGCAGTGCTGTCTTGCTTGGAACACTTCCAAGAGACAGCACCACCGTTGAGCATGAATACGAACCCAGAGGTTGACTTCGTGTCATCGATATCGCTTTGGAAGCTAGAGTCGGTATGGCCTTCCAATTTTAGTTCTCCACCCCCATAGACCAAGAACAACTTATTGGTCATTCTCAAATACTTGAGGATATCTTTCACAGCTTTCCAGTGTGGAAGACCAGGGTTGGATTGATATCTACTCACTACACTTAGTGCAAAAGCCACGCCAGGACGTGTAGATATCATCCCATACATGATGCTACAAATCGCAGATGCATAAGGAATGCTTGTCATCGCCGCTATCTCTGCATCAGTCTTGGGAGACATAGACTTGGATAGGGACACGCCATGACACATTGGTAGATGTCCTCTCTTGGACTCATCCATCGAGAACCGCTTCACGATGGTATCAATGTATGTGGACTGGGTGAGACCAAGCAATCTTTATGATCTATCTTTATAGATCTGTATTCTCAATACAAAAGATGCTTCACCCAAGTCCTGCATCGAGAACTTACTCTCTAACCATATCTTAGTTGATTGCAACATTCCTACATCATTCCCAATGAGTAGAATGTCATCAACATATAACACCAGGAATGTCACAGCACTCCCACTGACCTTCTTATACACACAGGGTTCCTCAGGATTCTTAGCGAAACCAAACTCTTTGATTGTACTATCGAATCTGAGGTTCCAACTCCTAGATGCCTGCTTTAGACCATAAATAGATCTTTGAAGCTTTCATACCATATGCTCACTCCGATAGATGTAAACCCTTCGGGTTGAGATATGTAAATCTCTTCCTTAATATCCCCATTAAGAAAAGCTGTCTTAACATCCAGCTGCCATATCTCATAGTCATACCATGCAGCTATGGCTAGCAAAATCCTTTTGGACTTGAACATTGCATCTGGAGAAAAGGTTTCCTCAAAGTCAACTCCTTGTCTTTTAGTATATCTTTTTGCCACCAATCGTGCCTTGAAGGTCAATACCTTCCCATCCGCCCCAAGTTTCCTCTTGTAAATCCATTTACACCCTATGGGAACAATTCCCTCAGGTGGATCCATGAGATTCCACACTTGGTTCGAATGCATGGAATTCATCTCAGATTCCATCGCTTCAAGCCACTGGGATGAATCGGAATCAGATAATGCTTTCTTGAAGGTCCTTGGATCACATCCATGGTTAGGCTCATCATGGCTGTAATGCCCGAGAATTAATCACTGTCAATCAAAGATTATTGACTTATAATTTAACGTGATTACGAAAGGGCCAACGGAGACATGATTTAAGATAAGGTGCGACCATTTATTTTGAATTTCAGAATGGGTTGCCGAAGCAACACCGCACCCGCGCTCATGATTAGACCGCACCCGCGGTGAGGAGGCAGTAGGGTATGCAATTTTTACAGAATGATCATCGTGCCTGCGGTCCAGGAGAGAGCGCACCCGCGGTCAGGCACCGCACCCGCGGTCCCGAAGCTACCGCACCCGCGGTGCAACGTGTTTTGCAAAAATTGTGCCACCTCGCTGTATGCATGCATTGATATATATATATATATATATATATAAATATATATATATATATATAAGTATCATTCCTTCGAATTCAGAAGGAAAGAAAGAAAAAGGAACGAGAAAGGCTTGTAAATCCTTACGCCTTTATATTTGATCCGTCCGTTCGATTTGAAATCCGACTTCGGTACTGTGTTCCTATCAACGCAGGCTACAACTGGACGTAAGTTTTACTATATTTTGACATGTCTTGAAATTATGATATTGTCAGAATTGAATGGCATTCATATATGATGTTCTTGACATGTTAGACAGCGTAGAATCGAAGTCAGATTAAGAAACGGACTGAATATGGAATTGTTATGAATTTCAGAATGAGATTGACTGGAATTGATATCAGATTTGTACGGTGGTTGATTGTAAATTATATGAATTGGTATAGACTGATATAGTATTACCAGTATCACAAGATTATACTATGAGACTATCAGAATTTGATAAAACAGAGATGTTGAGATTTGATTAGAATATTAATATAGAATATTGATATTGTCATTGCCAGATTGAACAGTGACAGACTTTGAATCAAGACTTCGATTGTATCAGACCGACAGCAAGAAATGTATAAATAAATGTTGATTCGGGATTGCACAACTCGAGTTAGGCTTGACTTGAGTTTCCCTAAATCACATACTTTATTTTATTGCATTGATATTTGCAGATTATCAGATTGATATGTTAATCTATTGACTTAGAGCAGAGTCAGAGTTTGAGTCTAGGGCAGATCAGCCTAGCTAGGGCAGAACCGCCGAGTCTTTGTCAGAACCGCTGAGACTCTAGACTTACGGTGTATCGATGAGCTTAGATGTAGATCGACGTCTATTGTAGACATTCGATACAGCATACCAAAGTCTAATTTAGATTGGGATCCCTATATTAGAATTAAGCTGAGATAAGACAACAAGACATTGTTTTAAATACAGATTCGTATTAATTCATATAGTCAGATTGGATACATGTTTTTAATGATTATTTATGCTTTTATATATGTTTTATATGATTGCATTGATACATTGTTTATACTGGGATATTTATATCTCACCGGAGTTATCCGGCTGTTGTCTTGTCTGTATGTGTGCATGACAACAGGTGGGACAGGTTCAGGGTCACAGAGGTGAAGAAAGATCGAGTTAGAGTGGAGACTACGGACTTGGACTAGAGATAGGGTTTAAACACTTGATAGTTAGTTTTTGAACCTGAGATGTGTATGATTGTATATTTTATCAGATTTATACTTTATACTGATATGTATAGGAGTTTGATTCTATTACCTTCCGCATTTAAAAAAAAAATTTAGACCATGTTTATTATAATTGATTAATTAGTCCCAATCACGATTTAGAAGATGATTAGCGTCCGGGTCCCCACAATGGCCCTCTTCAAGAAGTAGACCATACCTCATAGGTGGTCTCGAGACTCTCTCGGATCTTCTAGGAGCTTGTATCTCCTCTCTTGGCTCTTCGGGTGTGGGTTCTACAATTGTGGGTGTCTCTCGAACCTCTTCGAGTTCTATCATCTCGCCTTTTCTATCTAATAGAAATTACTTTTCTAAAAAGGTTGCATTCCTAGAAACAAACACCTTTGTTTCTTGGGGATGATAAAAGTAGTATCCAACCGAATTCTTTGGATATCCCACAAAGTAACATAAAATGGATCGACTATCCAATTTATCTCCCACTACCTGTTTCACATAAGCAGGGCACCCCCATATTATAAGATAAGAATATTTGGGTGGCTTACCCATCCATATCTCATATGGTGTCTTGTCAACTGCCTTTGTATGGACATTGTTCAACATCATTGCCGCTGTCTCAAGTGCATATCCCCAAAAGGATGGCGGCAACTCCGTGAACCCCATCATACACCGAACCATGTCCATCAAAGTCCTGTTACCACGCTCCGAAACACCATTCAACTGTGGTGTAGCGGTAGGAGTCCACTGCGAGAGAATCTCATTCTCCCTAAGATACTCTTGGAACTCGGCACTCAAGTACTCACCACCTCGATCTGATCGAAGTGTCTTGATGCTTCGTCCCAACTGTTTCTCTACTTCACTTCTGAATTCTTTGAACCTTTCAATGGCTTCAGACTTGTATTTCATCAAATACATATACCCATACCTCGAAAAGTCATCGGTAAAGGTGATGAAGTAGGCATGTCCATGCTTAGTGGTGATACTAAGCGGACCGCACACATCGGTATGGATCAAATCCAATAACCCTTTGGCTCGCTCCACATGGCCCTTAAAGGGAATTTTGGTCATCTTTCCTTTCATACAGGATTCACAAGTCGTGAGAGCATTAATATCAGACATATCAAACATGCCTACTCCCACTAGCTTGTTCATCCTTCTTAGGGAAATATGTCCTAATCGAGCATGCCATAATTGTGCCGTATTTAGAGTATCTTGTTTTCGCTTGTTTGTTGTTGTTATAGCTTGGACATTGTTTAGTGGAATATCTTTCAATTTTAAGTTATAGAGATCGTTTTCAAGTTCTCCAGTACCAATTAAACATTCATTCTTGTAAATGTTGCAAACACTTTTGTTAAATAAACAAGAATATCCATCTTTATCTAGCATAGAAATGGAAACAATGTTTTTTCACCAAATCTGGTACAAACAAAACATCTCTTAAAATCAACTTAAAATCATTGTTCAACAGCAAGTAAACATCTCCTTTGGCCTTGGCAGCAACTCTTGCTCCATCGTCCATCCTCAAGAAGGTCTCACCTTCCCTAAGCCTTCTACTTCTTCCCATCACCTGTAACTCATTACAGAGATGTGAGCCACAACCGGTATCCAATACCCAAGAAGTAGAGTTAATTGAAATGTTTACTTCAATGTAGAACGTAACATTTCCAAAACCTTCCGGGGCAAGATATTCTCTGTAGTTACGTCTCCAATGTCCAGGCTTCTTGCAATAATGACATATGTCAACAGTCTTGTCAGCTTTAACTGGTAAAGCTGCCACAACGGGACTCGGAGCTTGCCTTTTCAAGGGCACGTTCTTCTTGGGATGTTGGAAAGAACGCTTCTTTCCCTTCCCATGTGGACCAATCTTCGTACCAGATGAAGAATCCACATAAAGAACCGACTTCTCATCATTCATGGAAGCCTGCATATAAGACTTGGCTTTCAAGTCATGGTCATACCATTCCTTGTAAGCCTGCAATTCCTCAGGAGTGCAGTCAGTCGGAGCCTCAACAGGGGGCGACTCAGTCAGTGTATATGCTACCTTTTCCGAATTCAAGACGATTTTCAGGTTTCTTAGCCAATTGAGGTAATTAGGTCCGGTTTATACGTGTTTGTCGAGTATTACATATAGCGAATTGCGAATCGAAGACATTGTCAAAAAGTATTGAAAAGTAAACAGATAAATGTTAATGACTATTTTAAAATATTTAGTAAGATATGAAGTATGGACTTTTACTTCATAAATTTTTACTCCCACTGTTTTGACATCTTTCACTACCCTCTAGTGAAAACGGGAAACTCCTTTCCTCAGTAGGTATGCAAAGTCCAATTAGCGAATTATGATCCCGAATAATGTCAGCCAATCGCAATTCCTAAAAGGTAGTTTCCAATTGCATCTCTATGCAACCCTCTACGTAAAATTTTGTCTCAAGTTTGATTAGGACCCAATAATATGACGTCGTTCATCTTTACGTGTCAAGCCTTACCCATCGATGTTGAACCTTAATGGACGGTCGCCATGAGTTCCCCCAATAATATGAGCCGAAATGTAGTGCCCAAATTCAGTACACGTATAACCCATGTATTTATTTAATTAGTAAATCATTTAATTAATTTTAAAATGAGTTTTAAGTCATGCATGATTTAATTGAATGCATTATTTTAAATTATTTATGTTTATGTGATGCACGTTAAAATGTCTTTCGAGTGTATGTTTCAGGCGATTATCCGAGGCGGGATTGAGGAAAAGAGACCGGTGACAATTTTGGCCAATTTAAAATGTGGTAATTTTATTTTAAGGTTGAGGATGGGGTATTTTAAATGATTTATTAAGTTTTAGCATTTTAAAGCCTAAATTATTCGTTTGGGAATTTTAGAGTTTAAAACTTTTAAAATTAGTATTTTATGTGTTTTATTTTAATTAAGGAATTTTTAGTGAAGTTAGCCATTTATGTATTTTAAATCATTTTTAGTGGGTGAGCATTTTACTAGCACTCAAAATAGCATTTTTTTTAGTAGCCATATAATTAGTACTTTTAATTGGTTGCTAATTATACAATTAAGCAATTAAATTCCTAAATTTCTACCCAAACACATGCACACACCCACTAACACACACACACACATTCACGATAACACACACTCACATTTTCATTCCATTTCATTTTCACCATTTTAAAAGAAAGTTTAGGGTTCTAGGAACCTTCAGCAGTCGCCCCATCCCCTTCACCATCTCAGCCACTTTTCGTGAATTTTATTACAATATCTTAGCGCCACGTTCGTCCCGGATCGAGCCTCGCACCTTCTCCGCTTCGGTATCGTTGTCACGATATTTTTAAATATCAAAAGGCACATATATTCTGTTCTTGATGCATCGATCAGGTCATATTATGCGTACGTTGTTATTTATGCGTAAAACCATGTGTATGTTGTGTAGAAGTTTGAGCAATCATGTTTAAATCGCCTTTGGAGCCCTTTTTAGATCTAAAAATCCTGCGAATTTTTGGTCGAGATTTTGAGAACAATTTCACCTAGAAATTGTAGAACTTTTTGATGCCTTCGATTTGATATAAAATTCGAGATTTTTGGATGACAATTGAGTGAGTTATGACGCTTTTCGTGGGACTGCTCAAACTGCGACTTTTACGAAAATTGTGTTCTTGAAGTTTATATGTTGCAGGCTTTGTTGGGGATCGACGGGTGATCGTTGCTGCGTTTAGGTATGATTAGTAGGATGTTGGGATGTTAATTGATACGTCTTTTAGTGTCGATAGGCACTCGAATGCATTAGAAGTGGTAGGAAACGAATTGGTGTCAATTGCTACGTTTTGAATGGTATGTGCCGTAGGGGGAAACATTGTCGCTTGGGAATTTGTGCGAATATGGTTTTTGGTTGTGGCATGCTAGGATGAGTCTTGGGGTGTCGATTCGTGGTCCGTGCAATCGAGTCTAGACTGTTAAGAAAAACACGTTTAGAATTTCGGAAGCTTTACTTGTCCCGCAGGTACACGGACCCACGGACGGACCCTGGCACGGGGTCCGTGCCTTTGTTCCTTCCGGAGTGCATTTTCCCAGAGTCTACACGGACCCCGACACGGAACCTGACACGGGGTCCGTGTCCACCCTTCCTTTCGAGCCTTCTCACCCGAGTCTACACGGACCCCTACACGGAAGTAGGCACGGGGTCCGTGTTCTTCATATTTTGGGAAAAATACGATAACATGGTTTAGGTTCGATGTCTTGGTTTAGTATAATGGTTTACAAGGTCTAGTCATGGGAATTGTAGAACGTCCTAAGGGATTAAAGGAGCTCGTGAGTAAGCTTGATTATTATGTTTAAGTGTATCAGTTAAGCATTTGAATTCATGTTAGAATGTGCAGCAACGGCCCCGATCGAAGTCCAATGAATCCCTCAACGCCAAGTAAGTATGTGGACGTGCAAAAGAAAATATTCTAAGTTTTGGAGGTATGCTAATTGTCTTGTGACCAATTGAATGGGTTTGGAAGTCGGTGAACGTAGCCGAGGACCTCTCCACCCCGTTAAATTATGAACGAGTTAGATCGTGGTTGGAAAGCGTTAAATTATGAACGGGGACCAACCAGCCCGTTAAATTATGAACGGGGATCTCATGTATGTGGCAGTGGATACGTCCCTGTCAGCCCAGTACTGTGGTTTGTCTGATGAGGCGTTTATTATGTATGGGTCACTTGATTTGAAACATGCCTCTACGAAAAATGATGAAGTTATGTATATTCAAGTATGCAGTATGTTTATGAAAGTTTACGTTGATGGCACGTCTTGTTATGTACGTATGTATGTCCAAGTTTATTATGCAAGTTCAAGCTTCGAGTTATGTATGTCCTATTTTAAAGTGCATGCGATTTTATTACGTAGTACTCGTTATTCCAGTTTATACGTGTTGAGTCTTTAGACTCACTAGACTTGATCGATGCAGGTGAGTATGTGGATGAGGAGACAGGAGGTGGCGACCAAGGGGCAGGCTTGGACTGAGCGAGAGGCTAACCCGAGGACCGCAATGTTTATGTTTTTAAGCAAATGTTAATTTACTCTGACTTCATGTTTTGAGAGAAACACTTCGAGAAAACTTTTGTGAGCAAATTTTTATTGTAATACTTTGAACCGCCATGTCTTATGGGGGACTTGGTTGGGATATTTTTATGGCAAACTTTGAATGTTATTTTATGTTTAAGAAGATTTTTTTATTTTTCCACAAATTTTGAGTATGAAAAGTACGGTACGTTACAGTTGGTATCAGAGCGGTGTTCTTGTAAATGATTACGCCTACTGCCAGTCGAAGAAGCTCACGAGGTCACACCTCAAGTCTGTTAGTTTAAAGTTTTGCATTATGTTATGTAGTAGGCATCAGAGCGGTGTGCTTTGAATGCACGCCGTCGATAGTAATATCTGCAGCGTGATTTTAATGCACGCCGTTAATAGTATCAAGTGCAACACTATTAACAGCGCACATATGGGTGCACGCCGTGAAAAGTAGTATTCGCAGCGTGCTTTTAATGCACGCTGTTGATGACGTGCTGCGGAAAATCATTTTTCTTGTAGTGATGTTTTAAGTTTGATTTACGTGCGTCATAAAATATTGATATATGTACATGCATGTTGGGTAATTCATTGGAACAGTATGCCTCCTAGACGTATGATTAACCAGGATGCTAGGGAGGAGGACAGAGAGCCTCGAGATGAGGGAAGAGTCAATCCTCCACCACCACCACCAGATATGCAGGCGCAGATGCTTGCTGGTATGACGCAATTCTTCGCACAATTTGCGAGGAACCAGACTGCTGTAGGCCCCGAGGAGAGGCCTAGACCAGAGGCAGTATACGAGAGGTTCCGGAGGATGAGTCCGAAGGATTTTTCGGGTACCACTGACCCGATGGTAGCTGAGGGATGGATCAAGTCCATTGAAGTAATATTTGACTTTATGGAGCTGACTGACGCTGACAGGGTCAAATGTGCTATATTCTTGCTGTCAGGGGATGCTAGATTATTGTGGGAGAGTGCATCAGTGGTAGTAAACTTGCAGACTCTGTTGTGGAATGGATTCAAAGAGGTGTTCTACTGCAAAGTACTTCAATGAAGAAGTACGCTCTCGTCTGACCAGGGAATTTATGACGCTGAGACAGGGAGACAGTAGTGTGGCAGATTTTGTCAAAAACTTTGAGAGGGGGTATTACTTCGTACCCTTCATTGCGAATGATGCCCAAGCAAAACTGAGGCATTTCATGGATGGATTGCGGCCGATATTGTGCCGTGATGTGAGGGTAGCTGGCCCTACTTCTTATGCTGTCGCCGTATCTAGTGCATTGGCAGCAGAGCAAGATCTGAGGGATATAGAGGCTGACAGGCAGGGCAAGAGGCCCTATCAGGCACCACCACAACACCCGCAGCAGTAGCATCAAAAGTCCCAGTTTAAGAGGCCGTTTCAGGGGCTGCCAGGGAAGAAACCCGATCAGGGACCGCCGAAAAGCAAGGGTCCTATCCAGCAGCAAGGGGCGCCTCAGAAGCCCGATAACTTTCCAGTGTGCCAGAAGTGAAATCGCCAGCATCCCGGACAGTGCCTATGGGGATACGGGAAATGTTTTAAATGTGGAGCTACGGACCACATGTTGAAAGAGTGCCCACACTGGAAGCAGCCCACCCAAGGGAGAGTATTCGCCATGCATGCACATGAGGCGAATCCAGACACGACTTTGCTGACCGGTAAACTTTCCTACCAAAGTTCAGTATTATTTTGCCTTGCATGTGGGTTTTTATTTGAGATTATTAGTGTGCTAGTATTGTTTTTGAATAACTCGAGTTATTGGGTTCTTCTATGCCTAAGGTTTATGTTAGTAATTTTGGGGTGTAAGTTAGTTTGTTGTGCTAACGTCTCTCAGAAAATATTTTCATAAAGAGAATAGCTACTCAGGCCCTGATAGATTCAGGAGCCACCCATTCTTTTATCTCGGAAACGTTCGCCAATCACTTGGATATCAAGACCATTGGACTCGACGTGAATTATTCAGTAACCGTCCCATCAGGGGAAGAGCTGTCAGCTACTAGCGTCGTTAGAGATATTGATCTAGAATTGCACGGCCACCTGGTGTATGCTGATTTAATCGTCTTGCCGATGCCAGAGTTTGACATTATTTTGGGAATGGACTGGCTGACAAAGAACAGAGTTCTGATTGATTTTCAGAAGAGGTCAGTATTAGTCAGACCATTGGGCATGGAGCAGTTTCTTTTTGAGCCGGCCAGGTGGAGGAGTTTCCCGCGTATGATCTCTTGCATGCAGGCACGGAGACTCATATCGAAGGGGTGTCAGGCTTTCTTGGCCAACGTTATTTCAGCGCCTGATGTGCCCACTACATCTTTATCTAAAGTGCCAGTAGTCAGCGAATTCCCAGACGTCTTCCCAGACGATGTTTCAGGTCTTCCAACAGAGAGAGAGGTGGAGTTTGCTATTGATCTCATGCCAGGCACAGTGCCAATCTCTAAGGCACCGTACCGATTAGCTCCAGATGAAATGTCAGAACTCAAGCAGCAGATTCAGGAGCTCTTAGACAAGGAGTTTATCCGCCCGAGTTTCTCACCTTGGGGAGCACCAGTGCTCTTTGTGAAAAAGAAAGACGGGAGCATGAGACTATGCATCGATTACCGTGAGCTGAACAAGGTAACGATAAAGAACAAGTACCCGCTTCCTAGGATCGAAGACTTGTTCGATCAGTTGCAGGGAGCTACCGTGTTTTCTAAGATAGATCTTCGATCAGGGTACCATCAGCTGAAACTGAAGGATGCAGATGTCCACAAGACAGCCTTCAGGACCAGATATGGGCATTACGAGTTCTTAGTAATGCCATTTGGATTGACGAATGCTCCAGCTATTTTCATGGACCTCATGAACCGAGTATTTCAGCCGTTCCTCGACAAGTTCGTCATAGTGTTCATTGACGATATTCTTATATACTCGAAGAGCCATGAGGAGCACAACCAGCACTTGAGGACAGTTTTACAGACCTTGCAGAACCGTAAGTTGTTTGCAAAGTTTAGCAAGTGCGAGTTTTGGTTGCAGAAAGTTGCATTTTTGGGGAATATAGTATCAAGCAGTGGTATTATGATGGACCCAGCGAAGGTAGCAGCCGTTAAGGAATGGGTTGAGCCGAAGAATGCATCAGAAATCCGCAGCTTTTTGGGTTTAGCTGGTTACTACCGTAAGTTTATTAAGGGATTCTCATCCATAGCAGTTCCACTCACTTCACTAACCAAGAAAAATGCCAAATATGTGTGGAGTGATGAATTTCAGAAGAGCTTCGATACGTTGAAGCAAGCTCTTATTTCTGCGCCGGTGCTAGCCATGCCGTCAGGGCAAGGAGATTTCGTATTATATACCGATGCATCTAAGCTCGGGCTAGGCGCAGTATTGATGCAGCAGGGTCGGGTCATAGCTTATGCTTCCAGGCAGTTGAAAGTGCACGAGAAGAACTACCCGACGCACGACCTTGAGTTAGCCGCCGTTGTCTTCGCACTGAAAATTTGGAGACACTACCTATACGGCGAGAAATGCCAGATTTACACCGATCATAAGAGTCTCAAATATTTCTTCACGCAGAAAGAGTTGAATATGAGACAGAGACGGTGGTTGGAACTTGTGAAAGATTACGAATGCCAAATTAGCTACCATCCGGGAAAGGCTAATGTTGCCGCAGACGCTCTGAGCAGAAAATTTGCCGTCATAGCTCAGTTATCAGCACAGAGAGCTCTTCAGTCTGAGATTCAGAAGTTTGTTCTAGAGATTTATCGTGAGGGCAGAGTTCCTAGGCTATCTAATCTGACAGTCAAATCTGATTTGCTAGACCGTATCCGGGCAGGACAGTCTTCAGATGAGCAGCTTCAGAAATGGAGACTGAGAGACAAAGCCAAGGGCAGTGTTCTCTACACAGTGGCAGATGGAATTGTTAGATACAGAGGCAGAATGTGGGTGCCAAGTGTTGGTTCGATCAGACAGGATATTTTGACAGAGGCACACGCATCTCCGTATTCTATCCATCCAGGAGGTACCAAGATGTATAAGGACTTACAGATTCTGTATTGGTGGCCTGGGATGAAGAGAGACATCCGCAGGTTTGTGTCTGAATGTCTCACTTGTCAGCAAGTGAAGGCAGAACATCAGAGGCCAGCGGGATTGGTTAAGCCACTCCCCATCCCAGAGTGGAAATGGGAGAACATCACGATGGACTTCGTCATTGGATTGCCTAGATCAGTCAGGGGCTTTAATGCCATTTGGGTTATAGTGGACCGACTCACCAAGTCAGCGCATTTTCTACCGACCTTCTCCATGACGCAGTATGCGAAGCTTTATTTCCGGGAGATAGTCCGTCTACATGGAAGATTTTACATGCAGCCATGGGGACAAAGTTGCTTTTCAGTACAGCTTTTCACCCGCAGATAGATGGGCAGTCTGAGCGAGTGATTCAGATTTTAGAGGATTTGCTGAGAGCCTGCATGATTGATTTTCAAGGAACATGGGAGTCTAGACTACCTTTAGTGGAGTTCACATACAACAACAGCTTCCAAGCATCCATTGGTATGGCTCCCTATGAGGCGTTGTAAGGAAGGAAGTGCAGGTCACCAGTTCATTGGGATGAAGTTGGGGAGAGAGCAGAACTTGGTCCAGAAATAGTTCAGCAGACTGCAGACGTGGTGGTCAAGATTCGTGACAGAATGAAGACTGCCCAAAGCCGTCAGAAGAGCTATGCTGATAAGAGAAGGAGAGATCTCGAGTTTGCCGTTGGTGATCACGTATTCGTCAAGATAGCACCTATGAAGGGTGTTATGAGATTTGGGAAGAGAGCCAAGCTGAGTCCGAGGTTTATTGGACCATTAGAGATTTTGGAAAGAGTTGGAACATTAGCTTATCGTGTTGCCCTTCCGCCGAATCTGGTCGGGGTACACAATGTGTTCCATGTCTCGATGCTGAGGAAATATTTGGCTAACCCTTCGCACATTCTGAGTTATGAGCCGTTGCAGCTGGCTCCAGACCTGTCTTATGAGGAGAAACCAGTCCAAATCCTAGATAGGCAAGAGCGTAAGCTCCGGAACAAAGTGACTAGCTAGTCAAAGTCCGGTGGCTAAACCAATCAGTGGAGGAAGCCACTTGGGAAGCCGAAGCAGATATGAGACTTCGCTACCCGGAGTTATTCGGTAAGATTTAATTTTGAGGACGAAATTTTTATAAGTGGGGGAGGAACTGTAGTGCCCAAATTCAGTACACGTATAATCCATGCATTTATTTAATTAGTAAATCATTTAATTAATTTTAAAATGAGTTTTAATTGAATGCATTATTTTAAATTATTTATGTTTATGTGATGCACGTTAAAATGTCTTTCGAGTGTATGTTTCAGGCGATTATCCGAGGCGGGATTGAGGAAAAGAGACCGGTGATGATTTTGGCAAATTTAAAATGTGGTAATTTTATTTTAGGGTTGAGGATGGGGCATTTTAAATGATTTATTAAGTTTTAGCATTTTAAAGCCTAAATTATTCGTTTGGGAATTTTAGAGTTTAAAACTTTTAAAATTAGTATTTTATGTGTTTTATTTTAATTAAGGAATTTTTAGTGAAGTTAGTCATTTATGTATTTTAAATCTTTTTAGTGGGTGAGCATTTTACTAGCATTCAAAATAGCATTTTTTTAGTAGCCATCTAATTAGTACTTTTAATTGGTTGCTAATTATACAATTAAGCAATTAAATTCCTAAATTTCTACCCAAACACACGCACACACCCACTAACACACACACACACATTCACGATAACACACACTCACATTTTCATTCCATTTCATTTTCACCATTTTAAAAGAAAGTTTAGGGTTCTAGGAACCTTCAGCAGCCGCCCCATCCCCTTCACCATCTCAGCCACTTTTCGTGAATTTTATTACAAGATCTTAGCGCCACGTTCGTCCCGGATCGAGCCTCGCACCTTCTCCGCTTCGGTATCGTCGTCACGGTATTTTTAAATATCAAAATGCACGTATATTCTGTTCTTGATGCATCGATCATGTCATATTATGCGTGGGTTGTTATTTATGCGTAAAACCATGTGTATGTTGTGTAGAAGTTTGAGCAATCATGTTTAAATCACCTTTGGAGCCCTTTTTAGATCTAAAAATCACGTTTTTACTGTTCTGGTCAAAACTACGAATTTTGGGTCGAGTTTTTGAGAAACCTTTCAACAAAAAAATTGTAGAACTTTTTGATGTCTTCCATTTGATATTAAATTCGAGATTTTTGGATGAACATTGAGTGAGTTATGACGCTTTTCGTGGGACTGCTCAAACTGTGACTTTTACGAAAATTGTGTTCTTGAAGTTTCTATGTTGCAGGCTTTGTTGGGGATCGACGGGTGATCTTTGCTGCATCTAGGTATGATTAGTAGGATGTTGGGATGTTAATTGATACGTCATTTAGTGTCGATAGGCACTCGAATGCATTAGAAGTCGTAGGAAACGAATTGGTGTCAATTGCTACGTTTTGAATGGTATGTGTCGTAGGGGGAAACATCGTCGCTTGGGAATTTGTGCGAATATGGTTTGTGGTTGTGGCATGCTAGGATGAGTCTTGGGGTGTCGATTCGTGGTCCGTGCAATCGAGTCTAGACTGTTAAGCAAAACCCGTTTAGAATTTCCGAAGCTTTACTTGTCCCGCAGGTACACGGACCCACGGACGGACCCTGGCACGGGGTCCGTGCCTTTGTTCCTTCCGGAGTGCATTTCCCAGAGTCTACACGGACCCCCACACGGAACCTGACACGGGGTCCGTGTCCACCCTTCCTTTCGAGCCTTCTCACCCGAGTCTACACGGACCCCTACACGGAGGTACGCACGGGGTCCGTGTCCTTCATATTTTGGGAAAAATACGATAACATGGTTGATGTTCGATGTCTTGGTTTAGTATAATGGTCTACAAGGTCGAGTCATGGGAATTGTAGAACGTCCTAAGGGATTAAAGGAGCTCGTGAGTAAGCTTGATTTTTATGTCTATGTGTATCAGTTAAGCATTTGAATTCATGTTAGAATGTGCAGCAACGGCCCCGATCGAAGTCCAATGAATCCCTCAACGCCAAGTAAGTATGTGGACGTGCAAAAGAAAATATTCTAAGTTTTGGAGGTATGCTAATTGTCTTGTGACCAATTGAATGGGTTTGGAAGTCAGTGAACGTAGCCGAGGACCTCTCCCCCCCTTAAATTATGAACGGGTTAGATCATGGTTGGAAAGCGTTAAATTATGAACGGGGACCAACCAGTCCGCTAAATTATGAACGGGAATCTCATGTATGTGGCAGTGGATACGTCCCTGTCAGCCCAGTACTGTGGTTTGTCTGATGAGGCGTTTATTATGTATGGGTCACTTGCTTTGAAACATGCCTCTACGCAAAATGATTAAGTTATGTATGTTCAAGTATGCAGTATGTTTATGAAAGTTTACATTGATGACACGTCTAGTTATGTATGTATGTATGTCCAAGTTTATTATGCAAGTTCAAGTTTCGAGTTATGTATGTCCTATTTTCAAGTGCATGCGATTTTATTACGTAGTACTCGTTATTCCAGTTTATACGTGTTGAGTCTTTAGACTCACTAGACTTGATCGATTCAGGTGAGTATGTGGATGAGGAGACAGGAGGTGGCGACCAAGGGGCAGGCTTGGACTGAGCGAGAGGCTAACCCGATGTGGGGACCCGGACGCTAATCAGGTTCTTAATCATCTTTTGAGATTTAATTATCAGTTCTGATAAACAGGGTCTAAATTTTCATCTCAATCGGTTAGAAATTACCCTCAATATAATATTATGTATATGCTACACAAAAACTAGTACCCTTAGCTCTGATACCACTTGAAAGGGATCGATTTTACGGTGACCGGAAGCGCAACGGAAGTTAAAATTTTTAATTTTTATGGGATATTTCGCCACCTCATATTATTTTGTGTAGCAAATACAACAAACACCAAATATCATACATAGGGTGTTTTAGAATTTACCTATCAATCTCAAGAGATTGATGAATGGCACCAACCAAGTTGTAAACAACTTGGCTCTTCAAGGATGACAAGTCTACAAGCTCTCCTTCCTTCAAAAATTAGGCCCACCACTTGCTAAGTAAATCCCCTCTTAATTTGCACTAGAAAATTAAGAGGATTTTTCAAGGAGAAGAATATTTCTTCCTCAACACTTGAAGAAGAAAAGAAGAGAAAAACTTGGAGAGAATATCACTAAGATTTCGGCCAAGGTAGATAGAAAAATGAGGGAGGGAAGAGTTGTCTTGGTAGTGTAAAAAGTTGATCCAAAAAAGTTGCATGTCATGCATTATTTTAATCAAAAGTATTCCCCAACTCTTCACCTCCCAAGCATGCAATGTGACTTGGGCTTGTAACTATTACAAGGCCCATGGACTATTTAAATGGTCTCAAACATATTTGAGCCCAATTAGATTTTACTTGATTTTACTCAAGCCCACTAATTAAATAATTATTTTCAATTGGGCTCTACAAGGCCCAATGTTATTTAATTAATTCAACACTTGAATTAATTTAATCATTTGGACTCTACTAGGCCCACTAGTGTTTAATTAATTCAACACTTGAATTAATTTAATTTAGTCCATAATAATGTTTATGAAAATCACAATTTTCAAATACATTACTTACTTGGCATATTTTTAATTTAGGAACACATTCATAAATTAAAAAATACATTTCTCTCATAGAAGTAATACTTCTATTTTTCTCTACGCTTATAAACTCATTTATAAGCCGTTCAACACATTGAACTATTTTTACTTCTCAACGGGATCTAGAAAGCTAGTACTTGTGTGGCCCTCAATGGTTCATTGATACAACTAGCCGTGGGTTCACATCTCCATGTGATTCGGACTAAACATGTCCTTATATGAGCATACCCCAATTGCTTCATTCTTACTTATCAACTCCTTGATAACAAGAACGTCAGAACTCAAGTCTGATAGTACCCAACCAATCATGTTAAACGCCTAGCAGCATCGCTTTCATGATTCCCTAGGTATCAAATGATAGTGCCTGCAAGAACCATTCAATTATGGTTAGCGTACAGTACGGTCCCTTCAACTCATATATCCCGACCGATTTGACAACCATTGGTTTATCGAGAGTGGTCAATGAATCGATATTATGTGTCATGTCGTAGTTGCATCGATGGTGTAATCTATGAAACCCCTTTCATAATTACCACCATACTCCGATCAGAGATTTCAACCTACATACATATGAGAACACATAGGATATCCATAGCCGAAGGTAAGCGGTGAATCCCCGACTACAATGCATCGACTCCTATATGTTTCGACAGAACACTCAACCTTGCCACCTGATGACCCCATGAGAGTCGGTAAACAAGTCAAAGTGTAATTCTAGCACATAGAGTCTCAATGTTGTCCCGGGTCATAAGGACTAATGGTGTGCAACCATAAACTATGACTTTTCCACTCGATAAGTGAGAACCACTTGAAAAGTCCTTTATGGAGGGTTGTTCAGTGCACTCTACAAGGAGCACCTATCTGCATGTTCGGACATCACTATGTCCCCTACCAATGAAACATGATACTCACATCGCAGATACTAGTCTCGAACTCGAGCGGCCTATATCCTTCTTATCGGCAGCTGAATCGACTAGGAACTGTTTAGAATATACAGTATTACAAATATGAGTTTCATGATACTCATCATATGAGCATCTCATATTCTTTCTACTATTTGTATATTCAAGGGCTTTATCTATGCAACTAGCATGGGTATACAGATAAAAAATTGCCAAAATGATAAATTCAAATATTATTAAAATAAAGACTGTTTATACATAGAGTTTCATTGTAAACACTCGGCCAACACTTGGCTCGACGTGCACCTACTCTAACATCCAGATCTTAGATCGATCTTGGAATACACTGAAGAACCCTGCAACTGATCAAACAGATCATCAATGCGAGACAAGGGATATTTATTCTTTATCGTTACTTTGTTTAGTTGCCGACAGTCAATGCAAAGTCTCATTGAACCATCTTTCTTCCTGACAAACAAGACTGGAGCACCTCAAGGAGATACATTCGGTCTGATATACTCCTTGGCCAGTAAGTCCTCCAACTATTCTTTCAACTCAATTGGTGCCATTCGGTATGGAGCTCTAGATATCAAAACTGTACCTGACATCAACTCAATGCTGAAGTCTATCTCTCGAATCGGAGGCAAACCAGGAATCTCATCTGGAAAGACATCAGCAAACTCACACACCACTGGCAAGTCTGCCAATGATGGACTCGATTTCAGTAAATCAACTGAAAAAACAAGGAATCCATCCGCTCCTTTCTGCAATAATCGAGTCATATTCATCACATATATCAAAGGAATTCTAGTTCGAGAACCCTTACCATAAAATTTCCACTCCTCAGCCATTTCAGGTCTGAATCTCACGATCTTGTGGAAACAATCGTCTGTAGCCCTGTACTTGGTCATTATATCGATACCGATGATACAATCAAATTCAGATATTCCAAGCACGATACAGTCCAACTCAATCTCATGCCCATCATACTGCAGTATACACGATCTAACGGACTTTACTGATATCAAACATGTCCCCAACGGAGAAGAGACAGATACTACCGCAGACAATGATTCAATAGGCAATGCATGACTCAATGCAAATCGCTCAGATATAAATGTATGTGATGCACCAGTATCAATTAATACATAAGCAGGTTAACCAGAAATAAAGCAGTTACCTGCCACAACATCATCAGGTGCATCCTGTGCCTGCTCCTCAGTCAAAGCGAACACCCTGGCCTGCTGTCTCGGAGGCTGGCTCACTGTCTGGCTTCCTCCTGGCCTCTGCTGTGCCTGAGTAGACGGTGCTGGCTGGAAAGAATGAACAGCAGATGGTCGTCTCCCTGTCTGAGCCACTGATCCAGCTGACTCTACTGTCTGGGATCCCTGGGCACCTCTCTGTGGACATACTCGGGCAAATGTCCCTGCTGTCTACAAATACGACAGCTGCCAAACACTCATCGACACTGCTCTGTGGAATGTTTCCCTCCACAGGTGCTGCAATAGGGTCCGGTATAGCTCTGGCTCTGTCGATGACTCCCAGAGCTAGAAGAACTGCTTCTTGACTTCTTGAATTGCTTTCCTCTAGCTTTCAAGAAATCCTTCTTTCCACTACTACTGCTGCCACCCTCAAATCGAGAAGGTGGTTGTTCTGGTCTCGGGGCTGGAGGCATAAACGAAGCTCCTCTCTCTCTCATCAGACCTGCTTCGGCTCCCTTAGCCCGGTTCAAGGAATCAGTGAAATTGTTTGGCCTCCCGGTATTCACCAAGGTAAAAATTTCAGGATTTAGGCCATTAATAAATTGGTCCGCAACGGCCTCATCATGTTCAGCCACGTGGGGAGCAGACCGCAACAATGTAGAGAACTTGGCCACATATTCCTCAATGTTTAGCTGCCCTGTCTCCAGTTAGCAAACTCGGCTCCCTTGTCTTTCCTGTACGACAATGAAAAGAACCTTTGATAAAATTCAGTTCTAAACACATTACAGGTAATAGTCGTACCTCGAAGTTCTAGTGCTCGTTTAGTGGTAATCCACCAGTTCTTTGCCACATCGTGTAACTGGTGTCCTATCAGTTTCACCCTCCGCTCATCGGTATAGTCCAGGGACTCAAATAGCATCTCGATATCGTCTAGCCAACTCTCACAATCCACTGCAGTCTCGGTACCTTTTAGAGTCGGTGGATGAAATGACTGAAATCTTTTTAACAATGTCTCCATTGGAGTGGCTGTAACGTCCATTGGAGGATTTGACGTGCTACCCTGTTCGGGTACTCTTCTCGGAGGCATATCTGATAATCAAATGGGTTAGTAACAAATACCACAATTTTATTTCAGTCCTCCTCCGATCATCTTACAGCTGATCCACAATCGGTGCTGATTCATTCTCAATCAAACATATTACCATATCAAATCAGATAAGCAAGTAACATGTATTAAAGCAGTAAGACATGCTAGCATTCAAAAGTAGGAAAGAAAACCTCAATCTACCCTGCTCACTAGCTTCTATCTCAATCTAAAGGATCTATCGCTCTGATACCACCTGTTGTGGGGACCCAGACGCTAATCATACTCTTAATCATTATTAGGACAATTTAATCAATTATAATAAACAGGGTCTAAATTTTTTTTTTAAATGCGGAACGTAATGGAAATCATACTAGTATACATGTCAGTATAGAATAAGGTACAAGTCCTGTACAGCATACATTCAATACAGACTAAGATTCAACAACTAGCTATCAAGTGTTCAAACCCTATCTACAGCAACATCAAAGTCAGTAGTCTCCACTCTAATCATGATCTCTCGTCATCTCCTCGACCCTGATCCTGTCCCACCTGTTGTCATACACACATACAAACACGACAACAGCCGGATAATTCCGGTGAGAATATAATCCCAGTATAAATCAACGAACATGCAATCATATAATCAATATAAAGCATGAAGCAGATATCAGATATATATCAAAGTCTGAACATAATGAATATAAAACTATCAATCATACTCGTGATTCCACGACTCAGACTAGACTCAATCCTAGTCTATGGATCCAGATTTCCAGACGTTGGCATTCCATATCGATCACCAATAATAGAAGAAACTCCAATTCTATCCACATCGATAGCCAATCGTCTGGTGACCTATACGTGATAGACTTTGGCACTATCGCCAATTTACTATTTTGTGACATCGTGCAATGTGCCCGTGGCGATCCAACCACTATCAGGCACTTCTGTCACAAGATCACTCGTCTAATACTCGTCTAATACATGCTTCCTATAAATCAATAGAACAAGCATATCAAATCAAATCAATGCATATAATAACAATAAGTATTTGATTTAGGGAAACTCAAGTATATCCTACTTGAGTCGATCTACCAATACCACATTGACTTATACCTTTCGTTTGTAGTCTCGGTCTGAAGCAATATCAGTTCTGAACTCAAGATTGTCACTGTAAATCTGAAACGACATATCGAGAATCATAATATCAATATTCCATTCCCATTTCAACACTAAATCTGATTAATCTGGATTTAAGTCAAATCAACGGCATAACGGCACGATCTCAGTATCTCCGTCAATACCAAATCAACAGACATCAATTACAAAGCGTAACTCATATCCGATACAACTGTAATTCATTCATAATCCAAATCTGTCCGATTTCAACTCAATATAATCAGAAAATCATAACCATTCAATAATCAACATGTTTTCCAATTTGACTTCGATTCTACGATGTCTAACATGTCAAGAATATCATATATGAATCATATAAAATTCCTACGACATCATAATTTCAAAATATCCAAACAATAAAACTTACGTCCAGTTGTAGCCGGCGTTGATAGGAACACAGTACTGAAGTTGGATTCAAAATCGAACAGGCGGATTTTGCACAATCGCAATTCTAATATCACGAGACTTAAATTCTTTCCTGAAGCTTTCGTTCTATTCCTCTGAATTTCTCAATCATTTTAGTGTGTATATATATATATATATATATAAATATATATATATATATATATATAAACGTTGCGTAATGGACCAAGTGTCGATTTTCCCTTCTGCATGCCCCGCGCATATGCGCGAGACCTACTGTTTCAACATATAATTTCCTCGGCAGCTCGCGCATATGTGCGCCCCATCGTCGCTTAAACATGAACCATCGCACAGCTCGCGCATATGCGCGCCTTCACCTCGCGCATTTGCGCGAGGTCTTCTGCCCGTTTAGCTCATGAGCGCGCATCACGTCGCGCATGTGCGCGAAAAGCACTGTCCTCGCACATACATTATCACACGTTACCTCAAATCATGTCTCGGTTGCCCTTTCATATTCACATTAAATTATAAATCAATTATCGTTAATTAACAGCGATTAATTTTCGGGCACTACACAAATTAAGAAAAAATATATTTAAAAAACTCTTGACAAAAACTTAATCATAAGAGTTACGAATTTGATGTGTAAGGCCCGAGAATTCGATTACCGTAATTTGAAATGATTTGGGATTAAATGATGTGATTATAGATGGAAAGGATCGGACTGGGAAAAATGAGATAAGACCTCGCGCATATGCGCGACAAGGAGCCGCGCACATGCACGTGGGTGGCAGAAGACCTCGCGCATATGCGCGAGATATGGGCGCGCCTATGCGCGAGCTATGCGCAAGGTGAGTATCAAGTCCAGAAGGTTGGGCGCACATGCGCGATGTGATCCGCGCACCTGCGCGCACATGGCAGAGAAGTTGGCACATATGCGCCGGATGGAAGCGCGCATATGCGCGAGCTGCATTGCACGAGACAGTAGGTCTCGTGCATATGCGCGATGATGGGGCGCGCATATGCGCGAGCTGTCGTGACGAAGACGCGCTGAGACAGAATGTCCCGCGCATATGCACGAGACGAGTAGGAGGCACATTGAGACACTTGCCTTCTGGCATGTGCGAGTATATATATATATATATATATATTATATATATATATATATATATATGCACAAATTCTTCAGAAATTCAGAAAAGAAGAATCGAGAAAGGGCCGAGGAAAGTTACGAAAAAATCCTTACGCCTTTTGTGAGAAATCCGTCCATCCGATTTTGAATCTGACTACGGTATTGTGTTTCTATCGACGTAGGCTACAACTGGACGTAAGTTTTGCTACGTTCCTCCCAAGAAATCCGTCCAAGTTTTGTGGACTCTATTCTACACCTAACCTAATACACGAGATTGGGCGCCGTTTTTTCAGTCTGACACCATATTTTTCCATCACTTTTCTTGGGAGGAAGGCTAGGAGCAAAGAGATTTCGAAGACATCGAGATTTCCAAGCGTCGTGGCCGTCATCCATCGTCAACCTTAGTATTTTAATTATTCAGTTTTTATTTCTTAGATTGTTGTTGATTTCTAGCATGAATTTTAGTGGCTAAACTCTAGATTTGTTGGGATTTGAGGGGATCCTACCCCGTACTCGTTGTTGAACATTATTTAGCGACGTTTTTATGAGTGATTTGTTTATGCTTTTGTGCTCTCTTATTTCAATTGGAGTCTAGCTAACTTCTTTTGATTATTTCATGTTGTTGATGATTTCGATAGAATAATTGACAATAGGATCGAATAGTATAGACCACGGATTTACAATTTTAGTAGATATACGGAATTGGATACGTGTCGATAGTGATAATTCACCCGGATGAAAGCTAGCGGGTTCCATAGAACGTAATGCAATCGTGAACTATTAAATAATTGAGGATACTTGATTACTGCATGTTTATGATTAGTATTAATATAGCTCGACAGAGTATATTAATTAGTCTAGGGAATTCCGTCGAAGGCACGAGTAAAAGTCGAGTATAATTGTTTAAACACGAGTGGTAGGTGAACTGATAATTCCCAACAAATTCGTCTCTCATTTGATTTTCATCCAATTTAATCACTGATTTCTTGATTATTTGTTCTTGCACTTTAATTATTTCAGTTATTGAATTCACTTTAGTTTAATCACCAACTCAATCTATCGTTGCTGAAGAAATTTACTTGAAAATAAAGATATTGTAACGCAGTCCTCGTGGATCAATACTCGTATTCACTTACGTTTATTATAACTTGACTATCGTGCACTTGCGATATTTTAAATCGAGCTTTCATTTATAAAACAAATTTTGGGACTATTCACTGTGCAAGTTTTGCTCGATCAAGTTTTTGGCGCCGTTGCCGGGGACTGTTGATTCACAATTTTTTATTTTTCATTTAAATTCTTTAGTATTATTTATTTCATTATTATTTGATACTCTCATTGTGTTGCAGATTTTTCTTGTGGTGCATGCCAAGATCACTTGACGTGGAGCTTGAATTTGACCCTGAAATCGAAAGAACTTTCCGCAGGCTAAGACAGCAACAAAGACTCAAAGAACAGATGGAAAGACACGAGCAAGAACGTGGAGAGGAACAGCGTGACAATAGACAAGTTGAGATACCACGTCGGATTCCAATGTTGGATTATGCACAACCGTCTCTTGATGGAGCACGTCCAAGCATCGTGAGACCAGTCATCCGAGCTAACCAGTTTGAGATCAAGCCAGCTATCATTCAGATGATTCAAAACATTGTTCAATTTGGGGGAAGTGCACTTGACGACCCTAATTCTCATATAGCTGATTTTCTTGAAATTTGCGATACTTTTAAGTTTAATGCTGTGTCTGATGATGCTGTTCGTTTGCGTTTATTTCCATTTTCACTAAGAGATAAAGCTAAGGCGTGGTTAAACTGTTTGCCTGTAGGGTCTATCACTACATGGGAGGATATGGCGAAGGCATTCCTGATCAAGTACTTTCCTCCGTCGAAGACTATGAAGCTGAGAGCCGACATTACTACTTTTGCTCAATATGAGCTAGAGTCACTTTACGAGGCATGGGAGCGCTATAAGGACTTGTTGAGGAGATGTCCCCACCACGAGCTACCTCTTGGGTTAGTTGTTCAAACTTTCTACTACGGTCTGCTTACTTCTAACCGTACTATGATAGATGCTGCTGCCTGTGGTAACTTACTGAGAAAGACGGCTGAGGAAGGATATGAGTTATTAGAGGAGATGGCTGCTAGTAGCTATCAGCCTCAGTCTGATAGGCAGAGACGAGGTGCTGGAGTTAATCAAGTTACTGATTTGTCTGCGGTGTCAGCACAGTTAGAGGCTTTGAACAGAAAGATTGATGGGATGAGTGCGAGTGGATCGGCTATGCGTCTGCAAGAGATTTTCTGTGATAAGTGTGGAGGTGAGCATGACGTGCAGGATTGCCAAGACGGAAATCCATTCTATGTGCCTGAAGGAGCACCGGTAAAACAAGTGGTATTCCAGAACCGTCCAAGAAATGACCCGTATTCAAACACATATAATCCGGGATGGAGGAATCACCCAAACTTTTCATGGGGAGGTCAAAACAACCAGAATCGCCAGCAAAGAGGTCCACCATATGGGATGCACCAAGGGTTCAAGCAAGAACCGCCTCGGGAGGAGAAATCTAATTTAGAGCAAATGATGACTAAATTCATTTCTGCGACGGAGACGAGATTTCAGAACCAGGATGCATCCATAAAGGGGTTAGAGACTCAAATTGGGCAATTGGCTAAGTTGATTGCTAACAGGGAGCAAGGAGCTTTGCCAAGCAACACGGAAACTAACCCGAAGGAACATGTGAAGGCGGTGGAATTGCGCAGTGGAAAAGCACTTGAGTCTAATGAGAAAAAAAACAAGCAAGGTGAGGATGAGGTGGAACATCAAGGAGGTAAGTCTTCTAACTCTACATTTACACCTATTGCACCGAATAAAATTGTTATCCCCCCGTCTTTTCCTGCAGCAATGAAAAAAGCTAAGATAGATGCACAATTTGGTAAATTTCTTGAGATATTCAAAAAACTGCATATTAACATTCCGTTTGCTGATGCTTTATTGAATATGCCAAGTTATGCAAAATTCTTGAAAGATATCTTGGCGAATAAGCGGAAGCTAGAAGATCATATGACTGTGAACTTGACTGAAAATTGCTCCGCTTTAGTTCAAAACAAGATGCCTCCAAAGCAAAAAGATCCAGGGAGTTTCTCTATACCTTGCATTATTGGTGATATTAATTTTCATAAAGCTCTATGTGATCTTGGTGCGAGTATTAATTTGATGCCCTATTCTGTGTTTAGGAGACTGGGATTGGGTGAACCCAAGCCAACTAGGATGTCATTGCAGCTGGCTGACAGATCTGTCAAGTATCCACGTGGGATTATCGAAGATGTCTTGGTGAAAGTGGATAAGTTTATTTTTCCTGCAGATTTTGTAGTACTTGACATGGAGGAAGATTTAGAGATGCCTTTAATCCTAGGGAGACCATTTCTGGCTACAGGGAAAGCACTGATTGATGTTGACGAGGGAAAATTGAGACTGAGAGTTGGAGAAGAAGAAATTATTTTTGATGTCTTTAATACTCTCAAGCACACAATGCACAATGATAGTTGTTTTCGTGTTGATGTCTTAGATTCTCTCGTTTGTGATTTTGTGCAGGATGGATTGCAAGAGCCATTGGAGGCCACTCTCACTACGGAAAAGCAGGAGGACGAGTTAGACGAGGAAAAGATGGAGATGGTAGCTCACTTGAATGCCATTCCACCTTGGAGAAAGCAAGTGGGGCTTCGACTAGAGGAATTGGGAGACAGAAAAGATTTAATGCCTCAAATGTCGAGCCTAGAGGAGCCACCTACTTTGGAGCTCAAACCACTACCTCCACATCTCAAGTACGTATATCTAGGAGAAAATAATAAACTGCCTGTTATTATTTCCTCTTCTTTGACAGATGATATGGAGAGTAAGCTCTTAGGAGTCCTTAAGGAGCATAGAGGAGCATTCGCTTGGAAAGTTGCGGACATCAAGGGGATAAGTCCTTCGATCTGCATGCACAAAATTCTGATGGAGGATAAATACTCACCCCTAGCACAACCTCAAAGGAGACTCAATCCAAAGATGCAAGAGGTAGTAAAAGCTGAAACGATCAAACTTCTGGATGCAGGTATTATCTATCCTATCTCTGATAGTGCGTGGGTAAGTCCTGTACAATGTGTGCCGAAAAAGGGTGGGATTACTGTTATTACCAATGAAAAAAATGAGTTGATTCCCATTAGAACTGTTACGGGTTGGCGTGTGTGCATGGATGATAGGAAATTAAATGATGCAACCCGTAAAGATCACTTTCCCTTGCCATTTATTGATCAAATGATTGAACGATTAGCCGGTCATGAATTTTACTATTTTTTGGATGGATATTCGGGATACAATCAAATCACAATTGCACCCGAGGACCAAGAGAAAACTACTTTCACTTGCCCTTATGGTACTTTTGCGTTTAGACGTATGCCCTTTGGTCTATGCAATGCACCTGCTACATTTCAAAGATGCATGACCGCTATCTTTCATGACATGATTGAGAATTTTCTTGAAGTTTTTATGGATGATTTCTCCATTTTTGGCTCTTCATTTAATGAATGTTTAGAGAATTTAAACTTGGTGCTTATTAGATGTGAAGAAAGCAATTTGGTGTTAAATTGGGAGAAGTGTCATTTCATGGTGCAAGAGGGGATTGTGTTAGGACACAAGGTGTCGGAGAATGGAATCGAGGTAGACAAGGCCAAGGTGGAAGTAATCAAAAATCTACCACCACCTGCATCGATAAAGGGAGTCAGAAGTTTCCTAGGCCATGCGGGTTTTTATAGGCGTTTTATTAAGGATTTTTCTAAAATTGCTAAGCCTTTATCCTCTTTGTTGATGAAAGATGTTGAGTTTAAGTTTGATTCTACTTGTCTGCAGGCATTCGAAATACTCAAGGAGAGCTTGGTGACAGCACCTGTTCTGACTGCCCCTGATTGGGAGTTACCGTTTGAGGTGATGTGCGATGCTAGTGATACAGCTGTTGGTGCGGTGCTAGGTCAAAGGAAGAACAAGGTATTTCATACCATCTATTATGCAAGTAAGACCTTAAATGATGCTCAATTGAATTACGCTACTACTGAAAAGGAATTACTTGCTATAGTATTTGCTTTTGAAAAATTTCATTCATACCTTGTTCTGTCTAAAGTGATTGTGTATACAGATCATTCTGCCCTAAAATACTTGCTTGCTAAGAAAGATGCGAAACCTAGGTTAATTAGGTGGATTTTACTATTGCAAGAATTTGATCTCGAGATTCGAGATAAAAAGGGTGTAGAAAATGTGGTTGCTGATCATCTGTCTAGGCTTGAGGATGTTAGAATTAATGGCGTTGATACTGATATAGATGACTGGTTCCCTGATGAGCAATTGTTTGAGGTGAATGCGTGCCCTTGGTATGCCAATGTTGCAAATTTTCTTGTCACTGGCACACCTCCCCCAAATTTATCGTTTCACCAAAGAAAGAAATTCTTTTCTGACGTGAAATATTATTTTTGGGAGGAACCATTTTTGTTTAAGATCTGTGCAGATGCCATGATAAGGAGATGTGTAGCGGAGGAAGAAACCAGTCAAATTCTGAACCACTGCCATGACCGTGAGGTAGGTGGTCACTTTGGACCCATACGGACGGCATCTAAGGTACTTGAATGTGGCTTCTATTGGCCAACTCTTTTTAAGGATGCTCGTTTGTATGTTCTCAATTGTGATAGATGCCAACGCACAGGTAATATTTCTAACCGTCATGAGATGCCTTTGAATAATATTATTGAGTGTGAAATATTTGATGTGTGGGGGATTGATTTTATGGGTCCTTTTCCTGCTTCTTTTGCAAAGAAATTTATTTTGGTGGTAGTGGAGTATGTGTCGAAATGGGTGGAGGCAGAGGCTTGTGCCACGAATGATGCACAAGTGGTGTTAAAATTTTTGAAGAAACACATTTTTAATCGATTTGGTACACCACGTGCAATCATAAGTGATGGTGGCACCCACTTTTGCAATAAAATTTTTGATAAACTATTGGGCAAATATGGTGTCACCCACAAAGTTTCCACTCCATACCATCCCCAAACTAGTGGACAAGTTGAAGTGTCCAATCGAGAGATTAAGAGGATTCTAGAGAAGACAGTGAATGTGAATAGAAAAGACTGGTCCATTCGGTTAGATGATGCTTTGTGGGCTTATCGTACTGCTTTTAAAACACCTATAGGCACTACACCATATAGGTTACTTTTTGGTAAAGCATGTCATCTACCCGTAGAATTAGAGCATAGAGCATACTGGGCGACCAAGGCACTAAACTTTGATTTTGCTCTTGCAGTTGAAAAACGGTTGCTGCAGTTGAATCAGTTAGACGAGTTTCGAGGAAAAGCGTATGATCTTGCACTATCTTACAAGGAACGCACCAAACGAGCCCATGATAAACACATTGTAAGAAGGGAGTTCAAAGTGGGTGAGGCGGTGCTGTTATACAATTCTCGCTTGCGACTTTTTCCGGGCAAGCTGAAGTCCAGATGGTCAGGACCATTCATCATTGCCGAGGTGTTCCCATCAGGTGCAGTGGTGTTGCATGATGGCAAGGAAGGGACGTTTACTGTGAACGCCCAAAGATTAAAGCACTATATTGGTGGCACAATTGAGCCACAAATTGGAGTCACTCGGCTCCATGACAGTCGTTGAGGACACGGGTGAAAAGTCGAGCTCTAGACTATAAATTGAGAACTGCTTCTTCTCCTTTTTATTCTTTTTCCTTTATTCCTTCATCGTATCATTTGCATTTAGGTAGTTGCATGGCATGGCATTCATTGTTCTTATTTATTTTTTCGAGAGTATCTCGCTAGGGCGGTCAAAACCGACCGCCCCAGCGAGACGTCGTTTTTTTTCAAAAACATAGCCACCGAGAAAGCCTCGCTCGGGCGGTCACTTTTGACCGCCCCAGCGAGTGAATTTTTTTAAAAAAAAAATTGGTTTTCCTGGCGAACACTTCTCGCTAGGGCGGTCACTTTTGACCGCCCCAGCGAGTGAGTTTTTTAAAAATTGGTTTTCCTGGCGAACACTCCTCGCTAGGGCGGTCACTTTTGACCGCCCCAGCGCGCCCTCATATTTTTCAAACAGTCTGTCACCGAAAACCACTCGCTAGGGCGGACACTTTTGACCGCCCTAGCGAGTCGCGCATATTTAAAAAGCTGCGTCGCGTTTTTTTTCTTTCCCACTCGCAAACCCTCGCCTCCCTTCTCGATTTTCGGCGCCTCCTCCGTCTTTGAAGCTCAAATCTTCTTGTTTTGTGATATTTTCAGGAAAAGACTCGATCTTGGTTGCTACACTCCACCGGGATGCGTTTACACTACAATTTCTTCTACTCCGGTCATCTTCCAAGGATTCCGGCGAGCTTTTCCGGCGAACTTCGAAAATTTTCCGGCGACTTCAGACTCTTTGCACTCCCATTTCGACATGGCACCTAAACGGTGTAAGGTAACTCACGGTGCCTCTAGTTCTCGTTCGACTCCGTCTAATTTTGTTAATGAGAAAGCTCGGGAGCGGTTTGAGCATGCTAAACTACATAGAAAACCAATCCCTGAGCGAGGGTTTACTACATCTGTTATTAGTGATTTTCCGGAAGTCTTAGTAGAGGGACGAGGGTGGAGTAATTTCTTAGCACAACCGAATGTCGCGGTGATTCCGGTTGTGCGTGAATTCTATGCCAATGCTCCGGAGCGGAGTGAGCCTAAGGCATCTGTGCGGGGGCGTCTAGTCCCGTATGATTCGAGAACTATCAATGACTTGCTGGGTTTACCGTCGGTCGATGACTCTGAGTTTCAGGCGTGGGTGCTCAACCCGGACTAGGATTTAATTATTCGCACGCTCTGCTATCCGGGCACCACGTGGAGACAGCCAGGGACGTATATGGTTTTTCTTGAAAAATTTTTGAGAGTGGACGCGGCAATGTGGTATGCGTTTCTATCTAAGAGATTGATGCCGGTCGGGCATACGAGTGATGTACAGCGTGAGCGGGCGGTTGTTCTGTATGCCATCCAGACTGGGATGGCGATTGATGTGGGCAGACTCATCTTTGGATAGCTCAACATGTGCATACACAGCAGCAATTTGGCGTTTTATTTTCCGAAGATCGTGACTGAGTTATGTGCCCGAGCGGGGGTGATATTTGCCGATGATGATGAGTGGCTACCACCGATGAGAGCTATTGATGACGCTCTTTATCGATCCAAGAGGGAGAAGAGGCAGGCAGAGCTGCCCGAGGATGTATTTTTCGAGTATGGGGGCGCAGCTCAACCACCTCCGGCTTTAGGACATGCACTGCCTCCTCCGCAGCCACGCCGCCGTGCCATGCGAGATCGCATCAACGAATTGGGCGCTTGGGCCACTTACCAGACTGAGTATCAGGCCGTCAATCAAGCTCATATTCAGAACGTCGAGTACTTGGTACAGGGGATCTCAACGCATTTGGGCATCGACACATCCGGCCAGCCACCACCACCCGCATACCCGCCACCCTTCCAGTTCCAGTACCATTATCCTATGCCGCCACCAGCTGACGAGGGAGTCCCACCACCTGAGCATGACGAGGATGAGGAGTTTTGATCAGGGGAGTTCACTGTTTCCCCTTTCTTTTTATTTTTATTTTGTTTGTTTTGTCATTGCATTTGCATTCATTCGTTTTTATGTTTTTAGTCTTTGTTTCGTTTTGTGCTATGAGGGCATGGCACAACTCTAGTATGAGGGGGTGGGTAGATTGTTTTGGTTGTTTAGTTAATTGGTTATTGTTTTGATTGTTTAGTTAATTGGTTTAGTTTCGTTGCATTTCTGTTGTTTGGTGTCGTTTATGTTGGTTTCTTTTGTTGGGTGTCGTTTATGGTGAGAAGCCATCGTTTATGATCCAATGATGATTTGAATTGATAGGCTACAAAAGAGTTGATTGGGTCATGTCGTGAATGATACTCTTGATTGTTAAAGCATGAATTTTGGTACAAAATTTGAACCTTTTAAGCACACATGTGTGGGGACTAGAACTTTGTAGGAATAAGGGTGAAATTTGAAAATTTTGTGAGGTTAGCTTGAACGGCACCATTTATGAGTTGATTTGGCATGTAAACCCGTGAAAACAAGTCGCTAATTGCCATTTATGAGTTGATTTGGCATGTAAACCCGTGAAAACAAGTCGCTAATTGGGACCTTGAATGAGAAAATTTGATTTGCCTTGAACTTTACATTTACCTCTTTTCCATTGCACTGAATTACAATGTCATACTCCTAACCAGCCGTGATCCAAAGTATTATATTCTTAGCCTAGGGAGTACATGTGTGAAAATTGTGCAATTAAAAAATTATATAAAAGAAAAAAAAAAGAAGAAAAAGAAAAAAAAAAAAAAGAAGGAGATGTAAGGTGAGGGGAAGCCGAAATAAAAGGAATGAAATTGTATTCCTAGGCTAAAAGTTGGAGATGTAAGGAGACGAGGAAAGTCAGACGAAAGTCTTGACGATTGCACAATGAAAATGATCGGTGTACTCCCAACTTTTAGCCACTTGAGCTTATTTTCCTTCTTTTCGACACCCTTATCTGTACTTAAAAGCTGAATAAAGTTCAATTTGTGGCTAGTGATGAATGGACACGGGGATGCATGCTAGTGAAACTTGTATTGAAGTGTTAATTGAGTGACTCGCATGATTTGATAATTGATCTATTTGAAGTGCGAATGACTAGACCCATCATGACACACACACACGTTCAAATTAGTGTCGAAATTTATGTGTAGATGAGAATGAGTATTCGGTTGCGATTTGACTTGATTGGTTATGGGAAAGTAAACTGAGGCATGAACATAAACGTTGTTAACTCACCATTGACATTTACTCGTGTTTTTTTTTTCTTGGTTGAGTTTTCTTTGTGTTTGTTGAGTTTGTTAGAATCTCATGCTTTAACCTATTTTACTCGAGGGCGAGCAAAAGGTTAGTATGAGGGGGTTGATAGGACTCGTTTTTACGTGTTTTTAGTGTTGTTTTCGAGTCGCATTCATGCATCATATTAGTTTGTTTTAGTTTAATTTAGCATTTTTCTATCATTATTTAGCATATGGCTGATCTCGTGTATTTTGTGGTTGTTTTGTAGGAATTGGACCGAAAAGTGGGATTTTATTTGGCACAGCAGCGAAGAGATCTCGCTAGGGCGGTCAAAAGTGACCGCCCCAGCGAGAATTTTAATCCAGCCGAGGAGCATTTGCGCGGACCTCTCGCTAGGGCGGTCAAAAGTGACCGCCCCTGCGAGACCAGAGACATGGCCAAGGATTTTAATTCGAGAACCACTCGCCCCAGCGGTAAAAGGTGGTCGCCCTAGCGAGCGACGAGATCAAAGAAGATTTGTTTCCAAGTTTTGTGGACTCTATTCTACACCTAACCTAATACACGAGATTGGGCGTCGTTTTTTCAGTCTGACACCATATTTTTCTATCACTTTTCTTGGGAGGAAGGCTAGGAGCAAAGAGATTTCGAAGACATCGAGATTTCCAAGCGTCGTGGCCGTCATCCATCGTCAACCTTAGTATTTTAATTATTCAGTTTTTATTTCTTAGATTGTTGTTGATTTCTAGCATGAATTTTAGTGGCTAAACTCTAGATTTGTTGGGATTTGAGGGGATCCTACCCCGTACTCGTTGTTGAACATTATTTAGCGACGTTTTTATGAGTGATTTGTTTATGTTTTTGTGCTCTCTTATTTCAATTGGAGTCTAGCTAACTTCCTTTGATTATTTCATGTTGTTGATGATTTCGATAGAATAATTGACAATAGGATCGAATAGTATAGACCACGGATTTACAATTTTAGTAGATATACGGAATTGGATACGTGTCGATAGTGATAATTCAGCCGGATGAAAGCTAGCGGGTTCCATAGAACGTAATGCAATCGTGAACTGTTAAATAATTGAGGATACTTGATTACTGCATGTTTATGATTAGTATTAATATAGCTCGACAGAGTATATTAATTAGTCTAGGGAATTCCGTCGAAGGCACGAGTAAAAGTCGAGTATAATTGTTTAAACACGAGTGGTAGGTGAACTGATAATTCCCAACAAATTCGTCTCTCATTTGATTTTCATCCAATTTAATCATTGATTTCTTGATTATTTGTTCTTGCACTTTAATTATTTCAGTTATTGAATTCACTTTAGTTTAATCACCAACTCAATCTATCGTTGCTGAAGAAATTTACTTGAAAATAAAGATATTGTAACGCAGTCCTCGTGGATCGATACTCGTATTCACTTACGTTTATTATAACTTGACTATCGTGCACTTGCGATATTTTAAATCGAGCTTTCATTTATAAAACAAATTTTGGGACTATTCACTGTGCAAGTTTTGCTCGATCAATACATGTCATGAATATTTCTTATATGCTTTTGTATAGACTTTTATATGATTGTGTGTTTACATTTTTTATACTGGGATGTAATTCTCACCGTAGTTATCCGGCTGTTGTCTTGTTTTGTATGTGTGCATGACAACAGGTGGGGCTGGATTAGGGTCAAGAAGAGGTTGAGTTAAGACAGTTAGCGTAGAGATCCGGACTTAGGAGTATATCTGTTATATCACCTGAGATGTAGTGAAGAAACAGTAGTTATTATGATTTCTTGTTATATAGGACTTGTACTTAGATCTGATTAGTGATTTGTAAATGAGATAAGACTTATTTCATAAGGCGTACTCTCGTGTTTTAAAAAAAAAAAATTAAATCTTGTTTATTTTAATTGATTAATTATTCCCAGCAAGTGATTAAGAATTGAATTAAGTTCGGTCCCACATGATGATTACAAAAACTTGAGAAAACAATGAAGTTTTTAAAAATTGGACAAAATAAGGATTAAAGAATTATGATTTTTTTTCCCTTTAACAAAGAAAATGAATGCTTATTTTTTTAGACTATATGTGTAATTTCACGTTTGTGTCACAATTACGAATAAAATCGGTTAACATGTGTTCATCCGGTTTAACATATAGTAATAAATAAGTATTCCAGCCGAAACATGAATGCAATTACTGAACCATTGGGTAAGGCCGGTGGATGTGCTTAGGAGTGGTAAAAAATACTAAATTGTTTTGTATACTGAAATTATCGTATCAAAAAAATATCGAATTTTCGATCGAAGATTTCGATACAGTACGATAACAATACCGAATTTTTCGGTACGGTAATAGTATACAATTTAAAATTTTCGATATATATCGAAATACCAAAATACCAAAAAAATATGCAAAATTTTTAAAATATATAATATTTTAAAACAATAAATTTATCAAAAATTTAAAATATAAGATTTGTTTCGGTATAAAATGGTATATACCGATACCGTACCGAAATCTCGATTTACCAAACAATTTCGGTATGCTAGTTATATGTACCGAAATTTTCGGTATACCGAAATCGGTACGAAATTTTCGGTTTGGTATCAGTATGAATTTTTTTATACCGTAATTTCGGTAAGATATATGGTATATGATTTTCGATACGGTACGTTACAATATACCATAAGTGCTATATATCTTTCTTCCTACCTATATTTTTAATTTTTAGTAGAAAAAAATTGATTATCAATTATGGTTTGGAAGAGTAAAGGTTTTATTTGCTTTATTTAATGTGAAAGTGTTTTTCTTCCCAAAACATGAACAAGCAAATATGATCTGAACTTGCTTTAGTCTTTTCCAAAAAAATAAAAAAAAAACTTTGCTTTATTGAAACTTTGAGCTCTATATTGTAATTTTATTGTTCATTAATAAAATTACAATAAATCTCTAATGATTACATGATTGTCTGTCTTAATTATATATGTCCAGAATCGTGGTTAATTGGATAAAGCAAATGAAGGATTTAAATGATACAACTGCATAAAGAAAATATACATGATAGACCTGGTTCTCAATTGACATACTGTTTCTGAAGAAGGCCTCCACAAAATGCCAAGTCGAATCCTTCTTCCGGAGAATCCCCGATGCAGTCAAAAACTGCATCCGCATTCGAGAAATCCTCGTCGCCTGTGTACCTGTCGTCCACAAAGATCGAAAATCTATGTGTTAAGGGTATTTCTTGAAGATACTACGAGTAAACTTTGAGTTATCAAGTTTTGTCAATTTTGAAGGGCGTTTAGTATGCCTTTGAAAGCGAATTTTTTTTTCAAGAGATGTAATAAAAGATAGAACATACCCACTCTTTGTTACGATACACTTCATTCCTGCAGCTTTGGCAGCCGCAAGGCCAATGGCACTGTCTTCCACAACAACGCAACTGGAACAAACAAGGAAATGAGTGCCATTCGGAACAGTTTAAAATTCATAAATAAAATGCCAAAAATTTATTGCTTAGTACAGCCATAGCAAATATTTACAAGTGCTCTAGCTTCTAGTAATTCCAACAACTAAAAGTTCTTCTCTTTATGTAAGGGTGATACCTTGAGGGCTCGATGCCCAGTGTTTCTGCCGCTAGCAGATAAATTGCCTGCCCATTAAGCGTTTCAGTGAAACTTCAACAGATTATCGCAACAAAGTTAAAATTGTTGATCACTTGCATGATAACATTAAAATAATGTTGCTTGGAATTCATTGATAAACAACGTTAACAAGATTGTTAGTCAATATTTTCAGCAACCTCAACCTATATAAAGACTAGTACTAGGAAGCTTACTGGATCAGGTTTTTTCCGAGGAACCACATCTCCAGCAAATATCTGGATTTTTTCGGCTCGCTCAGGTCCTAACAAGAATGAAACTACAGCAGATACCTGAAATTCACCCCAACATATAACTGTTTAAACAGGGAGGAGATTGAAAACACACTATATAAGGGGGGGGATGGAACAAAACCTTTAATGATTTTATGTGCCATTCAAGAGATGGTCAACTGTGATTGTTGGTTCAAAGCTTTTCATGGTTATGATACGTTGTTTCAAAGTGCATCACAGTTCATGAAAGAACAATGCGATAGGGGATAAGCCATGAGAATGATGGCATGAATACAGCAGAAAACTTGAGAACCTGATGGTGCATACCGCCTTCTCATTTGAAGTGCTGCATACAGCAACTTTGACTCCATTCCCCAAGGCCTGATCCAGCAACCTGCCAAATTTAGTTCAGTGATCTTCAAAAGATATTTTGATAGTGAATTGTTCGGAATTTGAAGAATATTTGCAGAAGAAGAACTGAATAATGAATCTAACAAAAACCGTCAGAACAGACAAGTGATAAGAAATAAACATAAGAATATCAGTCATGAAGATTGGGAAGTCTAGAGAAGAAAATTACGTCATGGAAGACAATAACTGAGTTTGTTAAATGTGGAATGGATATCAAAAAACTAGACCACTTACATTCAAACAATCCTTATTTGAATTCAAGGCATAGAAGTCACAAAAAAACTGTTACAGATGAATATGATCCTTAAATTAGTATTCTAGAGGATGAAAAGTACTAACCACTAAGACGCAAGCTTGGTCAAAACACACAAAGAAAAGTAACTTTGAGGTTGCAGAGTAAAATGCTCTATTTTTGTCAAGAACATTACAACATTACGTGCACTTGAAGAAAATTTTCACTATAATGTTTCATTGTCCTCACTACAAACTGACGCAAAAGGATAAAACAGCAACTTACTTCGCTACACCAGGCCTAAGAGGCAGCAACTTTTTCTCAATAAGCGCCATGAATAGTTCCGTCTTCCGTTTGTGAAGCGATGCAACAAATTGCTTTCTTTCTTCTTCAATCTTTGGTGCGTTGTCTGGCCAGCCTACCTTGTTAAAGTAAGCTGTCATCCTGAAGTCCAAAGAATAACAACGATTGATAGAATTTAATAGTGCAAAAAGAGGAAGTAATATTTTGTACAAGAAGCTGAAATTGAAGTTTTGCAAGCCACATTTTCTAGCTTTCAGTTTTCAAACACATTTTTGAAAGAAAAGTCCGACCATACTAATTTTGTTTGAAACAACTTCTCCATCAAAACACACTCTTAGTCTTCATCGCCAAGAATTATGCCACTTTCTGCAGACATGCATCTTGAAACTAATGGTTAGATTAAGTAAGTTTAGATGACAATAAAAAAAAGAAAATCTCAAACAGTATCAAGTAATATCATAAAATACTGAATGAACCTTTCCTTGCCGCCACCGATTTTGAGCAATTCACCATACAAATCAACATCCCAAGTCACTCCCAATTGCTTCTGCTCAATCAAACCACTGAAGATTATGTCTCAAACCCATAAAATCAGAACAAAGAAAAATGACGCAATTTACTCAAAACACAAGACAACGCTCTGATGATCATCCAATTCACCCCATGGTAATATGAACTGTTTCCATAAAGAAAAGAAAAAGATAGAAAAACCAAGAGAATTTAAAGTAAACAAAAAAACAAATTTATTTACCTCAGCGAATGTTTCATTGAAAGAAAGGCGATGGCCATCTTTTTCAGTGTCAACTAAAACACCATCACAATCGAACAATAAGGCCTTTGGAAGAACCGAAGGTGCAGCAGAAGTCATACATTTAATCCCACCAAACCCCACATCACCGCTCAAAGTTCTTTTCTTGAATATCAAGCCAGCTAATCTTGAACCACCCAATACTAACGAAGAAGATGGCGATGATAAAAATGCGGTCTTTCTCGGGAAAGGCAGCGGAAAATGGCGGGTAAATACAGCACAACAAGATGATGAAGCTGCGAGAGGGGGAGAGAGAGGGGTTACTGCCATTGAATTCTTCTCTCAACTTTTCCTTTCTGCTCAATCTCAGTTTTCATTCGGTTATACGGCCCTTATTTGTTTCGTTCGCGTCACAAAATTTTTATCCTCATACAAACCAACAGAAGAATTCAATCAGCGACTCGAACCCATTCCATTTCTTTTAAACTATAAAAAAAATGTAGACTATTGTTTGGGTTCAATTTGGACAAACCCAAAATAAGTCAAGCCCAAGAAAAAATAATTGAACGGACAAATAAGGTTAAGAGCTGACAAGGAATTCAAAAATATTTGAATAAATCAACAACGTGCAAATAGTGGAAAGATAGTGGATAGACAATGAGAGATGATGGAATAACAAAGGGAGCATGAGAGTCTAGAGAAAAACAACTAAACTCATCACTCAACAAATTGCTCCACCAGCAAATCGGCATATTTTCATATTTCAAGTTTTCTTAATTTCTAGGCTTCTCATTACAGTTTACATCATTTATTTTTGTAAACGTTTTTATATTTTATGTTTTCGAATTCCTACATATTCTTTTAGAAAGAAAATCACGATAAAAGTTTATTTCTTAAATTTTCTGTCGTTTACGTCATATTCCATTATTTTGGTGCATATTAGTTTAAAATATTGTAATTAACGATCGAATTTAGAATTCATGTTATTTGAATAGTTAAAACTTAGATCTTTTAGTCGTATGATCAAATCTATGAAGGCAAGTCGCGGGAGTAACCATCCCAAAGAGGTTGAAATGACCGAGCAAAACTTACACTGTATAATAATCGGTAAAACGTCAATAAAATTAAAGCTCGATGTAATCACAAGTGCACGATGTCAAGTAATAATACAGTATACAAGAGTACGAGTATCGTTCCTCCAGAGACTGTATTTCACGATTATTATTTCCACTTATTAAACTAGCAATGATGATTTGATTGATTACTTACTACTAGAATGATGAAATAAACAATTACCAAATAATTCAAAGATTAAATGATGAAATTGATAAACTAAAATGATTAACTAAGGTTTCACTGATAAATGAATTTGTTTGGAATCTTAGTTCACCTATCCCTCGCTCATTTAATTAATTTGTTCGACAATGATCCCTGCTTTCGACAGGATTTCCTAAAGTGTTGGTACCAACATTTCAAGAATCTAGGTACTTAAGCCTGAAGATCCTGGGTTCAAGTGTTGGGGGAGGCGAAAAAACCCACTTTCATGGGTGGGATATTCTATGAGTGACGGTGCATAGGCATGGGCCGATGCCCATGCTGGACCATCCTAACGACCCATGATCAGTAGTGTTGCATGTGTATGGGTATGGGTATAAGTATGGGTATGGCCTGAGTCCCATGTTGGTTCAGCCTAATAGACCATGATCGTTACAGGAGTATTCTTGCTCTGCTCTGCAAGGCCAAGTCAAGCTAGTAAGGCTCGTGGTTTTGGAGATTATTTGTTCTTTGCGTCTCTTTTGCTCCTTTGGCTTAGTTTTTTATGATAATCATTTTTTCATTCTTGGTTTCATGTGCTTGGTGTCAGTTTTTACCCAAGCGGTTATTATTTAGCTACCGATGAGGAAGATAACACATGCCGAATATGGGATCCGAGGAAAAGAAAATCTTCGTACAATATACCTGCTCATTTTAACCTTATTTCTCAAGTCAAATTTGAACCTCATGAGGGATACTTTTTAGTTACTGCTTCATATGACATAACTGCTAAGGCATATACATATTCTAAACTATGACTTCTGGAAAGATCTTATAATACATCAGCTAGGCTTTCCCCCCCTATTTTTTTTGTATCCGTGAAACTTATCATAGCATTTCATTTCAGGTCTGGTCGCTCCTCGAGAGACTTCAAGCTCGTAAAGGCTTTGTCTGGTCATGAATCAAAAGTTACCTCGCTTGATCTTGTGGGAGGTCAGTCCCTCTGAACATCAGGGGCTTATTATTATTTTATGTATGTAGTTGCATATTGTTATCATATTTTTGGTTTTTTTGTGTCGGCCAATTTTTCAGAAAATGTAATAAAAACTATTTTTCTTTTAAGTTGGAATTTTATGCATTATGTCACTTTTGTTTGGCTTACATTTGATTTGTGGAAGTCGGATGCTTGTTAATTTTATTGGTTTTAATAAATACTTCAGGAACTATATGGTTAATCATCTAAATTTCTGTTATTGGTCTTTTTCTTGATCTTTGGTGCACATCAAGTAGTATGAGTTGAGGCAAGGAAAATCTTTTTTCCGCAAGAGAAATTTGTCTGTATATAAGTGCTATAAGGAATGACAATCATCCCCGAGATACAACAACTTCGATCCAGAATTGCAGCATCTCAAATTCTGGATGTCAGCGAACAATGTATATTTATGAACTTTCAAGTTTCGGAAATGTATGTGAAGAATAAAAAGTATCGAATGCTTGCAGAGGAAGGGAAGATATAATTGAGTAACCGGTACCACATAAAGGTTGCACCCTTATATGATAAGCCAAGGGGACACGCACAAGCCAAGGGACGCACGGTTCTGTGCCAAAGGACGGTCACACGAGACACACTGGTACGGACTAGAGGGTGCAAACTTTTGGACACACTTGTTCGGACTGGAGGGTGCAATCTTTGTTTCGAAAATAAAAAATATTTTCCAAATAAATTTTGTCCAAAAATATTAATACAGTCAAGAGATCTTACCTCATTGCACACACCGCGTCGAGCGCGTGCGTGCATGTGTTTCACCGAGACCCAACCTATCAACGTCTTCCCCCTTCCAAAAACTTCTGGTGCCCTTTGGGGCCCAAACCCTTAGCTCAAACTTGGAGCTTATAAGGAAGACTATACTTGGTTTATTGTCTAATGTGGGACAACTTCCATTTCCTTTCATTTACTAATCACAACTTTTCTAACAATCCCCAACATAAATAAAATTAATGCATGTATGCAGATTCACTTGAAAGCTCTTGTGAATTATTATTGAATCAGGATATATAGTTTTTTTACTTTAAATCTTTCTTAGATTTAGTAGTTGTGTAGTGACGTGATGTCTTGAACTAACCAACTGTTTATCTAAACCAAGTCAACAATACTTATACAACAATGATTTTAACATATTATTGTTCTCATGTTATGTCCATTTCGACCCTAGACCATTTCTTATACTCATAAGTGTTTTTCATTGAAGTGGCCATTACTTCTCACTTATACAAGTGATCTACTATCTAGAGTATCATGTCATATTCTACCTCTTAGATATAAGAATCATTAAAAGAGAACTTACATGTTGTAGGTCTTTTCTACTTGGATTTTTATAGGAGAGCCTTCACTGATTCCAAGATTCAAACTAATATTTATAACTTAGTTTCCCATTGAACCAAGGTCTTGGGATCTTCAATCACAAGGTTGGTTTACCACTAAAATATTTTATTTTGTGGGATTTAAGCTCATTCCTCTTAAAAATTTGTACATTTTATCTATGTTTAGTAAATGAATCTGCTAGGTTTTTCTTTAATTTCACATATTCAACATAAATAACCCCGTTCGAGATCAATTGTCTTATGGTATTATGTCTCAGTCAAATGTGTCGATATTTACCATTGTATATACTGATTTGTGCTCTTAATATCGTCGATTAACTATCACAATGAATAATAAAAGAAGATACCAACTTATTCCAACAAGGAATATCTTCTAGGAAATTTATCAACAATTCGGCTTCTTACCTAGCTTATCTAAAGCAATGAACTAGGATTCCATAGTGGATTGAGCTATACGTGTTTGCTTAGAAGATTTCCATGACACCGCTCCTCCACCTATTGTGAATATATATTCGCTAGTGGACTTGGAGTCTTTTGTATCAGATATCCAATTGGCATCACAACATCCTTCTAAAACTGCAGGATATTTTGTATATATGAAACCATTGCTCAATGTATATTTTAAATATCCAATCACTCTCGTTAAGGCTTTCCAATGATCCTTACTTAGATTACTTGTGAACCTGCTTAACTATTACTGTATATGCAAGGTCTGGACATGTACAGTTAGTCAAGAATATTAGACTACCTATTATTCTTGCATATTCAAGTTGTGAGATAGGTTCTCCTCGATTCTTTGTGAAAGGATCGGTTAGTAGGTGATAAGTGTTTAGAAGGGGGGTTGAATAAACACTCACGGATTATATATTCTTTTCGAAGATTGGGTTCATTTTAGTGACAAACTGACACTCGGCATCTCGTCAGTTGATAACAATCAGTTTAATTGAAAAACAGTTGCGGAAGTATACTGACTGAAAGATAGAATAACTGATAGTAACTGAAATAAAAAGCACACGATTTTTTTCTTGTTCGAGAATAGAATAACTCCTACGTCACCCCTTCTATCACGAAGATAGGATTTTCATTAAAAGACTTTGATCGAATACACACGTTGTACTGACCCACTTCAGTTTGGACTTAACACTGCCAAACTGAAACTCTTAGTTCACAATAACTTTTACGGTGCGTGACTAAATAAAACACAACTGAATGAATCTAACAAAGATTTCAAAGTGCTAACAAGCTCGTAAATGTAGCCTTGATTGCTACTGATAAATCTGATATGAGTGAGCTCTTGATATTCGAATACGAGTGGTGATTTTAGCAGAGTAACAACAAGCTTGAATAGAATAGTAGTTCGTGTTATGTTTCTCAGCTGCCCTCTTCACCTATTTATAGGCTTCCCTCTCAACGGTAATATTAAATAACATTTTGAATCTTTATATCCTTTGATTGCCACGTCAATATTATCTGACATTCGTACACTGCAATCTCTGAAATGCGGCGTTCCACTACTAGTTGCAGTCTGTTGTACTATTTTTCGGTTGTCGTTCTCAACTGATGACGTGTACAGCTGAGAGATCAGCTGAAGGATACTTTTCTGGAGAACTCATAACTGATTGTTTCAACTGATCAGTTCCCTACTGATCAGTCAATTAGATTCTGCTTCAACTGATCAGTTTCCAACTGATCAGTTCGAAGAAGATAAGATTTAGCTGGTACGCATTAATCTTCAGCTAATGACAACTAACAGTTGTAAGATTTTAGTTCAGTTAAGCTCGTTTGCCTTTGATCAGTTATTCTAATAAGTTCGAAGCTAGTTTGTCAAATAACTGAAATTTAGTTTCCAACAATTTCCCCCTTTTTGGTGATTGAAAAAACTCAGAATTTAATAAACTGCTCAGTTAAAGTAAAAGAATGCTTTGAATCATTGTAGATAAAATAATTTTTCTAGTGTACAGATTCGTACAAAGAAAACAAATAATTTTCAACTAATAACTGACAAAAATGTCTCTTCAGTTGAATCCTCTCTTATTCTTGTATCCTCTTTTATTCTTTCATTAATCTAGCTGCTTCCCCTTGTTTGTCGAGCACATAGACTTTGAGAGATAGAATCCTAGCATCAGCTGCAATGTCTTTGAAAACAGTCAATACAATGGTTTGCAGCAAGTCGATTTTCTTTGAGACAGATGTCTCCGTAGATTCAACTCTCTTGCTGATTGAGTCTTGAGTAAGGGAGAAACTCTCAGCTAATCCTCTGTTCTTTTTAAGCTCGTCGATTGCAAAGGAGATGTAGGTCACAGCTGTTTGAATTGATTTTAGTTTGCCTGAATTAAATTCACTGGAGGAGTTCAACTTCAGAGAGTGAGCAAGCTGAGTGCTTTGAATCTCCTTTATTTCTCTCATTATTTTGGACATGTTGAGCTGAATGTCCTGAATTTCTTCAAGGACCAAATCCATGTCTGATGATGGATGAGGAGATACTGGTCCAGACGGCCCTGGTTCCTTTACCTTGGTAGATTGATCAAATATCACCAGTCCGGTCAGAAACCTCTGTTTCAGCATGTGTCAGTTCTTGAACATCTTGCACTCTGACTTCTTCTTGAATAGGAGGAGAAGAAGATTGATTGGGAGCAGCAGATGGACTGCCCTGCTGATTTTCAGTTGTTGATCTATGGTATTTTCAGTGGGAGGATCAGTGACTGATGGTTCTGATTGTTGGTCAACTGAAACTCGCTATGGTTCGTCAACATGCATCTGAGCCTCCTCAGTGACAACATTTTCTACATTTGGCTCAACAGTTGAGTGAATAGGCACATCAGTTTGAACATCTTGTTCAGCAGAGACAGAGACATCAACTGATTCAGTTGAAGGCACATTTGTTTGAAATTCTCGGGCGACTGACTGAATGATCTCATCGATATTAGCAAGTGTCAAGTCAGCGTCCGAGTAAAGTTGAGGATCAACAGAAGATGTGGATGGTGGCACATCCTGAATTGGCTCTACTGTTGTAGCAGCAGCTTGTTTTGGGGATGGCTCTTTGTGCTGAGATGACGATTCATCTTCTTCTTCTTCTGAAGTGCCTTCATGATTGATTAGCTCTTGATCCATTTCCCAAAACTTTATCTGCGATTGCAGAGCAATAAGATTTGTGTCCAATTGAGTGAGCACAGCTCGATCATTATAAGCGGTTGGACTTGTGGGAATGTAGTTGCTTTTGAGTTTTTCAATCAGTTGGCCCAACTTCTTGGCTCTTATTTGATCAAAGAAATAATTCTTTCTCCCCAATGCCTGAACAATTGTAGCAACTTTGACCATTTTGAGAACAGTTGCTTCCAATTTGATGAATGTATTCAGTTTGAACTTCTTTTTCAACTGTTTGGGGAAGGTGTGGGTTCTGAACCTCGTCCAAGCATCATAAACTTTCAGTTTTGATTCAGCAAAAGCATTGACTTGTTCCCAGGTCAATGTGAGTCTGAATAGCATTTGATGGAATGGGCTCTTCGATCAACTTTCCCTTTCCTTTCTCATCAGAAAGAATATATGGAATGTTCAGTCCAGAGTGAGTAGCGTCCATTCGTTCCTGAATTTTGATTCCCTTGGGTCGAGCAGGAGCAAGGATTGTAGGTCGATTGACATTGATCAAAGGAGCTGAACCTTTTGCTGATTCCTTTTTTTTATCAGTAGTAGTGACGACCTTCTTGGATGGATCAGTTGGTGGAGGTAACTGATCTTTAGCTGAAACATCAGCTGGAATAGCTTTCAAAGGAATAGCCTAAATAGGTTGTTGAGCATCTTATTGCTTCAACCTATCATATTGGAAAGATTCCAACATTGCAACTGGCTTTGTTTTCTGCGTCCTTTGTTTCTTGGTAATCGACTGAAAAGGTGTTTCCTCAGAATCTGATCCACTGACGATCAATTTTCTCTTGATGGTTTTCAGTTGAGCCAAAGTTCTTCCCTCTTCATTGACTTGGGAACATCCTGCTGCGTCTCAGTCTCCTTTTTGATCTTCACAAACTGATCAGGAAAGATGTCTAGTTTAATCTTTGGTGGCTGAACATTATTGGCATCAAAGACTTTAAATTTTAATGATCTCTCTGAATCATCAGCCACCAGTCCTTTGACTTTCCTCAAGTAACTCAACTGATCTGCGAATCCTTTGGACTGCTTGGTGGATTGAAACATATTCTTCAAGATATTGAAGATAAGGTGATTCCAGTTCAGTCTTCGTCCAGCCATGATAACAATAATTGCTTGAAATTTCTCCAAGGTAAGTGCAGCAAAAGATCCTGCCTTCGCTAATAGCCCCTTGGCAACAATATCAGCCAGCAACTGAACTTCGTGCTTCAGTTCCTTCTTTGGATCGGAAACCTTGATCTTCCGTCCATCAGCAGAGAGTAGAGTTTGCATCTCTTCGACATCAGATGATTTTACTTCAGTAAGGTATGCCAGCCCATCAGAAGGCAATAAAAATATTTCTCCAAAAGAATCTTCAGAAATGGTCAACAACTGACCATTGACAATAGTGAAGATGCTTCCATCAGAATTGATATTCCCCTTAGAGTAGAAATCATGTAGTTCCTTCAGGTAGATCTCTTGTGAAGATTGCCCCAAAAATGTAACTCAACCCAGCTGATTCTAGCTTCAGAAAGACGTTCTTGACATCGGCCTCTCCGACTGATAGAACTAATTCAAAATTGATAGCCATATCATTCAACATGTGAGGGGGAATTTGATTTGCCATTGGAACTGATTGATTTCCTGCGAAAAAGAAGGCTTGAATTTGCTTTTGCTCTGAGAATTTTAGGTAAGCGTAAGGAAGAAGAACTGAAATGGAGCGGGAAAAGTACTTATGTACGTGACTGTTTGAATTATTGGACACGTGTCAGTCCAGGAAATTTTGAATAAAAGATGTGTGTACGTGTGATAAAAGCGTGTTGAAAATACATGGATTAAAAAGGTCCGCGTGTCAACCTATCATTTGTTGAAAGATAGCATTTAATGGTTTGATAATCAGTCACGTCACTAAATTTGGAATAAATAAATGGTTAATTTGTTAACTTATGTGAGAAGATTAGTGAAATAATCAGCTGAACGATCAGTTGTGAAACTGTGTCTTTTCAGTTGAAGATTTACTAACTGTTGTCTTCTCAGTTAACCTTTTAAACCAATATTCTCCCTTAATAAATGCATATAAAGATTACGAGAATTTAAGCAAGACGAATCAAATTAAATCTTATGCTTAGAAGGTTAATCGTCTGCCATAATGACTTTGTCCTTTCATCTTCCTTCACCCTGGGCTATAAATAAGAATAGCTCAGTTAGTCTCAAACATATCAGCAAATAACAATCAAAAGCTATAATGGCAGGTGGAGGTAGCTCGAAGACTCCAGATATGGCTGAAGCTTTCATGAACTCAGCTCTAGAGAAAATAAAAATTGATATGAAAGATGAAGTCTTCCACAAATTCCTTCGATACTGGGAGGAGCTTCAAGGACTCCAGTTCCTCCACGAGTGTGGAATGGCTACCACCCCCAAATTGATGGCAAAATTGGAGAAATATCGGGAACGCTTGCACGTTGCTGATACGGTGGACATCTTCGAAGATGGATATGTCTACCAGCTAATGCTCCAGAAGAAAAGAAGGATCCTAGAGCGTATAGCTGACTCAGATAGCTTCCTTAAGACTTCCACCGGAGATTTAACCCGTTGGTTGAACAAGTGGAGGTCTTTTGTAGAAGATGAATTTTTCTATGTAATCCGTACTAATTTCTTTAAATAAATAAATATTTTATCTCGTTTATCTTTGTCTTTTATTTTCCTGTAAGAGTTAATCTCATCAGTTGATAAGTAATTCATGAACTGAACATAATAACTGACAAAAGATTAACTGACATCAGTTGAAATTCAAATGGATTAAAAAAATGAACTGAATGAACAGTAAATGATAATAGAACTGATAGATGACACAAATTAATTAAAAACTGATATATCAACACTAAAACTGATTAGGATAAATCAATTAATACAATTATATTGCGAAAGTGAGAAAACTTAGTCTTGGGCAATGGTTTGGTGAAGATATCAGTTGCTTGCTGTTCAGTTGAGACATATTCCAGTCTAATTTCCTTCTTCAAGGCATGATCTCTGATGAAGTGATGTCTGACATCTATGTGCTTGGTTCTCGAGTGAAGAACTGGATTGTAGGTAATAGAAATCGTGCTTGTATTGTCACAGAATATGGACGATTCTTTAGCGTCAACTCCATAATCTCTCAGTTGTTGCTGAACCAGAGCATTTGAGCACATCAGCTTCCAGCAACAAGGTATTCTGCTTCAGTTGTGGAAGTTGCTATGGGTGTTTGCTTCTTACAGAACCAAGAGATCAGTATGTCTCCTAGAAATTGACATGATCCACTTGTACTTTTACGATCAAGCTTACATCATGCATAATCTGCATCTGAATATCCAATTAAATTGAAAGCGGAGTCTTTAGAATACCATAACCCAACATTTTGTGTGCCTTTAAGATATTTTAAAATACGTTTGGCAGCTGAAAAATGTGATTGCTTAGGGTTTGCCTGAAATCTAGCACACATACATACATCAAATACAATATCAGGACGACTAGCAGTTAGTTACAATAATGAACCTAATAAACCTCTGTAAAGTGTCGTCTCAACTGATATTCCCCTTTGATCAGTGTCCAGTTTCACTGATGAGCTCTTGAGAGTACTTGCAGTCGAACACGATTCCATGCCAAATTTCTTCAGCAACTCCTTCGTGCATTTAGTTTGAGTTATAAAAGTTTGTCTCCAGTTGCTTCACTTGCAGTCCAAGAAAGAATGTCAGTTAACCCATCATGCTCATTTCAAATTTCTCCTGCATCAACTTAGCAAATTTCTCACATAATTTGAGTTTAGTTGACCCAAATATGATATCATCAACATAAATTTGAACGAGTAAAATGTGATCATTCTTTGAAAATTTGAACAATGTCTTATCAACTGATCCAACAGAAAAATCGTGATCAGTTAGAAATTTTAAAAGAGTTTCATACCAAGCTCTTAGAGCTTGTTTAAGACCATATACGACTTGTTCAAATGGTAAACATGATCAGGAAAATGATGATTGATAAAACCTGGAGATTGTTCAACATAGACTTCCTCTTGCAACTGACCATTCAGGAATGCACTCTTTACATCCATCTGGTAGACTTTGAAGTTCTTGAATGATGCATAGGCAAGGAATATTCTGATAGCTTCCAGTATTGCAACTGGTGTATATGTTTCATCGTAGTGAATTCCTTCTTCTTGCCTATATCCTTGTGCTACCAGTCTCGCCTTGTTGCGCACAAATGAACCGTCTTCGTTCAGTTTGTTCCTGTATACCCATTTTGTACCTATAACAGTTTTTGAAACTGGTCTTGGAACTAGGTTCCAGACATTGTTATGGGTAAACTGATTCAGCTCCTCTTGCATTGCATATGTCCAGTTTGGATCAGAAAGAGCTTCAACAGTTTTTTTCGGTTCCAATTGCGATACAAAAGTTGAATGAATAAATAGATTGAGCATTTGATTCTTTGTTCTTACCAGGTCAGATGGATTACCTATAACCAATTCTGGAGGTTGTGATTTCTTCCATCTGAGTTCGGCGTTTGTTGCTTTTGTATCAGCAATTACTTCAGTAGGCAACTGAATGTTTTCAGTTTCAGTTGGAGTTGTTTCAGTTGGTAACTGAATATCATTTCTTTGCTCTTCCAACTGATTTTCAGGAATTACTTCTTGTTCAACTGGTTGATCTAACACCTCTAGTTCAGGTGTTTGAAGATTATCTCGATTGATATGATTCTCTTCTTCATTATCATCTTCTAAACTGATATCTGTAAATTGATCAACTAGCTCAACTGGATCGGTTGGCTTATCAGTTAGTACAGTTTCATCAAAAACAACATGTATAGACTCTTCAACATTTAGTGTGCTCTTGTTAAAGACTCTATAAGCTTTGCTAACTAACGAATATCCCAGAATATTCCCTCTGCAGATTTAGCATCAAAGGCTTTTAAATAATTTTTGCCATTTTCAAGAATAAAACATCTGCAGCAATATTTTGAAGTAAGAAACCACACTTTTTCTTCAATGCTAGATCTCATAAGGTGCTTTCAAATGATTTTTATTAATCATCGATTTGTTCTGAGTATAACACTCAGTGTTTACTGCCTCTGCTCAAAACCTTTGAGAAATACCAGAATCAGCAAGAATTGTTCTAGCAGCTTCTTTAAGCGTTCGATTTCTCCTCTCATCTACACCATTTTACTGAGGAGTTCTAGCTGCTGAGAGCTCATGCTTAATTCCAGCATTTTTTAAAATTTTTTAAATAATTTGATTGATGAATTTAGTTCCTCGATCGGATCTGATTCTATCAATTCCAACTAATTTCTCGTTTAATAGTTTTTTGAAATGCTTGATCAGTTGTGCAGCAGTTTGGTCTTTGGATTTGAGAAATATAACCCAAGTAAATCTTCAAAAATAATCTACAACCACCAAGGTGTATTTCATTTCCCCTAAGCTCATGACTGCTATTGGACCAAATAGATCCATATGTAACAGCTCTAAGCATCAAGAAGAAGATTTACGGCCCTTGTTCTTAAAAAAAGATTTAACTTGTTTACCAAACTGACATGCTGAGCAAATTTTATCTTTGGTAAAATCCATTTTGGGCTAACCAGTGACAAGATTGTGATTACTCAAATATGCAATAGATTTAAAGTTCAGGTGGTTTAATCTCTTATGCCACAACCATTTTTTAGAAGATTTTGAAGAAATAAAACATACTGGTGCATAAGGTTGATCATTCCAACTGACTTTGTAAGTGTTTCCACACCGTTTACCAGTTAGTATGACCTCATCAGTTGCATCTCTGGCTGAACAAGAATGTTTGTCAAACTGAACTGAGAATCCATTATCTCATAACTGACTAATGCTAATCAGATTATACTTGAGATTCTCAACTAATAAAACATCATTAATAATTAAGTTACCATGGATAAGCTTACCCTTACCCCACAATTTTACCTTTGGAATTATCTCCGAAACTGATGTTTGGTCCAGTGTACTTGATCAGTTGAGATAGCGAATTTGCATCTCCCGTCATGTGTCGTGAGCATTCACTATCCAAGTACCAGATTGATCCTTGCTTGTACCTGTTACCTGCAATCATACACAAGATATAATTTTGGTACCCTTTTCTACTTGGGTCCAAAATTGATTAGTCCTTTAGGAATCCAGACTTGGATTAGTCTAACTGACTATCCAGTTGTTGTATTCCAGACAGTCTTTCTCGATTTGTGTGTGCTTGTTGTGTAGTGTGCAGATGAGACAACATGTGATTTAGCTTTGTTCAACTGATTGTTCAGCCGATATATTTTCTGAACTGGCTTGTTGATATAGTAATTGGAGTAGCCATTTGAATAATTCCTACTGAATCTTTTTGTCGACTGACTGTGTGAGTCAGTTAAAAATTTTGGTCTATAACCAATATCATATCTTCTAGCCTTGCTCGTACTTTCAGTAGGTTGTTCAACCAGTTTACTTGGCTCAGTTTGTTCTTGTACCACAACTGATTTGACAAAGTGAATGTATTTCTCTTTATCCATATTCAGTTTTGGTCGAGTATCATTGGAAGACATTTCATCTTGGTTACTGAACCCTAAACCAGTTTTATCAGTAACTGATTTCTGTGAGTTTTGTATATCAGTTAATGCAGCAGATGATTTGTTCCAAGCCTGAATAAGCTCAGTTTGCTTTGAATTTTCAAGCATCAACTTCTGAATCATTGATTGATTCCTGCTTCTTTCAGCATTGAGCTCGGCAATTTCCTCTTTTAGAGTCAACACATCAACTGATTCATCAGTTTTAGTTTTATTGTCTATGAAATCATTGTTCTTTGCTCTGACCTTTTCAAAAGATAAGGCAAGCTTGTGGTACTCACTAACCATGTCATGAAGAGTTGAAATGAGTTCTTCTCTAGTGAAATCAGTTGAGCTAAAGTCAAATACCTGTTGACTGCTTGAATCCACTTCTGTATCACCAGCCATTAGACACTTCACTTCCTCTTCACCATCGCTGGAACTGCATGAGGTTTCTGGCTCTGACTCTTCGCTGTCAGTTTCTGCGCATTTTGATTTACTCTCTTCAGCTAAGAGCACCTCATGCTTCTTCCTGAAAAACTTCTTATCATCCTTGGGTCTCCTCTTGTGCTCATATGACTTCTTCTTTCTTTCAGTCGAGCCTTGACTGCCCTTCTTAGGTTTGGACAGTCAGCAATGAAGTGACCGAGTTTTCCACAGTTGTAGCAAGCGTTTGATTCCTCTTTAGAATTGTTTATGTGATAATGCTTCTGGAAGTTCCGTTGATTTTTCCTCATAAATCTTCCAAATTTTTTGATGAACAATGACATAGCGTCATTGCTCAGTTGATCAGGAAATTTCTCGACTGAACCAGTCGGTTCTGTTCTTACAACAGCTAAGGCAGTTGTGGCTGCAGGAGTAGAGGGTTCTCCTTCTTGAGTTTGCAGCTCAAACTCATAGGCCTTCAGATCAGCAAATAGGTCATGAAGCTCAACCTTGTTTAGATCCTTGGACTCTCTCATTGCCATGGTCTTAACGTCTCAATCATTGGGAAGACCTCTGATCACTTTTAATGCAACTTCTTTGTTGGTATACACTTTTCCAAGTGCATTTAGTTCATTGTTGATACAGCTGACTCTTTCATCATACTCATGCATCGATTCTCTAGTTCTCATCTTGATATTATCAAACTTCTGAACAGCAACAGAAAGTTTATTCTCTTTGGTTTGTTCATTTTCTTCACAAAGCTGGATCAGCTTTTCCCAAATTTCTTTAGCTGTCTCACACATTTTGATCTTGCTGAAAGTTATTTTATCCAGTGTTTTGTACAGTATATCCTTTGCCACATTATCCAAATTTGCTTTTCTTTTATCCTCAGCAGTCCATTCATCTCTGGACTTTTCAATTCTATGAGGTGCCCCATCGGTGATTGCAACTGCTGTGTTGGCTTTCAGAATCTTCATTGGTCCGTCAGTGATGACGTACCACATATCATCGTCTTGTGCAGCTAAATGAGCCTGCATCCTTATTTTTCAATCATCGAAGTCTTCTCTGGAAAACATTGGGATCTTGTTGAAGGAAGACATAATGAATAGTTTGAGTAGAAATATTATGAGACGTGATACAACTGCTCTGATACCACTTGAAAGGATCGGTTAGTAGGTGATAAGTGTTTAGAAGGGGGGTTGAATAAACACTCACGAATTATATATTCTTTTCGAAGATTGGGTTCAGTTTAGTGACAAACTAACACTCGGTATCTCGTCAGTCAATAACATTAAGTTTAACTGAAAAACAGTTGCGGAAGTAAATTGACTGAAAGATAGAATAACTAATAGTAACTGAAATAAAAGCACACGATTTGTTTCTGGATGTTCGGAGAATAGAATAACTCCTACGTCACCCCTTCTATCACAAAGATATGATTTTCACTAAAAAACTTTGATCGAATACACACGTTGTACTGACCCACTTTAGTTTGGACTGAACACTGCCAAACTTAAACTCTTAGTTCACAATAACTTTTACAGTGCGTGACTGAATATAACACAACTGAATGAATCTAACAAAGATTTCAAAGTGCTAACAAGCTCGTAAATGTAGCCTTGATTGCTACTGATAAATCTGATAAGAGTGAGCTCTTGATATTCGAATACGAGTGGTGATTTTAGCAAAGTAACAGCAAGCTTGAATAGAATAGTAGTTCGTGTTATGTTTCTCAGCTGCCCTCTTCACCTATATATAAGCTTCCCTCTCAACGGTAATATTAAATAACATTTGAATCTTTATATTCGTTGGCTGCCACGTCAATATTCTCTGACATTCGTACACTACAATCTCTGAAATGCGGCGTTCAACTACTAGTTGCAGGCTGTTGTACTATTTTTCGGTTGTCGTTCTCAACTGATGATGTGTACAGCTGATAGATCAGCTGAAGGATACTTTGCTAGAAAACTCATAACTGATTGTTTCAACTGATCAGTTCTCAACTGATCAGTCAGTTAGATTATGCTTCAACTGATCAGTTCGACAAAGATAAGATTTAGCTGGTACGCATTAATCTTCAGCTAATGACAACTAACAGTTGTAAGATTTATTCAGTTAAGCTCGTTTGCCTTTGATAAGTTATTCCAATAAGTTCGAAGCTAGTTTGTCAAATCACTGAAATTTAGTTTCCAACACTTTGCTAAATCCTAAATTTATAGGTGTTCTAGCACGACGACTGCTTAAGGCACTAAATCTTTTAAGTGCCTTTTCAATATAGTGAGTTTGTATAATGCCCAAGAATTTGGTTACCGTAATCTGAGATGATTAACGTAATCTGAGATGATTTATTGATTATGAAGGGATATGAGTACAGTTGGACCGCTCCGAGACCAAATTAGTTAAAACAGATGAGTTATGTGATTTTCAGGCAGAACCTGTGGCGCCCGAGCGGAAGAAGATTACCGCTCGAGCGCCAATGTGTAATATGATGTGTTTCGGACAGAAGGGACCGCGCCCGAGCGGTAAAGATTTACCGCCCGAGCGCCAATGCATGATAAGCCAAGTAGCCGGGCAGAAAGTGCCGCGCTCGAGCGGTACTTTCTTACCGCCCGAGCGCCGCCTAAATTGTTTGAAAATAAGACGCGTGGCTTGGCATGCAATTGGGATGTATATAAACGTAAGTCTTCAGATTTAATGGGATAGAATCGAGAAAAGAACGATAAAAGCTTCAGAAAAGAATTGAAAAATCCTTACGCCTTTTGTGAGAAATCCGTCCGTCCGATTTTGAATCCGACTACGGCACCGTGTTCCTAGCAACGCAGGCTACTACGGGACGTAAGTTTTATTACGTTTGGACATGTTTTGGAAATATGATGTTGTTAGAATTGAATACACGTCATATATGTTGTTCTTGACATGTCAGACAGCGTAGAATCGAAGTCAGATTAAGAAACGGACTTAATATGGAATTGTTATGAATTTCAGAATGAAATTGACTAGAATTGATACCAGATTGGTACAGTGGTTGATTGTAAATGATTGGAATTGATATAGACGGATATAGTATTATCAGTATCGTAAGATGGTACGGTTGTACCGTCAGAATTTGATAAAACAGAGATGTTTGGAATTGATTAGAATATTGATACAGAATATTGATATTGTCATTGCCAGATTGAACAGTGACAGACGTTGAATCAAGACTTCGATTGTATCAGAGCGACAACAAGAAAGGTATAAATTAATGTTGAGTTGGGATTGCACAACTCGAGTGGGGTTTGACTCGAGTCTCCCTAAATCACATACTTTCATTTATTGCATTGATATTTGCAATTGATGAGATTTATGATTGTAGTCTATGGATTTATAGCTACTGCATGTAATGACTGCTGATTCGCTAGTCATTGACTGATTTGCTTAGATACTGATTGTATGTATTGATTACTGAGTCGTTGAGTCATAGGCTGATTCGCCTAGTCACCGGCTGATTCGTCGGGTTATTGTCTGATTCGTCCATTATAGGCTGATTCGCCTAGTCACCGGCTGATTCGTCTGGTGATTGACTGATTAGTCTAAACTTAAGCTGATTCGCTTAATTACAGGCTGAGTTTTCTGATTATTGGCTGATTCGCCTAATTACTGGCTGATTCGTCAGGTTATTGACTGAGTCGTCAATTCTGCGGCTGATTCGCCCAGACACTGGAGATATTAATTATATCGATGTCGTTTAGGGATTGATTCATTCCTATCGACTGAGATTCGATATAATACCTATATCCAGACATCGGGATCCCTAGGATAGAGTGGAGTCGAGTCTGAGACGACGCGTCGGTTGAGTTGAGTCTGATATGACATGTCGATTTACATTGTTTATGCCATTCATGATTATTGAAATTTTGATATGAATTTATGTTTCTGATTTGAGACATGTTATGAATACTTCTTATATATGCTTTCGTATATGCTTTTATATGACTGCATGTTTACATTGTTTATACTGGGATATTTATATCTCACCGGAGTTATCCGGCTGTTGTCTTGTTTTGTATGTGTGCATGACAACAGGTGGGGCTGGATCAGGGTCAAGAAGAGGATGAGAGAAGATTAGATAGCGTGGAGATCCGGGCTTCGAAGCAACATAGGATTCAGCACTGATATGTAGTTGAACCTAGTTGAATTCTTGTAGATAACGCAAGATTTGTATGTTCATGTTTAATATGTAATTTGAGTAAATTACATTACGTTTCCGCTTTGTATTTTAAAAAAAAATTTAGACCCTGTTTTATAATTGATTAATTAGTCCCAAACATGATTAAGAACTTGATTAACGTCCGGGTCCCCACAATAGGTGGTATCAGAGCTATAGGTACTAGAACTGTAGATTCTTGAGATTGAGATAGAAGCTAGTGAGCGGGGTAGAATGTGTTTCTTTCCTTGCTTATGATTGCTAGCATTCTTTACTGCTTTATATAATACATGTTACTTGACTTATCTGATTTGATTTTGTAATATGTATTATTGGGAACGAATCTGAATTGATTCTCGATCAGCAGTAAGATGATCGGAGGAGAGACTGAACTGGAACATGTGTGTTGGATTGGATTACTAATCCTTTTGAGTTTCAGATATGCCTCCTAGACGAATTCCAGAACAGGGTAGTACATCGAATCCTCCAATGGATGTAACACCGACTCCAATGGAAACCTTGCTGAAGAGGTTTCAGTCATTCAAACCACCCACTCTGACGGGTACTGAGACATCAGTCGAGTGTGAGAGTTGGTTAGGTAGCATTGAGTTGCTGTTTGATTCACTGGAGTACAGTGATGAGCGCCGGATTAAATTGATTGGGCACCAGTTGCTTGATGTTGCACAAAGCTGGTGGGTTACAATGAAGAGGGCCTTGGAGCAGCGAGGTACGATTATTACTTGGGATGTATTTAAAACTGAGTTTTATCAGAGATTTTTCCCAATATCGTACAGAAAAGACAAGGGGGCGGAGTTTGCCAATTTGAGACAGGGTCAGCTGAACATTGAAGAATATGTGACCAAGTTCTCTACCTTGTTGAAGTTTGCTCCTCATGTTTCTGAAAATGACAAAGCCGTTGCCGATCAGTTCATCAATGGCTTGAATCCCGATATATTTACATTGGTGAACACAGGGCGACCCAATAACTTTGCTGATGCCATGAATAGAGCAAAGGGCGCTGAAGCAGGCCTGATAAGGCAGAGAGGAGCTGAATTTGTTCCTCCAGTGTCGAGACCACAGCAACCCCCTCCCCGCTTCGAGAGTGGCAGTAGAAGTGGTGGAAGGAAAGATTTTCTGAAGGCTAGAGGAAAGCAATTTAAGAAGTCTGGCAGAAGTTCTTCTAGCTCCAGTGGTTCTCAGCAGAGTTATACCGGGGCTCACTGTGGAAATTGTGGAGGGAGACATTCCACTGAGCAATGCCAAGGAGTACTTGGTAGTTGCCACTTCTGTAAGCAACAGGGACATTTTTCTAGAGTGTGTCCACAGAGGGGTTGCCAAAGATTCCAGGGAGCCGAATCATCTGGATCAGCGGCACAGGGAAGTAGACGATCAGCTGCTGTTACTCCATTTCAGCCAGCACCATCTCTGTCACAGCAGAGGCCAGGAGGAAGCCAGACAGTTGGCCAGCCTCCTAGACAGCAGGCCAGAGTATTTGCTTTGACGGAGGAGCAGGCTCAGGAAGCACCAGATGATGATGTTGCAGGTAACTGATTTTTTTGATTTTCCTGCATGTGTATTGAGGGATACCGGTGCTTCATATACTATTATTTCTGAAAGATTTGCATTGATGTATGCATTATCTGTTAAGTCCTTATGTACTGTAGTATTTTTTTCTTTTCCTTTTGGGAAAAGATCTTGTATCAGCGATTTTTGTTAGATCTTTACAGTAGGATGAGAATGAGATCGAGTTAGATCGTGTGGTAGCTTGTGTTGTACTGGTGTTCTATGATTCTGGAACTGCATTACTGATATTGATATGCGGACCAAGTACAGAGCTACCATAGATTAGTTCCAGAAGATGGTAAGAATCAGATCTGAGATGATCAAGGGATGAATATTGTACGATAAGAATTCTAGACTTAGAATTCCTTAGATATTCGTACTAGCTATGACTCGATTATTACAGAAAGGAGCAGAGTGACTCCTTATGTATTCAGTTGATTTACTCAAGTTGAGTCTATCCTTGGCTGATTTACCAATGATAAGACAGTTATTGATGTTTTCCCCAGATAAGATTTCAGATCTGATTTCAGAAAGATTGATTTTAACCTTGAGTTGATATTAGAAACTGTGGAAATGGTAAATCCTGATTGAGACAGATTGGGTTCAGAGATTTTTATATTTGAAGATAATATATGTGTTGATTTTAACAGAGTTAAACCATGATTAGTCAGCTGAAGTTGACATCCGTGTCAGGCAGTTGCAGTTTATGAATTTAGCATGTTGTGAATCTGATTGAATATTGATGATATTCAGAATAAGTGGTTGTGACGGATTGTAGACAATGAAGATTATATTGTACCGTCTGAACCAAAGCTGATTTTGAAACGTTAGCAGTTCAAAACGCTGATTAGAATGTTTTGAACTCAATATCGATAGTCAGAACAGAGTGTCGATCAGAATATCAGGCAAGTAATACTGTATTATATGAGATTGATTATTCTGTGATGTCAGATGTGTCAGAATTGTACTGTAAAGCTTGATATTGAAAGTCAGAGCCGAATACCAGGTAGGTATTTCCTCTTTAATTTATGTTATTAACTGAATTATGTATATCAAATAGTTCGAATCAGAAAGAACAGATATTGTCAGAAGCTTACAGTCATGAATTCAATGTTCAGTCTGATGATTGAGACTGTAGTGTATTCGAACAGATAGTTGTGATATAGACAGATGAGAGCAGTTATAACAGAAATGTATTGAAATGTTGGAAGAAATTGTACTGATATGTCTAAATCGCTAACAGAAAAGATAGAAAGATAGAAATCAGAAGAATTATTACAGAATTGTAAAGTTCTAAATAGAAATGGGAGTACATTTCTATAGCCTTCGTAATGAAATTACCATCATTTTTACAGATTGTAATATGATATGATTAAGATTGACAGATTGTTCAATCTATATCTATCGGTTTGTACCAGATAATGTACAAACATGACCAAATGACACAGATTGATGTCAGAAAAGTGGTCAGAAAGATCAGAATGCCACCATAGAATGTATCAGATTGTGATTTTTTGATTGATTGTGTACTTATGATAGAGTATACCGTGAGCTCTCTTAGATTGTTTCATAGATTGACGGATAATCAGAGCGAATTATTCGGATACTGGAGAATATCCCGGAACTGTAGTGCTAGATTTTAGCACTAGTTGACATGATTCATGGCCATTTTGTGAATTGTCATACAACAACAGATCTCAGACGAGTATTGAAATCGCTTCTTCGAAGCGTTGTACGGAAAGATATATGAATCCTCTCTTTATCGAGATGATATCTCTGAGATTCCTGAGATTGGACCGGACATGATCAGAAGAAAATGAAAACAAATCAGAATAGATAGACTGAATATGCCAACGTCGGACGATGACTGTTGGTAACTGAGATCGAAGATCGAATATATCTTTGATTGAGATAAACAGACTTAATAACAGCTGATGGTGTTGAGCTGTTACGAACTGTTAGTTGGGTCTATACAGATGTTGTATAATCAATATTGCGAGATTGACTTTATCAGAGCTATTTCTAGAAATAGAATTTGATATGAGATTGAAATTTCAGAACAGATTCACTGAGATGAGTTTTAATTTAAACTCTATATACATTTCTTCTGATATATCTGAATGGATTACTTGCGAGTTCGAGGACGAACTCAGATCTAAGAGGGGGAGAAATGTAATGCCCAAGAATTTGGTTACCGTAATCTGAGATGATTAACGTAATCTGAGATGATTTATTGATTATGAAGGGATATGAGTACAGTTGGACCGCTCCGAGACCAAATTAGTTAAAACACATGAGTTATGTGATTTTCAGGCAGAACCTGTGGCGCCCGAGCGGAAGAAGATTACCGCTCGAGCGCCAATGTGTAATATGATGTGTTTCGGACAGAAGGGACCGCGCCCGAGCGGTAAAGATTTACCGCCCGAGCGCCAATGCATGATAAGCCAAGTAGCCGGGCAGAAAGTGCCGCGCTCGAGCGGTACTTTCTTACCGCCCGAGCGCCGCCTAAATTGTTTGAAAATAAGACGCGTGGCTTGGCATGCAATTGGGATGTATATAAACGTAAGTCTTCAGATTTAATGGGATAGAATCGAGAAAAGAACGATAAAAGCTTCAGAAAAGAATTGAAAAATCCTTACGCCTTTTGTGAGAAATCCGTCCGTCCGATTTTGAATCCGACTACGGCACCGTGTTCCTAGCAACGCAGGCTACTACGGGACGTAAGTTTTATTACGTTTGGACATGTTTTGGAAATATGATGTTGTTAGAATTGAATACACGTCATATATGTTGTTCTTGACATGTCAGACAGCGTAGAATCGAAGTCAGATTAAGAAACGGACTGAATATGGAATTGTTATGAATTTCAGAATGAAATTGACTAGAATTGATACCAGATTGGTACAGTGGTTGATTGTAAATGATTGGAATTGATATAGACGGATATAGTATTATCAGTATCGTAAGATGGTACGGTTGTACCGTCAGAATTTGATAAAACAGAGATGTTTGGAATTGATTAGAATATTGATACAGAATATTGATATTTTCATTGCCAGATTGAACAGTGACAGACGTTGAATCAAGACTTCGATTGTATCAGAGCGACAACAAGAAAGGTATAAATTAATGTTGAGTTGGGATTGCACAACTCGAGTGGGGTTTGACTCGAGTCTCCCTAAATCTCATACTTTCATTTATTGCATTGATATTTGCAATTGATGAGATTTATGATTGTAGTCTATGGATTTATAGCTACTGCATGTAATGACTGCTGATTCGCTAGTCATTGACTGATTTGCTTAGATACTGATTGTATGTATTGATTACTGAGTCGTTGAGTCATAGGCTGATTCGCCTAGTCACCGGCTGATTCGTCGGGTTATTGTCTGATTCGTCCATTATAGGCTGATTCGCCTAGTCACCGGCTGATTCGTCTGGTGATTGACTGATTAGTCTAAACTTAAGCTGATTCGCTTAATTACAGGCTGAGTTGTCTGATTATTGGCTGATTCGCCTAATTACTGGCTGATTCGTCAGGTTATTGACTGAGTCGTCAATTCTGCGGCTGATTCGCCCAGACACTGGAGATATTAATTATATCGATGCCGTTTAGGGATTGATTCATTCCTATCGACTGAGATTCGATATAATACCTATATCCAGACATCGGGATCCCTAGGATAGAGTGGAGTCGAGTCTGAGACGACGCGTCGGTTGAGTTGAGTCTGATATGACATGTCGATTTACATTGTTTATGCCATTCATGATTATTGAAAGTTTGATATGAATTTATGTTTCTGATTTGAGACATGTTATGAATACTTCTTATATATGCTTTCGTATATGCTTTTATATGACTGCATGTTTACATTGTTTATACTGGGATATTTATATCTCACCGGAGTTATCCGGCTGTTGTCTTGTTTTGTATGTGTGCATGACAACAGGTGGGGCTGGATCAGGGTCAAGAAGAGGATGAGAGAAGATTAGATAGCGTGGAGATCCGGGTTTCGAAGCAACATAGGATTCAGCACTGATATGTAGTTGAACCTAGTTGAATTCTTGTAGATAACGCAAGATTTGTATGTTCATGTTTCATATGTAATTTGAGTAAATTACATTACGTTTCCGCTTTGTATTTTAAAAAAAAATTTTAGACCCTGTTTTATAATTGATTAATTAGTCCCAAACATGATTAAGAACTTGATTAGCGTCCGGGTCCCCACAACAGGTGGTATCAGAGCTATAGGTACTAGAACTGTAGATTCTTGAGATTGAGATAGAAGCTAGTGAGCGGGGTAGAATGTGTTTCTTTCCTTGCTTATGATTGCTAGCATTCTTTACTGCTTTATATAATACATGTTACTTGACTTATCTGATTTGATTTTGTAATATGTATTATTGGGAACGAATCTGAATTGATTCTCGATCAGCAGTAAGATGATCGGAGGAGAGACTGAACTGGAACATGTGTGTTGGATTGGATTACTAATCCTTTTGAGTTTCAGATATGCCTCCTAGACGAATTCCAGAACAGGGTAGTACATCGAATCCTCCAATGGATGTAACACCGACTCCAATGGAAACCTTGCTGAAGAGGTTTCAGTCATTCAAACCACCCACTCTGACGGGTACTGAGACATCAGTCGAGTGTGAGAGTTGGTTAGGTAGCATTGAGTTGCTGTTTGATTCACTGGAGTACAGTGATGAGCGCCGGATTAAATTGATTGGGCACCAGTTGCTTGATGTTGCACAAAGCTGGTGGGTTACAATGAAGAGGGCCTTGGAGCAACGAGGTACGATTATTACTTGGGATGTATTTAAAACTGAGTTTTATCAGAGATTTTTCCCAATATCGTACAGAAAAGACAAGGGGGCGGAGTTTGCCAATTTGAGACAGGGTCAGCTGAACATTGAAGAATATGTGACCAAGTTCTCTACCTTGTTGAAGTTTGCTCCTCATGTTTCTGAAAATGACGAAGCCGTTGCCGATCAGTTCATCAATGGCTTGAATCCCGATATATTTACATTGGTGAACACAGGGCGACCCAATAACTTTGCTGATGCCATGAATAGAGCAAAGGGCGCTGAAGCAGGCCTGATAAGGCAGAGAGGAGCTGAATTTGTTCCTCCAGTGTCGAGACCACAGCAACCCCCTCCCCGCTTCGAGAGTGGCAGTAGCACTGGTGGAAGGAAAGATTTTCTGAAGGCTAGAGGAAAGCAATTTAAGTAGTCTGGCAGAAGTTCTTCTAGCTCCAGTGGTTCTCAGCAGAGTTATACCGGGGCTCACTGTGGAAATTGTGGAGGGAGACATTCCACTGAGCAATGCCAAGGAGTACTTGGTAGTTGCCACTTCTGTAAGCAACAGGGACATTTTTCTAGAGTGTGTCCACAGAGGGGTTGCCAAAGATTCCAGGGAGCCGAATCATCTGGATCAGCGGCACAGGGAAGTAGACGATCAGCTGCTGTTACTCCATTTCAGCCAGCACCATCTCTGTCACAGCAGAGGCCAGGAGGAAGCCAGACAGTTGGCCAGCCTCCTAGACAGCAGGCCAGAGTATTTTCTTTGACGGAGGAGCAGGCTCAGGAAGCACCAGATGATGATGTTGCAGGTAACTGATTTTTTTGATTTTCCTGCATGTGTATTGAGGGATACCGGTGCTTCATATACTATTATTTCTGAAAGATTTGCATTGATGTATGCATTATCTGTTAAGTCCTTATGTACTGTAGTATTTTTTTCTTTTCCTTTTGGGAAAAGATCTTGTATCAGCGATTTCTGTTAGATCTTTACAGTAGGATGAGAATGAGATCGAGTTAGATCGTGTGGTAGCTTGTGTTGTACTGGCGTTCTATGATTCTGGAACTGCATTACTGATATTGATATGCGGACCAAGTACAGAGCTACCATAGATTAGTTCCAGAAGATGGTAAGAATCAGATCTGAGATGATCAAGGGATGAATATTGTACGATAAGAATTCTAGACTGAGAATTCCTTTGATATTCGTATTAGCTATGACTCGATTATTACAGAAAGGAGCAGAGTGGCTCCTTATGTATTCAGTTGATTTACTGAAGTTGAGTCTATCCTTGGCTGATTTACCAATGATAAGACAGTTATTGATGTTTTCCCCAGATAAGATTTCAGATCTGATTTCAGAAAGATTGATTTTAACCTTGAGTTGATATTAGAAACTGTGGAAATGGTAAATCCTGATTGAGACAGATTGGGTTCAGAGATTTTTATATTTGAAGATAATATATGTGTTGATTTTAACAGAGTTAAACCATGATTAGTCAGCTGAAGTTGACATCCGTGTCAGGCAGTTGCAGTTTATGAATTTAGCATGTTGTTAATCTGATTGAATATTGATGATATTCAGAATAAGTGGTTGAGACGGATTGTAGACAATGAAGATTATATTGTACCGTCTGAACCAAAGCTGATTTTGAAACGTTAGCAGTTCAAAACGCTGATTAGAATGTTTTGAACTCAATATCGATAGTCAGAACAGAGTGTCGATCAGAATATCAGGCAAGTAATACTGTATTATATGAGATTGATTATTCTGTGATGTCAGATGTGTCAGAATTGTACTGTAAAGCTTGATATTGAAAGTCAGAGCCGAATACCAGGTAGGTATTTCCTCTTTAATTTATGTTATTAACTGAATTATGTATATCAAATAGTTCGAATCAGAAAGAACAGATATTGTCAGAAGCTTACAGTCATGAATTCAATGTTCAGTCTGATGATTGAGACTGTAGTGTATTCGAACAGATAGTTGTGATATAGACAGATGAGAGCAGTTATAACAGAAATGTATTGAAATGTTGGCAGAAATTGTACTGATATGTCTAAATCGCTAACAGAAAAGATAGAAAGATAGAAATCAGAAGAATTATTACAGAATTGTAAAGTTCTAAATAGAAATGGGAGTACATTTCTATAGCCTTCGTAATGAAATTACCATCATTTTTACAGATTGTAATATGATATGATTAAGATTGACAGATTGTTCAATCTATATCTATCGGTTTGTACCAGATAATGTACAAACATGACCAAATGACACAGATTGATGTCAGAAAAGTGGTCAGAAAGATCAGAATGCCACCATAGAATGTATCAGATTGTGATTTTTTGATTGATTGTGTACTTATGATAGAGTATACCGTGAGCTCTCTTAGATTGTTTCATAGATTGACGGATAATCAGAGCGAATTATTCGGATACTGGAGAATATCCCGGAACTGTAGTGCTAGATTTTAGCACTAGTTGACATGATTCATGGCCATTTTGTGAATTGTCATACAACAACAGATCTCAGACGAGTATTGAAATCGCTTCTTCGAAGCGTTGTACGGAAAGATATATGAATCCTCTCTTTATCGAGATGATATCTCTGAGATTCCTGAGATTGGACCGGACATGATCAGAAGAAAATGAAAACAACTCAGAATAGACAGACTGAATATGCCAACGTCGGACGATGACTGTTGGTAACTGAGATCGAAGATCGAATATATCTTTGATTGAGATAAACAGACTTAATAACAGCTGATGGTGTTGAGCTGTTACGAACTGTTAGTTGGGTCTATACAAATGTTGTATAATCAATATTGCGAGATTGACTTTATCAGAGCTATTTCTAGAAATAGAATTTGATATGAGATTGAAATTTCAGAACAGATTCACTGAGATGAGTTTTAATTTAAACTCTATATACATTTCTTCTGATATATCTGAATGGATTACTTGCGAGTTCGAGGACGAACTCAGATCTAAGAGGGGGAGAAATGTAATGCCCAAGAATTTGGTTACCGTAATCTGAGATGATTAACGTAATCTGAGATGATTTATTGATTATGAAGGGATATGAGTACAGTTGGACCGCTCCGAGACCAAATTAGTTAAAACACATGAGTTATGTGATTTTCAGGCAGAACCTGTGGCGCCCGAGCGGAAGAAGATTACCGCTCGAGCGCCAATGTGTAATATGATGTGTTTCGGACAGAAGGGACCGCGCCCGAGCGGTAAAGATTTACCGCCCGAGCGCCAATGCATGATAAGCCAAGTAGCCGGGCAGAAAGTGCCGCGCTCGAGCGGTACTTTCTTACCGCCCGAGCGCCGCCTAAATTGTTTGAAAATAAGACGCGTGGCTTGGCATGCAATTGGGATGTATATAAACGTAAGTCTTCAGATTTAATGGGATAGAATCGAGAAAAGAACGATAAAAGCTTCAGAAAAGAATTGAAAAATCCTTATGCCTTTTGTGAGAAATCCGTCCGTCCGATTTTGAATCCGACTACGGCACCGTGTTCCTAGCAACGTAGGCTACTACGGGACGTAAGTTTTATTACGTTTGGACATGTTTTGGAAATATGATGTTGTTAGAATTGAATACACGTCATATATGTTGTTCTTGACATGTCAGACAGCGTAGAATCGAAGTCAGATTAAGAAACGGACTTAATATGGAATTGCTATGAATTTCAGAATGAAATTGACTAGAATTGATACCAGATTGGTACAGTGGTTGATTGTAAATGATTGGAATTGATATAGACGGATATAGTATTATCAGTATCGTAAGATGGTACGGTTGTACCGTCAGAATTTGATAAAACAGAGATGTTTGGAATTGATTAGAATATTGATACAGAATATTGATATTTTCATTGCCAGATTGAACAGTGACAGACGTTGAATCAAGACTTCGATTGTATCAGAGCGACAACAAGAAAGGTATAAATTAATGTTGAGTTGGGATTGCACAACTCGAGTGGGGTTTGACTCGAGTCTCCCTAAATCTCATACTTTCATTTATTGCATTGATATTTGCAATTGATGAGATTTATGATTGTAGTCTATGGATTTATAGCTACTGCATGTAATGACTGCTGATTCGCTAGTCATTGACTGATTTGCTTAGATACTGATTGTATGTATTGATTACTGAGTCGTTGAGTCATAGGCTGATTCGCCTAGTCACCGGCTGATTCGTCGGGTTATTGTCTGATTCGTCCATTATAGGCTGATTCGCCTAGTCACCGGCTGATTCGTCTGGTGATTGACTGATTAGTCTAAACTTAAGCTGATTCGCTTAATTACAGGCTGAGTTGTCTGATTATTGGCTGATTCGTCAGGTTATTGACTGAGTCGTCAATTCTGCGGCTGATTCGCCCAGACACTGGAGATATTAATTATATCAATGCCGTTTAGGGATTGATTCATTCCTATCGACTGAGATTCGATATAATACCTATATCCAGACATCGGGATCCCTAGGATAGAGTGGAGTCGAGTCTGAGACGACGTGTCGGTTGAGTTGAGTCTGATATGACATGTCGATTTACATTGTTTATGCCATTCATGATTATTGAAAGTTTGATATGAATTTATGTTTCTGATTGAGACATGTTATGAATACTTCTTATATATGCTTTCGTATATGCTTTTATATGACTGCATGTTTACATTGTTTATACTGGGATATTTATATCTCACCGGAGTTATCCGGCTGTTGTCTTGTTTTGTATGTGTGCATGACAACAGGTGGGGCTGGATCAGGGTCAAGAAGAGGATGAGAGAAGATTAGATAGCGTGGAGATCCGGGCTTCGAAGCAACATAGGATTCAGCACTGATATGTAGTTGAACCTAGTTGAATTCTTGTAGATAACGCAAGATTTGTATGTTCATGTTTAATATGTAATTTGAGTAAATTACATTACGTTTCCGCTTTGTATTTTAAAAAAAAATTTTAGACCCTGTTTTATAATTGATTAATTAGTCCCAAACATGATTAAGAACTTGATTAGCGTCCGGGTCCCCACAACAGGTGGTATCAGAGCTATAGGTACTAGAACTGTAGATTCTTGAGATTGAGATATAAGCTAGTGAGCGGGGTAGAATGTGTTTCTTTCCTTGCTTATGATTGCTAGCATTCTTTACTGCTTTATATAATACATGTTACTTGACTTATCTGATTTGATTTTGTAATATGTATTATTGGGAACGAATCTGAATTGATTCTCGATCAGCAGTAAGATGATCGGAGGAGAGACTGAACTGGAACATGTGTGTTGGATTGGATTACTAATCCTTTTGAGTTTCAGATATGCCTCCTAGACGAATTCCAGAACAGGGTAGTACATCGAATCCTCCAATGGATGTAACACCGACTCCAATGGAAACCTTGCTGAAGAGGTTTCAGTCATTCAAACCACCCACTCTGACGGGTACTGAGACATCAGTCGAGTGTGAGAGTTGGTTAGGTAGCATTGAGTTGCTGTTTGATTCACTGGAGTACAGTGATGAGCGCCGGATTAAATTGATTGGGCACCAGTTGCTTGATGTTGCACAAAGCTGGTGGGTTACAATGAAGAGGGCCTTGGAGCAACGAGGTACGATTATTACTTGGGATGTATTTAAAACTGAGTTTTATCAGAGATTTTTCCCAATATCGTACAGAAAAGACAAGGGGGCGGAGTTTGCCAATTTGAGACAGGGTCAGCTGAACATTGAAGAATATGTGACCAAGTTCTCTACCTTGTTGAAGTTTGCTCCTCATGTTTCTGAAAATGACGAAGCCGTTGCCGATCAGTTCATCAATGGCTTGAATCCCGATATATTTACATTGGTGAACACAGGGCGACCCAATAACTTTGCTGATGCCATGAATAGAGCAAAGGGCGCTGAAGCAGGCCTGATAAGGCAGAGAGGAGCTGAATTTGTTCCTCCAGTGTCGAGACCACAGCAACCCCCTCCCCGCTTCGAGAGTGGCAGTAGCACTGGTGGAAGGAAAGATTTTCTGAAGGCTAGAGGAAAGCAATTTAAGTAGTCTGGCAGAAGTTCTTCTAGCTCCAGTGGTTCTCAGCAGAGTTATACCGGGGCTCACTGTGGAAATTGTGGAGGGAGACATTCCACTGAGCAATGCCAAGGAGTACTTGGTAGTTGCCACTTCTGTAAGCAACAGGGACATTTTTCTAGAGTGTGTCCACAGAGGGGTTGCCAAAGATTCCAGGGAGCCGAATCATCTGGATCAGCGGCACAGGGAAGTAGACGATCAGCTGCTGTTACTCCATTTCAGCCAGCACCATCTCTGTCACAGCAGAGGCCAGGAGAAAGCCAGACAGTTGGCCAGCCTCCTAGACAGCAGGCCAGAGTATTTGCTTTGACGGAGGAGCAGGCTCAGGAAGCACCAGATGATGATGTTGCAGGTAACTGATTTTTTTGATTTTCCTGCATGTGTATTGAGGGATACCGGTGCTTCATATACTATTATTTCTGAAAGATTTGCATTGATGTATGCATTATCTGTTAAGTCCTTATGTACTGTAGTATTTTTTTCTTTTCCTTTTGGGAAAAGATCTTGTATCAGCGATTTCTGTTAGATCTTTACAGTAGGATGAGAATGAGATCGAGTTAGATCGTGTGGTAGCTTGTGTTGTACTGGTGTTCTATGATTCTGGAACTGCATTACTGATATTGATATGCGGACCAAGTACAGAGCTACCATAGATTAGTTCCAGAAGATGGTAAGAATCAGATCTGAGATGATCAAGGGATGAATATTGTACGATAAGAATTCTAGACTTAGAATTCCTTTGATATTCGTACTAGCTATGACTCGATTATTACAGAAAGGAGCAGAGTGACTCCTTATGTATTCAGTTGATTTACTGAAGTTGAGTCTATCCTTGGCTGATTTACCAATGATAAGACAGTTATTGATGTTTTCCCCAGATAAGATTTCAGATCTGATTTCAGAAAGATTGATTTTAACCTTGAGTTGATATTAGAAACTGTGGAAATGGTAAATCCTGATTGAGACAGATTGGGTTCAGAGATTTTTATATTTGAAGATAATATATGTGTTGATTTTAACAGAGTTAAACCATGATTAGTCAGCTGAAGTTGACATCCGTGTCAGGCAGTTGCAGTTTATGAATTTAGCATGTTGTGAATCTGATTGAATATTGATGATATTCAGAATAAGTGGTTGAGACGGATTGTAGACAATGAAGATTATATTGTACCGTCTGAACCAAAGCTGATTTTGAAACGTTAGCAGTTCAAAACGCTGATTAGAATGTTTTGAACTCAATATCGATAGTCAGAACAGAGTGTCGATCAGAATATCAGGCAAGTAATACTGTATTATATGAGATTGATTATTCTGTGATGTCATGTGTCAGAATTGTACTGTAAAGCTTGATATTGAAAGTCAGAGCCGAATACCAGGTAGGTATTTCCTCTTTAATTTATGTTATTAACTGAATTATGTATATCAAATAGTTCGAATCAGAAAGAACAGATATTGTCAGAAGCTTACAGTCATGAATTCAATGTTCAGTCTGATGATTGAGACTGTAGTGTATTCGAACAGATAGTTGTGATATAGACAGATGAGAGCAGTTATAACAGAAATGTATTGAAATGTTGGCAGAAATTGTACTGTTATGTCTAAATCGCTAACAGAAAAGATAGAAAGATAGAAATCAGAAGAATTATTACAGAATTGTAAAGTTCTAAATAGAAATGGGAGTACATTTCTATAGCCTTCGTAATGAAATTACCATCATTTTTACAGATTGTAATATGATATGATTAAGATTGACAGATTGTTCAATCTATATCTATCGGTTTGTACCAGATAATGTACAAACATGACCAAATGACACAGATTGATGTCAGAAAAGTGGTCAGAAAGATCAGAATGCCACCATAGAATGTATCAGATTGTGATTTTTTGATTGATTGTGTACTTATGATAGAGTATACCGTGAGCTCTCTTAGATTGTTTCATAGATTGACGGATAATCAGAGCGAATTATTCGGATACTGGAGAATATCCCGGAACTGTAGTGCTAGATTTTAGCACTAGTTGACATGATTCATGGCCATTTTGTGAATTGTCATACAACAACAGATCTCAGACGAGTATTGAAATCGCTTCTTCGAAGCATTGTACGGAAAGATATATGAATCCTCTCTTTATCGAGATGATATCTCTGAGATTCCTGAGATTGGACCGGACATGATCAGAAGAAAATGAAAACAAATCAGAATAGACAGACTGAATATGCCAACGTCGGACGATGACTGTTGGTAACTGAGATCGAAGATCGAATATATCTTTGATTGAGATAAACAGACTTAATAACAGCTGATGGTGTTGAGCTGTTACGAACTGTTAGTTGGGTCTATACAGATGTTGTATAATCAATATTGCGAGATTGACTTTATCAGAGCTATTTCTAGAAATAGAATTTGATATGAGATTGAAATTTCAGAACAAATTCACTGAGATGAGTTTTAATTTAAACTCTATATACATTTCTTCTGATATATCTGAATGGATTACTTGCGAGTTCGAGGACGAACTCAGATCTAAGAGGGGGAGAAATGTAATGCCCAAGAATTTGGTTACCGTAATCTGAGATGATTAACGTAATCTGAGATGATTTATTGATTATGAAGGGATATGAGTACAGTTGGACCGCTCCGAGACCAAATTAGTTAAAACACATGAGTTATGTGATTTTCAGGCAGAACCTGTGGCGCCCGAGCGGAAGAAGATTACCGCTCGAGCGCCAATGTGTAATATGATGTGTTTCGGACAGAAGGGACCGCGCCTGAGCGGTAAAGATTTACCGCCCGAGCGCCAATGCATGATAAGCCAAGTAGCCGGGCAGAAAGTGCCGCGCTCGAGCGGTACTTTCTTACCGCCCGAGCGCTGCCTAAATTGTTTGAAAATAAGACGCGTGGCTTGGCATGCAATTGGGATGTATATAAACGTAAGTCTTCAGATTTAATGGGATAGAATCGAGAAAAGAACGATAAAAGCTTCAGAAAAGAATTGAAAAATCCTTATGCCTTTTGTGAGAAATCCGTCCGTCCGATTTTGAATCCGACTACGGCACCGTGTTCCTAGCAACGCAGGCTACTACGGGACGTAAGTTTTATTACGTTTGGACATGTTTTGGAAATATGATGTTGTTAGAATTGAATACACGTCATATATGTTGTTCTTGACATGTCAGACAGCGTAGAATCGAAGTCAGATTAAGAAACGGACTGAATATGGAATTGTTATGAATTTCAGAATGAAATTGACTAGAATTGATACCAGATTGGTACAGTGGTTGATTGTAAATGATTGGAATTGATATAGACGGATATAGTATTATCAGTATCGTAAGATGGTACGGTTGTACCGTCAGAATTTGATAAAACAGAGATGTTTGGATTTGATTAGAATATTGATACAGAATATTGATATTGTCATTGCCAGATTGAACAGTGACAGAAGTTGAATCAAGACTTCGATTGTATCAGAGCGACAACAAGAAAGGTATAAATTAATGTTGAGTTGGGATTGCACAACTCGAGTGGGGTTTGACTCGAGTCTCCCTAAATCACATACTTTCATTTATTGCATTGATATTTGCAATTGATGAGATTTATGATTGTAGTCTATGGATTTATAGCTACTGCATGTAATGACTGCTGATTCGCTAGTCATTGACTGATTTGCTTAGATACTGATTGTATGTATTGATTACTGAGTCGTTGAGTCATAGGCTGATTCGCCTAGTCACCGGATGATTCGTCGGGTTATTGTCTGATTCGTCCATTATAGGCTGATTCGCCTAGTCACCGGCTGATTCGTCTGGTGATTGACTGATTAGTCTAAACTTAAGCTGATTCGCTTAATTACAGGCTGAGTTGTCTGATTATTGGCTGATTCGCCTAATTACTGGCTGATTCGTCAGGTTATTGACTGAGTCGTCAATTCTGCGGCTGATTCGCCCAGACACTGGAGATATTAATTATATCGATGCTGTTTAGGGATTGATTCATTCCTATCGACTGAGATTCGATATAATACCTATATCCAGACATCGGGATCCCTAGGATAGAGTGGAGTCGAGTCTGAGACGACGCGTCGGTTGAGTTGAGTCTGATATGACATGTCGATTTACATTGTTTATGCCATTCATGATTATTGAAATTTTGATATGAATTTATGTTTCTGATTTGAGACATGTTATGAATACTTCTTATGTATGCTTTCGTATATGCTTTTATATGACTGCATGTTTACATTGTTTATACTGGGATATTTATATCTCACCGGAGTTATCCGGCTGTTGTCTTGTTTTGTATGTGTGCATGACAACAGGTGGGGCTGGATCAGGGTCAAGAAGAGGATGAGAGAAGATTAGATAGCGTGGAGATCCGGGCTTCGAAGCAACATAGGATTCAGCACTGATATGTAGTTGAACCTAGTTGAATTCTTGTAGATAACGCAAGATTTGTATGTTCATGTTTAATATGTAATTTGAGTAAATTACATTACGTTTCCGCTTTGTATTTTAAAAAAAAAAATTTAGACCCTGTTTTATAATTGATTAATTAGTCCCAAACATGATTAAGAACTTGATTAGCGTCCGGGTCCCCACAACAGGTGGTATCAGAGCTATAGGTACTAGAACTGTAGATTCTTGAGATTGAGATATAAGCTAGTGAGCGGGGTAGAATGTGTTTCTTTCCTTGCTTATGATTGCTAGCATTCTTTACTGCTTTATATAATACATGTTACTTGACTTATCTGATTTGATTTTGTAATATGTATTATTGGGAACGAATCTGAATTGATTCTCGATCAGCAGTAAGATGATCGGAGGAGAGACTGAACTGGAACATGTGTGTTGGATTGGATTACTAATCCTTTTGAGTTTCAGATATGCCTCCTAGACGAATTCCAGAGCAGGGTAGTACATCGAATCCTCCAATGGATGTAACACCGACTCCAATGGAAACCTTGCTGAAGAGGTTTCAGTCATTCAAACCACCCACTCTGACGGGTACTGAGACATCAGTCGAGTGTGAGAGTTGGTTAGGTAGCATTGAGTTGCTGTTTGATTCACTGGAGTACAGTGATGAGCGCCGGATTAAATTGATTGGGCACCAGTTGCTTGATGTTGCAAAAAGCTGGTGGGTTACAATGAAGAGGGCCTTGGAGCAGCGAGGTACGATTATTACTTGGGATGTATTTAAAACTGAGTTTTATCAGAGATTTTTCCCAATATCGTACAGAAAAGACAAGGGGGCGGAGTTTGCCAATTTGAGACAGGGTCAGCTGAACATTGAAGAATATGTGACCAAGTTCTCTACCTTGTTGAAGTTTGCTCCTCATGTTTCTGAAAATGACGAAGCCGTTGCCGATCAGTTCATCAATGGCTTGAATCCCGATATATTTACATTGGTGAACACAGGGCGACCCAATAACTTTGCTGATGCCATGAATAGAGCAAAGGGCGCTGAAGCAGGCCTGATAAGGCAGAGAGGAGCTGAATTTGTTCCTCCAGTGTCGAGACCACAGCAACCCCCTCCCCGCTTCGAGAGTGGCAGTAGCAGTGGTGGAAGGAAAGATTTTCTGAAGGCTAGAGGAAAGCAATTTAAGAAGTCTGGCAGAAGTTCTTCTAGCTCCAGTGGTTCTCAGCAGAGTTATACCGGGGCTCACTGTGGAAATTGTGGAGGGAGACATTCCACTGAGCAATGCCAAGGAGTACTTGGTAGTTGCCACTTCTGTAAGCAACAGGGACATTTTTCTAGAGTGTGTCCACAGAGGGGTTGCCAAAGATTCCAGGGAGCCGAATCATCTGGATCAGCGGCACAGGGAAGTAGACGATCAGCTGCTGTTACTCCATTTCAGACAGCACCATCTCTGTCACAGCAGAGGCCAGGAGGAAGCCAGACAGTTGGCCAGCCTCCTAGACAGCAGGCCAGAGTATTTGCTTTGACGGAGGAGCAGGCTCAGGAAGCACCAGATGATGATGTTGCAGGTAACTGATTTGTTTGATTTTCCTGCATGTGTATTGAAGGATACCGGTGCTTCATATACTATTATTTCTGAAAGATTTGCATTGATGTATGCATTATCTGTTAAGTCCTTATGTACTGTAGTATTTTTTTCTTTTCCTTTTGGGAAAAGATCTTGTATCAGCGATTTCTGTTAGATCTTTACAGTAGGATGAGAATGAGATCGAGTTAGATCGTGTGGTAGCTTGTGTTGTACTGGTGTTCTATGATTCTGGAACTGCATTACTTATATTGATATGCGGACCAAGTACAGAGCTACCATAGATTAGTTCCAGAAGATGGTAAGAATCAGATCTGAGATGATCAAGGGATGAATATTGTACGATAAGAATTCTAGACTGAGAATTCCTTTGATATTCGTATTAGCTATGACTCGATTATTACAGAAAGGAGCAGAGTGACTCCTTATGTATTCAGTTGATTTACTGAAGTTGAGTCTATCCTTGGCTGATTTACCAATGATAAGACAGTTATTGATGTTTTCCCCAGATAAGATTTCAGATCTGATTTCAGAAAGATTGATTTTAACCTTGAGTTGATATTAGAAACTGTGGAAATGGTAAATCCTGATTGAGACAGATTGGGTTCAGAGATTTTTATATTTGAAGATAATATATGTGTTGATTTTAACAGAGTTAAACCATGATTAGTCAGCTGAAGTTGACATCCGTGTCAGGCAGTTGCAGTTTATGAATTTAGCATGTTGTGAATCTGATTGAATATTGATGATATTCAGAATAAGTGGTTGAGACGGATTGTAGACAATGAAGATTATATTGTACCGTCTGAACCAAAGCTGATTTTGAAACGTTAGCAGTTCAAAACGCTGATTAGAATGTTTTGAACTCAATATCGATAGTCAGAACAGAGTGTCGATCAGAATATCAGGCAAGTAATACTGTATTATATGAGATTGATTATTCTGTGATGTCAGATGTGTCAGAATTGTACTGTAAAGCTTGATATTGAAAGTCAGAGCCGAATACCAGGTAGGTATTTCCTCTTTAATTTATGTTATTAACTGAATTATGTATATCAAATAGTTCGAATCAGAAAGAACAAATATTGTCAGAAGCTTACAGTCATGAATTCAATGTTCAGTCTGATGATTGAGACTGTAGTGTATTCGAACAGATAGTTGTGATATAGACAGATGAGAGCAGTTATAACAGAAATGTATTGAAATGTTGGCAGAAATTGTACTGATATATCTAAATCGCTAACAGAAAAGATAGAAAGATAGAAATCAGAAGAATTATTACAGAATTGTAAAGTTCTAAATAGAAATGGGAGTACATTTCTATAGCCTTCGTAATGAAATTACCATCATTTTTACAGATTGTAATATGATATGATTAAGATTGACAGATTGTTCAATCTATATCTATCGGTTTGTACCAGATAATGTACAAACATGACCAAATGACACAGATTGATGTCAGAAAAGTGGTCAGAAAGATCAGAATGCCACCATAGAATGTATCAGATTGTGATTTTTTGATTGATTGTGTACTTATGATAGAGTATACCATGAGCTCTCTTAGATTGTTTCATAGATTGACGGATAATCAGAGCGAATTATTCGGATACTGGAGAATATCCCGGAACTGTAGTGCTAGATTTTAGCACTAGTTGACATGATTCATGGCCATTTTGTGAATTGTCATACAACAACAGATCTCAGACGAGTATTGAAATCGCTTCTTCGAAGCGTTGTACGGAAAGATATATGAATCCTCTCTTTATCGAGATGATATCTCTGAGATTCCTGAGATTGGACCGGACATGATCAGAAGAAAATGAAAACAACTCAGAATAGACAGACTGAATATGCCAACGTCGGACGATGACTGTTGGTAACTGAGATCGAAGATCGAATATATCTTTGATTGAGATAAACAGACTTAATAACAGCTGATGGTGTTGAGCTGTTACGAACTGTTAGTTGGGTCTATACAGATGTTGTATAATCAATATTGCGAGATTGACTTTATCAGAGCTATTTCTAGAAATAGAATTTGATATGAGATTGAAATTTCAGAACAGATTCACTGAGATGAGTTTTAATTTAAACTCTATATACATTTCTTCTAATATATATGAATGGATTACTTGCGAGTTCGAGGACGAACTCAGATCTAAGAGGGGGAGAAATGTAATGCCCAAGAATTTGGTTACCGTAATCTGAGATGATTAACGTAATCTGAGATGATTTATTGATTATGAAGGGATATGAGTACAGTTGGACCGCTCCGAGACCAAATTAGTTAAAACACATGAGTTATATGATTTTCAGGCAGAACCTGTGGCGCCCGAGCGGAAGAAGATTACCGCTCGAGCGCCAATGTGTAATATGATGTGTTTCGGACAGAAGGGACCGCGCCCGAGCGCCAATGCATGATAAGCCAAGTAGCCGGGCAGAAAGTGCCGCGCTCGAGCGGTACTTTCTTACCGCGCGCCTCCTAAATTGTTTGAAAATAAGACGCGTGGCTTGGCATGCAATTGGGATGTATATAAACGTAAGTCTTCAGATTTAATGGGATAGAATCGAGAAAAGAACGATAAAAGCTTCAGAAAAGAATTGAAAAATCCTTACGCCTTTTGTGAGAAATCCGTCCGTCCGATTTTGAATCCGACTACGGCACCAGTGTTCCTAGCAACGCAGGCTACTACGGGACGTAAGTTTTATTACGTTTGGACATGTTTTGGAAATATGATGTTGTTAGAATTGAATACACGTCATATATGTTGTTCTTGACATGTCAGACAGCGTAGAATCGAAGTCAGATTAAGAAACAGACTGAATATGGAATTGTTATGAATTTCAGAATGAAAATGACTAGAATTGATACCAGATTGGTACAGTGGTTGATTGTAAATGATTGGAATTGATATAGAAGGATATAGTATTATCAGTATCGTAAGATGGTACGGTTGTACCGTCAGAATTTGATAAAACAGAGATGTTTGGAATTGATTAGAATATTGATACAGAATATTGATATTGTCATTGCCAGATTGAACAGTGACAGAAGTTGAATCAAGACTTCGATTGTATCAGAGCGACAACAAGAAAGGTATAAATTAATGTTGAGTTGGGATTGCACAACTCGAGTGGGGTTTGACTCGAGTCTCCCTAAATCACATACTTTCATTTATTGCATTGATATTTGCAATTGATAAGATTTATGATTGTAGTCTATGGATTTATAGCTACTGCATGTAATGACTGCTGATTCGCTAGTCATTGACTGATTTGCTTAGATACTGATTGTATGTATTGATTACTGAGTCGTTGAGTCATAGGCTGATTCGCCTAGTCACCGGCTGATTCGTCGGGTTATTGTCTGATTCATCCATTATAGGCTGATTCGCCTAGTCACCGGCTGATTCGTCTGGTGATTGACTGATTAGTCTAAACTTAAGCTGATTCGCTTAGTTACAGGCTGAGTTGTTTGATTATTGGCTGATTCGCCTAATTACTGGCTGATTCGTCAGGTTATTGACTGAGTCGTCAATTCTGCGGCTGATTCGCCCAGACACTGGAGATATTAATTATATCGATGCCGTTTAGGGATTGATTCATTCCTATCGACTGAGATTCGATATAATACCTATATCCAGACATCGGGATCCCTAGGATAGAGTGGAGTCGAGTCTGAGACGACGCGTCGGTTGAGTTGAGTCTGATATGACATGTCGATTTACATTGTTTATGCCATTCATGATTATTGAAAGTTTGATATGAATTTATGTTTCTGATTTGAGACATGTTATGAATACTTCTTATAGTATGCTTTCGTATATGCTTTTATATGACTGCATGTTTACATTGTTTATACTGGGATATTTATATCTCACCGGATTTATCCGGCTGTTGTCTTGTTTTGTATGTGTGCATGACAACAGGTGGGGCTGGATCAGGGTCAAGAAGAGGATGAGAGAAGATTAGATAGCGTGGAGATCCGGGCTTCGAAGCAACATAGGATTCAGCACTGATATGTAGTTGAACCTAGTTGAATTCTTGTAGATAACGCAAGATTTGTATGTTCATGTTTAATATGTAATTTGAGTAAATTACATTACGTTTCCGCTTTGTATTTTAAAAAAAAAATTTAGACCCTGTTTTATAATTGATTAATTAGTCCCAAACATGATTAAGAACTTGATTAGCGTCCGGGTCCCCACAGTTTGTGATCAAATAATTCCATCAAGTGTCCTAGAGATTTTAATCCCTAATATAATATCACATAACCCCAAGTCTTTTATATTAAAATATTTTTTCAACATTTTTCTTAGTATTCAAAATCAACTCATGATTACTTCTCATAATCAAAATGTCGTCTACACAAAGGCAAAAAATTACATAAGCAATTGCAGTACCTTTCATACAGACACATTTTTCACATTCGTTGATTTTGAAATCATTTGACTTCATTGTAGTGTTAAATTTTTCATGTCTTTGCTTAGGTGCTTGTTTGAGTCCGTATATTAACTTGACAAGTTTACCCATCTTCTTTTCTTGTCTGAGTACGACAAATCCCTCGGGTTGTTACATGTATATTTATTCTTCCCCAGTTCTCCATTCAAAAAGGTTGACTTTACATCCATTTGGTGAATCTCGAGGTTATGCAATGCAGCGATAGCTATGAGAACACGAATGGATGTAATCCGAGTAACCGGAGAGTATGTGTCGAAGAAGTCATATCCTTCCTTTTGTTTGAACTTTTAGCTACTAATCGAGCTTTGTATTTATCTATAGATCCATCTTCTTTGTATTTCCTTTTAAGTATCCATTTGTATCCTAAAAGCTTATAACCCGGAAAGAGATCAGTCAACTCCCAAGTATGATTATACATGATGGAATCCATTTCATCTTTTATTGTTTCTTTCCAAAAAGGAGCTTCTAGATTGGATAGAGCTTCTTGAATGGTTCTTGGTTCGTCATCTAGCATGTAAGTCAGAAAATCGGGACCAAAGGAGTTTCCAACTCTTGCTCTCTTACTACGTCTTGGTTCATCATAGATTTCAATGGAATCAATTGTAGATTCATAGTATCGTGTATTAGAACCTTCTTTCCTTTCCTTACAAGGAAAGTTGCTTTCAGAGAATATTGCATTCCTTGAGTCTCTATTTGTTCCTTCATTAATATCAGAAATGGCTAACTTGTGCACTAAGCGCGATATGCACTGCTATTATGCGCATATCCAATAAAAATGCATTCAATTGTTTGGGTCCAATTTTAACTTGTTTTGACTTAGGTATTTCTACTTTAGCCAAACACCCCCACATTTTTATTTATTTGTAAGATGGTTTGCAACATATCCATAATTCATATGGATTTTCAACTTTCCTTTTGTGTGGTATTTTATTAAGAACGTGGTTTGCAAATAAGATTGATTTTCCCCATAGTTTTTGAGGTAAGCCGGAATTTATCAAGAACGCGTTCATCGTCTTCTTAAGAGTACGATTTTATGTTCTACAACTCTATTGGATTGAGGTGAGTATGATGTTGTAGTTTGATGAATAATGCCAAAGTTAGCGCAAATTCTTCAAATGGAGCTACAAACTCTCCACCTCGATCACTTCGAATCATTTTGATTTTTGAACAGTTGATTCTCGACCTCATTCTTATAATTTTTGGAAGCTTCTAAAGTTTCATCCTTACTTTTCAATAGATAGACGAAACAAAACCTTGTGCGATCAACAATGAATGTTATGAAGTACTTTTTCACACCTCGAGTTTGCAAAAGTTTTAAATCACATACGTCAGTGTGAATCAATTCAAGTGGCTTAATACTTCTTGTCACATGATGGAATGGAGTTTTGGTCATCTTTGTTAGTTAACATTTCCTAATCTTTCATGCTATAAATTATAACTTTCAGACAAGTAAACAGAATCATTAACTTCATTTTTCGTCTCGTGACGGATAACACTCATTACATTCATCTTAAAGAGACCATTATCTTGTACTTTTTTCTTACAAGTACATCATTTTTAGTTAGGACAAACTTTTCTGATTCAAACACAAGCCTAAAGCCGGTTTTACTCAACAAGGATCCAGAAACTAAGTTCTTTCGAATATCTGGCACATGCAATATATTCCTCAGCGATATCTCTTTCCCAGAAGTTATCTTCAATATCACTTTGCCAATCTCTACGACTTCAGAAGTCATAGAGTTCCCCACTAACAGTTTCCTATTGCTTACAGAAGTGTAGGATGAGAACATTTCTTTGTCAACACATATGTGGCTAGTGGATCCGATATCCGATTTGGCACATTCCTCGATGACGTTGGCTTGCTTTAGTTTCTGATTTTTGTTGTCTTTCTTTGGAAGACGATAATTCTTGGCCATATGATTCGGTTTGCCACAATTGTAGCAAATTCTTTAGAATTTCTTGGCCTGCCCTCGTTTCTTATCATTTTGAGGGCGCTTTCCCTTGTGACCGGTGCTTGATTCTGTCATATTGGCCTTGGTCTCGGCCTTCATTGATTTTTTTATGTTTTGGCTTCAAATTTTCATCTATCTTCCTCAATTTGAAGCCTCAAAACCAGATATTCAAGTTTTAACTCCTTGTGCTTGTGCTTAAGGTAGTTCTTAAAGTTTTTCACATTAGTGACAACTTCTCAATAACAGCCGCCACTTGGAATGGTTTATTGATTTCTCTCCCCTCTGCCAATAAGTCACGAATAATGATTTGAATCTCTTGTACCTGACTTATTACCGATTTGGTGTCCTTCATTTTGAAGTCCAGAAATTTAACAACAACGAACTTCTTAACCCCTGTATCTTTTATATTGTACTTTTTCTCCAATGAGTCCCACATCTCCTTAGTTGTGTTGACAAAGTAGTAGACACTGTAAAGCATGTCGTCAAGTCCGTTAAGAATATAGTTGCGGCAGATGAAGTCACTATGGTTCCATGCATCAACAACAATTATTCGTTGTGAGTATGTCTCGCCTTCGGAGATGACAGGAGGGCCTCTGTCAGGAACCGAGACAGGCTCAGCGTGTTCAGATAGAATAGCATTTTCTGCTGCCAACGTTTGAATTCGGCACCAGAAAACTTAGGAGGCTTTTCGTTTTGTGCGGGAGCAGCAGGGGCAGTAGGCATGGGAATGAAAGATCCAGTCAACATATCGGCAGAATGAAGATCAGTAAGAAAAAATTCTTCTTGAGATTGTTACTGGTCTTTCTTCTTGATCTTCGGTGCACAGCGAGTAGTATGAGTTGAGAGAAGGAAAAGCTTTTTTTCCGCAAGAAGAATTTGCCCCTATGTAAGTTCTATATAGAATGGCAATCGTCCCCAAGATACGAGAACTCCGATCCAGAATTGCAGTACCTCAAGTTCTGGATGTCAGCAAACAATGTATATGTCTGAACTATCAAGTTTCGGAAATGTATGTGAAGAATAAAAGTATCGAATGCTTGCAGATGGAGGGAAGATATAATTGAGTCATTGGTACCACATAAAGGGTGCATCTGTCACGCCCCGAAACTCAGGATTGACACCGGCATTGTTTAACAATCACACAATCGAAACAACAAGCCTTTGTAGCACAATATAAACCAAACCAGTTTATAACTCATAATTTAAATGTAATAACTGTCTTTACAATAACGAAATCCAAACGAAATAGTGATCAATGCGGAAGCGTCTTACAATTCATTAAATCATAAAACTCAAAATAGAATCTATTACTAATCTCGTGAATCACCATCCCCAAAACTGTTCAGACTCTTCATCCTCAACCTGTAACTTATCTAGGAGGGGAGAGTAAGGGGGATGAGTATTTTGGGAATACTTAGTAAATGGGGATATTGAACACAACATAACAATTTTATAGATTTTCGAAACATACATATAAATACAGCATGCTTTTCATAAACGTAACCTCGTATCCGTAACATAACAATACTGCGATTTTTCACCTTAATGGTTTACTGACATCAGACCCTAAGTTTTGATCCTCTAAGGGGGCGAGGCCATAAAACGGTTCTATCCCACCGTCGAGGGCCATATGTTGGAATTCCACCCATTTTCAGGGAATCCTCACAGTGCCAAACATAACGTACCAAAATTTCGTAAAAACGTATAGACTGGAGACGGTGCTCGACCGAATTTTAAAACCAAAAACCGAAAGCTTCATATGCATAAAACCGAAATTTAAACAGCCCACTTACAGTGTTTGAATGCTAAGAAAACGTGGATGCATGGCTTCGGAATTTAGACCGTTCCTCGCTCCTCGTCCGGGCAGTGCTTCGGTTCGACTTTTTAGTCTAACTTTGGGACAATATTTGGGCAGAGTTTCGGCTATGGAGAGGTTGCTGAATTTTCGAAATTTTCAGCAAGGGAGTTTTCGAAATTAGTGTAGGAATGCTAGGTTTTGATGTGGTATTTATAGGTGAGGGAGAGGGAGTTAATTATGGCACTAAAATCATGCTCAAGATTGACATAAATCTCAAAATATTTGACTCCAATTTCCTTGCCATTGTTTCTGATTTATCTTCCAATTTCGTGGGATTTAAATCTTTGATTCCCCACCTTAATATTTTCGAAAATATGGTGGCTAATTGAGGGGATTTTCGAAAATAGGCAATATTTATGCCTTAGTCTTCTAGGGCTAGTATATTACCTTCCCATCTTTGCAATATATTCCCCAAAATTCGAAAATATGCCTTGATATGCCTAATTTAATGACTTGATCTTGTATCTCCAATTTATTCTCATATAAAATATTCTCCACTATGAAAATCCTATACAAAACATCACATGCTCTTAAATTTCCTTATACATGATTAATTGAGAATGAATTTTGATTAACCAAAAATATTCGGTCCTCACATCCCTCCCTCCTTATGGAAAGTTTCGTCCTCGAAACTTGAGTTGTCTTGGTCTCCAAATAGGTAGGGATATGCCTTTCGCATCTTCTCTTCAACTTCCCAAGTCGCTTCTTCCTCCGTGTGGTTGGACCACTGTACCTTGACGTAGGGGATAATGCGTCGTCTGAGGACTTGTTCTTTGGTGTCGAGATTCTGATAGGGAGTTCTTCGTATTTCAGTTCTTCTCCCAAGTTCCCTTCAACCAAGAGCGGTTCTACTTTTAATACGTGACTCGGGTCTGGAATGTACCTCCTCAGTTGGGACACATGGAACACGTTGTGGATTCTTGACATGTTTGGTGGCAGTCTTTTCCAAGATTTCAAATGGTCCAACATATCGAGGGTTCAGTTTCCCGGCTTTACTGAATCGGAAAACTCCTCTCATAGGCGAGACTTTCACATAAGCATTCTCGCCCACGTTGAACTCTACAAGCCTTCTTTCAGATCTGCCCAGCTCTTCTGTCGGTCCTGAGCTGCTTTGAGTTTTTCTCGGACAATTTTAACTTTGTCCACGGTCATCTGTACAAGCTCGGGGCCTACCAAGGCTTTCTCTCCCACTTCATCCCAGTAAAGTGGGGACCAGCATTTCCTTCCATAAAGAGCTTCATATGGAGCCATTCCGATGCTACAGTGATAGCTGTTGTTGTATGCAAACTCAATTAAACGTAGATGAGTGCTCCAGTTGCTACTGAATTCAAGGGCGCATGCTCTCAGTATATCCTCTAAGGTTTGTATGGTCCTCTCAGTTTGCCCATCGGTTTTCGGATGATAGACCTTACTTAGGGTCACTTTCGTCCCCATGGCCTCTTGAAAGCTCTTCCAAAAGAGTGAGACGAACCTCGGATCTCTATCAGATAAGATGCTCACTGGCACTCCATGCAGTCTGACAATGTTGTCCATGTAAAGTGAAGCAAACTTTTCGAGATTGTAATTCATGCGGACGAGTAAGAAGTGTGCAGTCTTTGTGAGTCTGTCAATGATCACCCATATACCGTCGTGGCTTTGCCTATACTTTGGCAATCCTACCACAAAGTCCATGGAAATATGCTCCCATTTCCACTCGAGAATTTCCAGAGGTTGCAGTAATCCTCCAGGCCGCTGGTGTTCTGCTTTGACCTGCTGGCATACCTGACATCTGGAGACGAATTCAGCTACATCTCTTTTCATGCCATTCCACCAGAAACTATTCTTGAGGTCCCTGTACACTTTCGTACTGCCTGGATGGATTGAGAATTTTGACTTGTGTGCCTCTGCCATTATCTCTTGGCGAAGGTTATCACTGTTGGGCACACACAGTCTTCCTTTCATCCATAAGATTCTCTTGTCATCAATTTGATGATCCTGAGACTTCCCTTCTCTGACTTGCTCCTTAAGTTTGGTCACTATCGGGTCTCGATCTTGGTTCAACTTGACGGTCTCCTGTAGACATGGCCGGGCCGAGAGGGAAGCTAGAGTCACCTTGCCTGGGCCCTTCCGACTTAGCGCATCAGCCACTTTGTTTGCTTTACCCGGATGGTAGCTTATGGTCAAGTCATAGTCCTTTAAAAGTTCGATCCATATCCTTTGCCTCATATTAAGTTCCTTTTGGGTGAACAGGTATTTGAGGCTCTGATGGTCTGTGAAGATTTCACATTTAGCACCATAGAGGTAGTGTTCCAAATCTTTAAGGCGAAGACAACCGCTGCTAGTTCCAGATCATGAGTAGGGTAGTTCCGCTCGTGCGGTTTCAACTGCCTTGATGCGTAAGCGATCACTCTTCCTTCTTGCATTAGTACGCATCCTAGACCATCTTTAGAGATGTCACTGTAAATAGTGAATTCTTTATTCTCTGCGGGCAAGATCAACACTGGTGTGGACGCGAGTTTCTCTTTCAATGTCTGGAAACTCTTCTCGCAATCCTCACTCCAGGTGAATTTAGCATTCTTCTGTGTGAGCTTCGTAAGTGGCACGACTATCGAGGAGAACCCTTCGACAAACTTCCGGTAGTAACCTGCCAATCCAAGAAAGCTTCTGATATCGGTGGCGTTCTTCGGTCTCAGCCACTCAGTAATCGCCTCTACCTTCCTTGGATCCACTGACACTCCTTCTCTCGAGATCACGTGTCCCATAAATGACACACTCCTTAACCAGAATTCACACTTGCTGAACTTAGCATAGAGCTTATTCTCTCTTAAGGTCTGCAGAGCAAGGTGAAGGTGCTCTTCATGCCTCGTCTCGTCAGGAGAATAGACGAGGATATCGTCGATGAATACCACTATGAACTGATCTAAGAATGGCTTGAATACTCTGTTCATCAGATCCATGAATGCCGCCGGTGCGTTGGTCAGGCCAAAAGGCGTCACTGTGAATTCATAATGCTCATACCTGGTTCGAAAGGATGTCTTGGGGATATCTTCAGCCCTGACCTTCAACTGGTAACCTGTCCTCAGATCCAGTTTAGAAAAGATGGCAGCTCCTTTAAGCTGATCAAACAGATCGTCTATCCGAGGTAAAGTGTACCTATTCTTAATTGTGATCTTGTTTAGTTCTCTATAGTCGATGCACATTCTCATACTCCCGTCTTTCTTCTTCACGAAGAGTACTGGAGCTCCCCACGGGGACACACTCGGTCGAATTTGCCTTTTATCTAGCAATTCTTGGAGTTTTTCTTTTAGCTCTTTGAGTTCGGCTGGTGCCATTCTATAAGGTTCTTTAGAGATTGGAGCAGCACCGGGAACAAGATTGATCTCGAACACCACTTCGCGATTCGGGACCATCCTCGAGAGTTCTTCTGGAAAAACATCTGGGAACTCTCTCACTATCGGGATGTCCTCCAGTTTCAGCTCGACTTCTTCATTTATTTCAGTGATCATTGCTAGGTAAATGTCTTCTCCAGATTTTCCAAGCTTTAGAGGCGGAAAGCAGCGATTTCCGTTCCTTGGATTTACCGTTAAACACGACTTCCTCCTGATCTGGGGTTCGGATTTTGACTCTCTTTCCCTTACAATCTACCATCGCACTATTTCTTCATAAGGAATCCATCCCTAAGATGATGTCGAAATTGACCATGATCAATTGTATCAAGTCGGCGCTAAAAGTCTGATCACTAATACTGATTTTACAATCTTTGTAAATTTTGTGAGTTTCAATGGCCCTACTTGTTGGTGTGGATATTCGAAAGGGCTCATTTAGTTTCTCGGGCTTACATCCTAACTTCTTAGCAAATATCTTAGACATAAAATAATGTGTAGCACCGCAGTCAAATAAACATAAGCAGGCACTTGCTGAATAAATATGGTACCTGACATGACATCGTTCACGTCGTCTGCCTCCTCTTGTGTGATGGCAAACACCCTGGCATTCGGTTTGTTCTCCTGGGGCTTATTGGCATTCAACCCGGAGTTTGACCCGTCTTTTTTACCTAGTCCACTTGTCCTGTTGGTGGCGTATGGACATTCTGCCATACGGTGTCCTGGTTTCCGCATCCAAAGCAGACACCGGTCGTTCTACGACACTCCCCCAGGTGTCGTAAATGGCAAGTTGGGCAAGGATTAATAGCTTGGTAGCTTGCGGCAGGTGTAGGCCCCTTAGATGGCCCACCGAACTGGTTAGGATTCTTGAAAGTCTGACTTCCATGCGAGGACTGACTACTCATAGGCCTTTTGTTCTTAAATTCCTTCTCCCTGAGCTGGATATCAGTTTCAGCTCAGATAGTTGCGCCCATCAGGTCTGAAAAATTTGAAGGTTGGTAGACTGCTAGAGCTGATTAGATCCTGCTGTGCAACCCTTTCTTAATGCGGTGCAATTTCAGAACTTCGTCCGCCGTGATTGCCGGAACATAAGATCCTAAGGCATTGAACTGGGAGGTGTATTCCACAACTGACATGTCTGGAGCTTGACTGAAATTTTCAAACTCACTCAGTTTCTGCAGTCTGACCTCGGCGGGATAATATTGTTTCAGGAAAGCTTCCTTAAAACGTTGCCACATGATTGGTCCTGTAGCTGTCATGGCTAGCGAGATTGATTCCCACCACTTTCCTGCTCGATCTTCCAGGAAAGGCACTATCACATCCACTTTTAGTACCTCAGGGACTTCCAACAGTCGCAACTGAGTCTCCACGCTTTTTAGCCAACTCTGGCTAACTTCAGGGTCGACAGTGCCACTGAAAGTTGGACACCTATTCTTGCGCAGTGACTCATAGTGGAACTTGACTTCGTGCTGCGGTGGAGGTGGTGGTGGTTGATTGGCATTCGGTTTACTAACCCTTGCAGTGTTGTTGCCACGATCGTGGCTATGGCCATCAGGTCGGCCTGGTTAAGACTGAACCCAGGTGGTGGTCCATTATCTCCTTCGTTGGCATTGTTGTTGTTGTTAGCATAACGGAGGTTGCGGTTTTGTCTTGGTGGTCTACCGGCCATATCCTACAATTTAAACGCTTCTAAGAATTTGATGTGTATAATGACATGATTGAATAATTAAGTTATGCTGGAACAACTGAGATTAATAAATAAACATAACTTTATTAATTTTTAAATGTAGATGAACAACTGAATGCAACAAATAGTACTGAAAGAAACAAATCGTACTAACTGAAATAAAATAGCAACAATGGAAAGATAAACTCCTAGTAATAAGGAAAGGTTATTAAGAAACTCTAATCATCTATCTCTCCATCTCCTGTGGCAGCTATAGGCTCATCGATCTCTATTGGCTCCTCCTCTTCTGGTTCCTCCTCTGGCTCTTCCTCTTGAAATATCTTCACCATATGGGTGAGCTGGGCATTCTCTTCTGTGAACTGTGCCACATGTGCCTTAAGTCCCTGTATCTCTGCCTCAGCCACATCCATCTCGTCGTTCCAATGCTGCTGATACTGCAGATGATATTGTTTCTTCTGCTTGAGTTGGTCCTTAGAGCTTCCGCCTATTGGGTCAGACGTTGGTTTACATACGCGAGGCTGTTCATGGCCTCACACAAATTTTCCACTCTTCTCTTACCCTTGGCATTCGGTTGTTTCTCTTCCTCCAGTTCCTTGCGATAACGCTCCATAGCCTCTCGTAACTTTCCATGTTGATACTTGCCCTGTTCTATGACATCTCTTAGGTCCATGTTATCACCTCTAACTAGCTCGCCCTGATAGATCGACTGGTTAAGGCGGACCTGAATCTCCTATTTCTCAGCAGCTAAGGTTTCGACCTCACTCCTCCTCTCACTCAATCTGGCTCTAAGTCGTGGAATCCGACGAGACTGATAGTGAAGGGCAAGCTCCTTCAGACGAATGTCAGCTTGGGCACGGGTGTGGGGTCTCATGGGAGTAGATGGAGCCATTTCCTGAAATCAAAATGGAAATGCTCAGAATCGGAAAGAGACAACACATAACAAAGAAAAATATACAATATATATGAAATTTTCGAAATTTACATAAACTTTCCAAAAATGGAAAGTTTTGGAATTAGACATATGGGTTCGAAGCATATGTCGAGAGGATTCCAGAACAATCGACGGAATCGAATTCGGAATTTTCTACGATAAGTTATAGGGTCTACGAATATTTCCTAAAACGGAAAAAATGACGTTTCAGAGGCCTAAACGGAGGAATTTCGCGATATCAGCCGCTACCTCGCGACAAAGTGATGATTTCCACTTTTTGGACCGTTTCGGAGGGGATAGCATTTGCCTTTCTCAAAAATCCCACCGAAATTTTTTTTTTTTGTAAAAAATTTCTCATTTTCCCCAACCGGATTATGAACCTGGCTGCTCTGATACAACTTAAATGTCACGCCCTGAAACTCGGGATTGACACCGGCATTGTTTAACAATCACACAATCAAAACAACAAGCCTTTGTAGCACAGTATAAACCAAACCAGTTTATAACTCATAATTTAAATGTAACAATTGTCTTTACAATAACTAAATCCAAACGAAATAGTGATCAATGCGGAAGCGTCTTACAATTCATTAAATCATAAAACTCGAAATAAAATCTATTACTAATCTCGTGAATCACCAGCCCCAAAACTGTTCAGACTCTTCTTCCTCAACATGTTCTTCGGACTTATCTGGGAGGGGAGAGTAAGGGAGATGAGTATTTTGGGAATACTCAGTAAATGGGGGATATTGAACACAACATAACAATTTTATACATTTTCTAAACATACATATAAATACAGCATGCTTTTCATAAACATAACTTCGTATCAATAACATAACAACACTGCGATTTTTCACCTTTAACGGTTTACTGACGTCAGTCCCTAAGTTTTGATCCTCTAAGCGGGAGAGGCCATAAAACGGTTCTATCCCACCGTTGAGGGCCATATGTTAGAATTCCGCCCATTTTCAGGGAGTCCTCACAGTGCCAAACATAACGTACCAAAATTTCGTAAAAACGTATAGACAAGAGACGTTGCTCGACCGAATTTTAAAACCAAAAACCGAAAGCTTCATATGCATAAGACCAAAATTTAAAACAGCCCACCTACAGTGTTTGAATGCTAAGAAAACGTGGATGCTTGGCTTCGGAATTTAGATCGTTCCTCGCTCCTCGTCCGGGCAGCGCTTCGGTTCGACTTTTAGGTTAACTTTGGGACAATATTTGAGCAGAGTTTCGGCTATGGAGAGGTTGCTGAATTTTCGAAATTTTCAGCAAGAGAGTTTCGAAATTAGTGTAGGAATGCTAGGCTTTGATGTGGTATTTATAGGTGAGGGAGAGGGAGTTAATTATGACACTAAAATCATGCTCAAGATTGACATAAATCTCACAATATTTGACTCCAATTTCCTTGTCATTGTTGCTGATTTATCTTCCAATTTCGTGGGATTTAAATCTTTGATTCCCCACCTTAATATTTTCTCATTGTTGCTGATTTATCTTCCAATTTCGTGGGATTTAAATCTTTGATTCCCCACCTTAATATTTTCGAAAATATGGTGGCTAATTGAGGGGATTTTCGAAAATAGGCAATATTTATGCATTAGTCTTCTAGGTCTAGTATATTACCTTCCATCTTTGCAATATATTCCCCAAAATTCGAAAATATGCCTTGATATGCCTCATTTAATGACTTGATCTTGTATCTCCAATTTATTCTCATATAAAATATTCTCCACTATGAAAATCCTATACAAAACATCACATGCTCTTAAATTTCCTTATACATGATTAATTGAGAATGAATGTTGATTAACCAAAAATATTCAGTCCTCACAGCATCCTTCTGTAATAAAGCCATGGGACGCGCAAAAGCAAGGGGACGCACAGTTTTTTCGCCAAAGAACGGCCACACGAGACGCATTGGTTCAGACTGGAGGGTGCAAACTTTGGACGCACTGGTTCGGACTGGAAGGGCAATCTTTATTTCGAAAATAAAAATTATTTTCCAAATAAATTCTGTCCAACAAGATTAATACGGTTAAAAGACCTGACCTGGCCTTACCGAACTGGCTGCGCGTATGTGTTTCACCGAGATCTAGCCTATCAGCGTCTTCCCCATCCAAAAAAAATCTGATGCTCCTTGGGGCTCAAATCCTCAACTCAAACTTGGAGTTAATAAGGAAGACTATACTTGGCTTATTTTTCAATGTGGGATAACTCTCACTCCTTTTTATTCACTACTCACCAATTATCTAACAATTTCTTGTATTATTTTATGCAGATGGACAATGTATTGTTGATCGAACTATCAAAGTTTTGCACAATTTCTCATTTTCTCGCATTTTGGGCATGCTCCTTCTACTCGAGGGTACCCAGGTAGGAACCAATTACAACTTCTCTGGATTGAAGCAGCAAATGCATGCCTGTTTCCAACAATTTCAAATTGAGCCTAAATTGGAACTCCAGTTCAAATGGGCCAGAATTCATGTGGATTTGGTTTTAGTGCCATAATCGACTATTGTAGTTCGGAATTGGACTGCTTGAACCAATAATTGAAATTTGTTTCCGTGGATTTCAAAAGGAAGTCGATTTGTGTAGTGAAAAATCAATTATTTAACAATCACAAATGCTACAAGTATATTATTTTATTTATTAAAAGATCGGATTTGATTTATACAAATAAACAGTTTCGTAAATAAATCAAGTTATGCATATCTTAAAGTTCGATATTAATGAACGACTTTTGTTATAGTTCTATACGCTTACAATCTTGAATTTGTTTTTAAATATCAAAACCCAATCGCAAATCCTCGGTTTAGTTCATGGTTCTAGAACCGTAACCGATGGACGATTTCGGTTTTAGTATTTTGGGTGCTGATTTCAATTTCAGTTTACAAGTCCTGCATTAAAATGCCTAATCGTAGCCACAATGCAATTCTGTTTGTTTGCACTCAAACGTGCACTAAACATACAACAAGAGCATGCAACATGCAAACGTTAATGTGATTTGTAGCATGTGTGGTGCCACTATATTATCATTGTATTTGAAAATATTCAGATAGAGCAGAGCACAGAGGTATAGATGTATACTAATTGGAAGAGGGTCCAGAAATTACAACAAAGATGCCTTGTAGGGTGCATTGGCACGCTTCCCCTATAAGTGAAAAACCATTGTCATGGCGAAATACAAGCACTCGAATTTAGCCTTTCACCATTCTCCTGGCTCAAGTAGGATAATAGCAACAAAAGAAAAATCCAAAGAACCAACCTCAACATAAGCAGAGGGTTTACAAAAATGGCACCTCACTGGAGATTCAAGATGGATCAAAGACATAATCAAATCCCAATTTATGACTGTTTTGAAACGCGTGCTTTAAACTTGGAATCACAGTCTTTCTCAGTCGAAATTACATCAATAACAATGCTTCCGACTCTGACCTCCATTGCTTCCCTTCCATCGTTCTCACATTTCTTGTCGGAACCACCATTGTCAATCACCTTTTGAGACAGAGAGGGCGTAAGCTGTCGAGGCCGTCCTCTAATCCATGGATGATTAAGACATTGTGCTGCAGTTGGTCTCTTCTCAGGCACAAATTCTAACATCTGAACAAGAAAATCTGCCGTCTCATTCGCGTCCTGTTCACAGAACTCGTATTTTTCCATGAGCACCTTATCAAGAGGCCAAAATTTTAACCTTCTAATATGTCTCAGTTCTCCAAATCTGTTAAAGAATTCACGTGAGTAACGCCCGCCTAAGGCTACCTGCAGATTATGTTTTATCAAACAACACGAGATTTCAGAAAGTATATATCAAGGGCAGCAAGCTGCACGGTGCAAGCCACATACAATTTCAAAGAAGATTCTATTCAAGGTTGATGGGAGGGATTTGCTATAAAATAAGAAGACAGAAACCGCTCACCTTGCGCGGCATTATTCCAAGGAGCTCCATCATCAAGGCCAAATGATCCTTCAGAGTCAATAAAAAGTAATAGGTATATAGCATTAACTGGCTATTTATATAAAATGAACACTTACAAACTACACCCCACCCCACCCCCACCAACACAAGCAACACAATGTCGTTTCCTTTGGTAAATGAATCTAAAGTTGAGAAAAATTCACTTGAAAAATGAAGAAGCAACCTATTCAGGTCAACCACTACATTTTTGGAAGTACAAGCAGTTAGAGTAGGTGCCCAACAACACAACTTGTGATTTGGACTTTATTGACTCTTATGTAAAAACAATCTCTATTTTAATAATATTTTAAGACTTTATCCAATTATTATGTCCTTTACTTCATCTGTATAACATTGCAAGCTGCATAGATAAAGTTCTTGTATATACTGTAAGTACCATGAGGTCTGCCTCTCAACGTAAGATCATGAAACTCATCAAGAAGTGTACCGTATATTTTAAACAGGTTCTTAGTCGACTCAGCCGCCTAAAATAAGGACACACGTCACTTGAACTTGAGACTAGCATATCTGATATAAACGTCATGTTTAATTGGTAAGGACGTGGAAATGTTCATTCATACGTATGATTGATCATTTGATGATGCACTGAACAACGCTCCTTCGAACTGTCCAAGTGGTTATCATTATCGAGTGGAATAGTCCGCAATTATGGTTGTACACCATTAGTCCTTAAATCCGGGACAGTATGGAAGCATACAAGCATGTACTTCGATCCATTTACCGACTCCATTGAGGGTCATCAGGTGGCGAGTTGGGTATAGTTTCGAAATATGTAGGAGACGATACTTTGTAGTCCGGGATTCACCGTTTCCCTACATGTGAAGATATCATATGTTATCTGATGAGTTAATAGAACAAAGAAACTCTGGACAGAGTAAGATATGTGCATTTTGGAAAGAAGTTTCCTCAGTTACATATATCATGTCACTATTATAACTCAAAGATATATCACATCGTTATCGAATTCATGTGCAACTCTCGATATACCAAAAGTTACAGATTCGATCGGGATACATGAGTTGAAGGGACCATGCTATAAGCTAATCATAACTTAATGTTCTTGCAGGCACTATCAATGATACCTAGGTGATTATGAGCCATTGCTACTAGACGTTCTTACCATGATTCGATAGGTGCAATCAGACTTGAGTTCTGACATTCTTGATCAATGAGTTGATGAAAAGAACGACACTAATTATGATAAGCTTGAACAAGAATAAATAGTATTATGAATAAAAGGAAATTGTTAACCCACAGCTAGTCGCATCTCTGAACCATTGAGGGTCACAAAAGTATCGAATTTTGTGTTCCCGTTGAGATAGTCAAGTTCAAAAAGTGGAATATAGCGACTGTAATTTGATTGAGATCAAACAGAATGCTTATAAACGAGTTTATAAGTGTATTCCATGTATTGAAATTTGTCGAGTTAGCTTAACTATTAATTAAGCGAGGAGGGTGAAACTGTCTGTTTTAGTGAAGGAGTTCATAAAATTGACAAAGGCCAAAAATGGATCAGTGGAAATTTTGATCTTCGAAAGTTTCAATTTTCATTAGATGAACAAGATTTGTACTCTCGGTACATCGGTGTTGTCTGATCGTTGATCGCGCTACAAAGAGTTCACAATTAGTAGCGGGATGCCTGATGTTATCAGGAATCAAAACTTATAAATATTTCATAAGTCATATGAAATAACTCTAGTGTAATCTAAACAAGGAATCCAGTTTTCAATCATGGACCAGATTAGATGATCAAAGGGGAGATCCGTTTGTAGAGAATTTAGTAGAAGTGCTATATCCGCTTAAAAATCGAAATAGTCAGAGTAGACATTAAATATGCAAAAGCAAACAAATCTAAATACTCTATGAACGTTGTAAATCATACGACGCTCAAGGAATGCTTAGAATGTCAAAACTAAAATTTTTAAACTTCTCAGGCATCTTGAGTGCGAGAAAAAAGGTACTCCAACAGTGGTATCAGAGCCTTATTTTCTCGATCGTCTGTTTTTGTTATTGTTTAAATCGTGTCGATTATTTCATTTCCAACCGCATTTGAAATTCTAGAAAATCACAACCCCAGAAAAACCTTTTTCAAAACAAAAAAAATTTTGCGGCTGCCTGGAACTGTTCCGGGCAGCACGCGCAGACAGGCACCAGCCGTATCGGGAAGCGCTACTTTAAATTAAAAATATATATATTTTTGGGTGGGCAGGGCTTAGGGCTGCCCGAACACCAGTGCTCAACCATTCGGGCAGTACAGTACAATGTTTTACAAGAAATTTAATTATTAATTAAATAATTTAAGTTAAATAAAGATGTTTATTTAACTTATTAATTTACTTATTTCTAATTATGTCGGTCATTAATAATTTACAAGATATATGATTTTTTGATAATATGTGATATAGATTAATAAAATATTTGATTATATGATAAAACAATGATCGAGATCCATGATCAATTTGCTATATATATGTTGGGATATTTTACATGTTATGTTTTTAATTATTTGATAATTAGTTATAGTAGGCCTGGTTTATGGCTCATTCTCACCCCTAAATATCTCAATATTCCATGGAAATTTAATGTAAGTTTTAGATTTAAAGGACGATCAAGATTTGAAGATGGTGTTCAAATACTCAAGAGTCTTGAAGATCGATGAAATGTAAAATATTGGAGGCTTATGTAATATTGCATTTGCATCTCTGCATTTACCTAGGTTTTAGACATAGATCTATATACGACTAATATGGATCAATTAGCTATCGGTTATTGCTCATCTTTTATTATTTATAATGCATGTGATATATTATAAATGATCAGTATGTATTATTATTAATATAATAACAAGAGTTACATGAATCCAGCAAACATACAAACAAACCTGGCACGAGATTTTTAAACTAATGATGAAATAAATTTTAAAACAAAAATACTCATTTTAGATAAGATTTAAAATTTAAATAAGCCATCAAAGGAAAAATTAAAAAAAAAAGTTTAATATTTCCCTGTCTTCCATCAAGGGTGGTTGCATGATGAACGCTACCGGCGGTCAGTGTCTGGCTCATATTATTGGGGAGGCCTGGACGCCGGAAAACTATGACTTCCACGGACATATTTTATGTGAACTACGTGGAACTCTCATTACTTCGGCTCATATTATTGGGAGATCTCATGGTGACCGTCCACTAAGATTCAACCTTGATGAGTCAGGCTCGACATGTGAAAATAAATGTATCATATTATTGGATCCTCCTCAAATGTGTGGCAAAAATACGTGAGGGTTATAATTGGGCTCTATCTTTTAGAAATTGTGATTGGTTGATATTTTCGTGATCATAATTGAGCAATTGGGTCTTGCGTAATCACTAAATAAATTGTATTTCACGTTTTCATCAAATGGTGGTAAAAATGTCAAAATAGTGTGAGGAAATTCGTAAAACAAAAGTCCATATTTTACGCTTAGAAAATATTTTAAAATAGTTAGTAATGTTTATTCTATTTCTATTTCAGTATATTTATGATGTCGCAAAATCTTCTATCTATGATACTCAATCAAAACAAGCTAACCGGACCTAACTACCAAGACTGGCTAAGGAATTTAAAATTTGTTTTAAATTCTGAGAAAATAGCATATGTGCGCACAAAAGCGCTTCCGAAAACGGCTACTGCCAATGCCCTTGTTGAGGAATTGGCTAGGCTTGAGAAATGGTGAGACCATGATATGCAAGCTAAGAGTTATATGATGGCTTTTATGTCAAACGAATTGCAGAGGCAGTTTAAGGTAGCTGTAAATGTTGCTGACATTTACGGACATTTATGGTCAACTGTGAGCACGTCCATTAAGACATGCTACTGTCAAGGAGCTCATGACATCACGCCAACGAGAAGGAGCCTCGGTCCATGAGCATGGTGTGAAAATGATTGGGCTCATCGAGAAGCTTGTGGTCCTTGACCTTGTTATTCCGAATGAATTCTCCACAGATATTCAACTACTATCACGACCGTCGTCATTTGATAGGTTGATGGTAAGCTTCAATATGAACAAGCTGGAGAGCGGCCTTGAAGATCTGATCAACATGCTTACTAGCTATGAAACAGCTATCAAAAAGGAAAAACCTGTTTTCCTGGTGAACTCGTCTGGGAGAAAGAAAGGCCCAAAAGGGAAGAGAGAAACGTCATGCTCCTTCCAAGAAAAACAAACCAAGTATCAAGGAAGCGAGCTTCAAACAATTCTAAAGGGCCCACAAATCCCGATAAAGTAGAAAATATTTGCTTCCACTACAAGAAGCCTGAACCTTAGAAACGCAATTGCAAGGAATATCTAGCTCAGAAAAGTTCTGGCAATGGTATGTTTTATTGAAATAAATATCACAATTAATTCAACTTCTTCAGTTGACAAGAAATAGAAGGCTAAGAGATGTAGAGACTTTCCTTAGGATTAGCAATAGAGCAAGAGTTGCTGCAAAAGTAATAGGAGACATTAGTTGGTATTAAACAATAATTTTAAGTTATTTTTTAGAGATTTTTTATATGTTCCAGATTTGGTTAAAAACATTATTTCAATTTTTATACTTGACAAAAATGGATTTTCTTGTTTATTTGTTAAAGATGTTTGTAATATTAACAAGAACGAAAGTTTAATTGGAACAAGCAAATTACAAAACGATCTCTATATTTAAAAATAAATGATATTCCAATTAACGATGTCCAAGTAAACACGATATAAACAACAAACAAAAGAAAACAAGATAGTCTAAATCAAACACACTTGTGGCACGCTAGGCTAGGACATATTTCCCAAAGAATGAAGTACAAGCTAGTGGGAAAGGACATGTTTGACATGTCAGAGATTAACTCACTTGAAACATGCGAGTCATGTCTGAAAGGAAAGATGGCATTTCCTGGGAATGTGGGCGTACACATGATCCATTGGATTTAATCCATACACATGTGTATGGTCCGCTAAGTGTTAGCACAAGATATGACCAATAATACTTCATTACCTTTACTAATAACTTCTCGAGGTATGGGTGTGTATTTAATGAGATACAAGTATGAAACCTTTGAAAGGTTCAAATAATTCATAGCTGAAGTAGAGAAACAATTATGAAAGATTATTAAAACACTTGGATCTGATCGATGTGGAAAATGCTTAAATATTGAGTTTCAAGACTTTCTTAAGGAGAATGTGATTCTCTCACAATGTACTCCCCCTACCACAGCCCAATTGAATAATGTGTCAAAACGTCGTAATCAAACATTAATAGACATGTTTCGATCTATGATGGGATTCACTTAATTGCGTCATCCTTTGGGGATTGCAATTGAACCAGCAGCAATATTGTTGAACCAAGTCCATACAAAAGCAGTGGATAAAACTTCATATGAGATATAGATTAGAAAACTACCCAAATATTATTTTTTTAAGAATATGGAGATTTCCTACTTATGTGAAGCAGGCAGTGGGAAACAAATTAGATAGTAGAGCCAATTTTTGCTACTTTGTGATCATCCAAAGAATTCCATTGGATATCATTTACATTATCTCAATGAAACAAATGTTTTTCATTCAAGGAATGTCAACTTCTTAGAGAAAGAGATTCAATTGAATAGAAAAGGCCGAATGATAGAACTCGAAGAGATTCGGGAACCACTCACCTCTGAAATAGTAGAACTCACACCCCAACAACCAGTTGAAGAAACACAAGCTCTTAAGAGAGACGCGGCAGCGAGGCAGTGGTGATGAGGGTGGAGAGATTTCAAAAGCAAAACACAATGTTTAGATGGGCCGGGCTTAAATTTTTACGCTTAAAATTGTAAAGGACTTAGGCAGACTTAAAATCGCACTTTTTGTGCGATTTTTAAAAAAATGTGTGGATTCTATGAAGCGCACAGTGAACGATCTTCGCATAAAGCGAAGCGCACAGAAGCATGTGCTTCATCGACCTGCAGCGCTTCTGAGTTCCTCGAAGCACATACCTTGCACCACGCATATTTTTGGCGCTTAAGAAACCGAGGCGCCCGCTTTTGACAACTATGGTTAATAGTCCAAGAAATCTCTGGCCAGAGCAAGACATGTGCATTTTGGATTTCCTCAGTTGCACATACCATGTCACTATTATCACTCAAAGATATAACACATCGTTATCGAATTCATTTGTAACTCTAGATATACCAATTATTGGAGATTCGATCGGGATATATGAGATAAAGGAAGGAACCGTACTATACACTAACCATAACTTAAGGTTCTTGCAGGCACTATCAGTGATACCTAGGGATCATGAGGCGATGTTACTAGACGCTCTTATTATGATCCGATAGGTGCAATCAAACTTGAGTTCTGACAGTCTTGATCAAGGGATTGATGATAAAAAATGGGACTACTTAGGGTAAGCACTGAATAAGAATAAATGTTATTTCTGAATCACATGAAGTTGTGAACCCACGACTATCTGTATCTCTGAACCATTGAGGGTCATACAAGTATCGGATTCGGTGTTCCAGTTGAGATAGCCAAGTTCAAAGAGTTGAAATTGGCTAATTGTAGTTTGATTGAGATCAAACAGATTGCTTATAAAAGAGTTTATAAGTGGATTCCATGTATTGAAAGTTTTGGAAGTTAGCTTAACTGTTAATTAAGTGAGGAGAGTGAAAAGGTCTGGTTTAGTGAAGAAGTTCACAAAACTGGCAGATGCCAAAAATGGATCAGTTAAATTTTGATCTTCGAAAATTTCAATTTTCATTATATGAACAAGATTTGTACCATCGGTAAATCGACGTTGTCTGATCGTCGATCGAGGATATAATGAGCTCACAATTATTTATTTAGTAAATTAAGAATCTACAGTCTACTAATAAAATAATAATGTTAGTAGTAGCGACTACTATATGTACATGATTCTCATGAAATATTCTAGAGGGATCTAGAATTGATTAACAATTAATCAATAAATTAAATAATGGTTATTCAATTTTACATATATATATAATATTATGAATTATCAAGAGTTGACTTTGCATGATAAAATAATATGAGAATTTTAATTAATTAATGAAAATAGGAATCCTAATGGGATTAGAATGAATCTTAATATGAACGAGATTCCTGATGTGATCAGGTATAAAAGCTTATAAATATTTCATTCAAAGTCAAATAGCACAAGTTTTACATAAAGATTTTGGCAGACAACTCCATCATAAAATTTGGGTCACCCCATTTTCACAAGAAAAATTCATGGCCACCTCCACGACCACATCACCGCCAGATTTCTAGAATTCAGGCGATCCAGTCTCGATGCAAAATTGTTTAAGATCTCTAATGCAATCTAAACAAGGAATCTAGTCTTCGATCGTGGACCTAATTAGACGATCAAAAGGGAGATCCATTCGTAGGGAATTACAAGAAGAGCTATATCCGTTTAAAAACCGGAATAGTCAGAGTCAGCGATAAATACACAAAGGTAAATAGATCTAAACATCATATGAATGTTTTAAATCATACGACGCCCAAGAAATGTTTTTGAATGTCAAAACTAAAAATTTTAAACTTTCACTTAGGTGCGAGAAAACAATACTCCAACACAAACAACGAGTTTTGTAAATTAGAGGTGCTACAAGGATTAGTTGAGTAAATAATTATGTAACAGAATCGTGGAGTAACACATATTAAGCAAAGACAAGCCGATTAAGCTAGTTGAGGAGTCATGTCGTGTGTGATATTCAATAGTTAAAATGCATACTAGCTAGAACAAAGAAAGGGTTCCACATACCTCATCACGACTATAATTATCACCGGTATGTGGATCAAATAAAACATCACCAGTGGCCAGTTCAAAGCAAATACAAGCAAGTGACCACATGTCAGCTGATGTTGAGTACTTAGATCCTAAAATAACCTCTGGACATCTATATTGCCTCGTCTGAATATCAGTTGTGAATTGTTTGTATGTCCAACATGCATTTCCAAAATCGACCAACTTGCACTTTAGGTCAATCTCAGCCAAGAGCTTCTGCCACTCTGATCGACTTCCTCTCTTACGAACCTTAGTTACTTTACATTCAACATTGGCTCCATTATTAGTTTCTGCTTCTGCAACCGAAGTAATCCTTCCCTCTTCAACAGTCTCTCCATTGGAGTTACCATACCGCTGAGAATCTTCAGGACTACTGGCTTCATTATCAAGCTCAGCTCTCTCAAAACCTTCTGGCCCAAAACATTTCTGAGCCGCACGATTGGCTTTTCTTCGAGATTTCTTTTTCTGGTTCTTAGACAGGCCACTATATGAACTATTATGATCATTAGAAGGCTCAAGCTTGGGCACAATCTTGCTTTTACTGGATGGGAGAACAAGAGGGGAGCCTGACTTTCTCGGATCTTTGGCTATATCTATCATAGACAGGAGTAGTATGTTCTCTGGCTTCAAATCTGTATGTATAATTGAGAGCTGGTGATGAAGATAATCCAATCCCACCAAAATGTGGAAGCAGATTTCTTTAGCCATGTGCAGAGGAACACCTCTGTAGTCTGCATATTTAATCAGAGTCAACAGATTGTCACCCAAGTATTCAAAAACCATACACACATGCTGTCCATTTGGCCCTGAATGCTTGAAGTGGTCCAAAAGCTTCACAACACATTTATTGTCTTCTGGATCACCTTCAGCAATCTGTTTTAATATCCTCACCTCATCCATAGCAGCTTCCGTGTAATGTTCAGCGCTCTTTTGAACTTTCAGAGCTACATAAATCTAGTACCAGAAACGTAAAAGGAAAGAAAGCATACAAAAATAAGTTCCTCTTTCAATTAATCAATCATGAGAAAACTAGCCAAATGTTCTCCCTTCTACCCTTGCGCACAAAGTAGAGTGAGTTTTTTTTTTCCTCAAAACCAATTTTTGAACTCAAGCATTATTTTTCCTTCCAATTAAAATAACCAAAGCTGAAAAAATCAATCTCACCCGTTACCCACCTAAACACAACTATGACTCACAAGGTCTAGTTTTCCAAAGAAGTTTACATTGATGAAAGAAATAATAACAATCATTCAATGACAGTCTTCGCTTATTCCTAGGATAATCAAATGGGTGAAGAACTAATAAAGCCAAGAACCTAGAAATACACTCCAATAACGGAAAATTAACATCACTCGCGAGATTTATTCACCAACACAAGGAGCAGAAAATAACGGGAACTGGAAAAAAAAAAACAATAACGAGAAAATGTACAGATTTATTAGTGTCCCAGGCCATCCAGACAGTGGAGAAGTGTCCCCATCCAAGCTTGTTCTGAACAACGTATCTGCCGTTCTTGAAGGTGTCGCCGATCCTCACAGCGTGATATCCGCCACGCTTGTAATCCTCGGTCCCCTCATCCTCCGAGCTGTCACTAGACTCGCTATGGTATTCGCCATTGATCCTCTCGGCTGCCGTATCCTCCTCCGCCATGGATCGATTCGATCAATAGCTCTACAACTCCGATAATTCCATAGGTTGTAGAAGAGATTGACAGTGGCGTCAGATGGACCAGGGTTTTAGTTTCTTAAGTTTATCGAAGGATAAAAGTAAGGTGTCTTTTTGGGGAAAATATATATACATACATACATATATACATATATATATATATATATATATATATAATCTTGCCACACTAATATTTATTAAATAGTAAAGATTTTTATTATGATTAGGTCTCTTGTTATACGATCTCACGAATCTTTATCTATGAGACGGTTAATCGAACCGATATTCACAATAAAAAGTAATATTCTTAGCATAAAAAGTAATATTTTTTTATGGACTCATAAAATACGACTCGTGAGACCGTCACACAGAAGTTTTTATCTTTTATTATTATTAGCAAATATATGATGCTAATATATTGAACGTATGATATAAGCGTTAGTCAATTTCTCACCCTTGAGATCTTTAAGTGCTCTCTCTGGCACTGTTAAATAAATCGGTTGTCTTATCATTGTTTAGGTTGATCAAATTCCTCGGGCCGTCTAATGTAATATATAATTTTTTTTATATTTTTAAAAAATATTGTTCCACATATTTTTCAATCCATTTGTATTAACTCAAAATTATGAATATGTCATTAATTTTGATTTTAAAATATAATATAAATTAACTATTGAATAAATATAAAAATGAATAAGAAAATTAGATATTTATGTAAAAAGACAAAAAAAAAAAAAACCACGTAAACCTCTAGGAGGTGGGTAATCGCCCACTTACCACCCGCCACTTTTTAAAACATTGAATATTTCAATATAATGACATATGTTGATGATTTTTTAAAAGGGATTTTAAAAAAAAGTTGTATCTTAACTAAATTGACATATTATAAAATGAATTGAATAAAAACTCTCAAAAAAAATCCCCAAAACAAGTATAACAATGTTAACATCAAATTTTTGTCAAAATAAGAATTCACGGGAATCATATTCTATAAAAAAAAAAAAAAATTGATATCCTTAATCTAAGTTATGAATGCACATAACAATGATTTTTTTTCTTCTATTCTTGCTTCTATGCCTTTCTACAAAATTAGCAAAAATGATAAATAATAATATAACTTTGTTAAATCTAATCCTTTAATCCAATCAATTCTTTTAGATTATATGAAAAAGGTGGAATTTATATGGGACGTCTTTACACATGCTTCTTTAGCTTTTGTACAATTCTTAGAATCAACAGCCTAAAGTCGAATGATTTGTCCCGATGTGACCTCAGCCCGAGTAATTTCTGTATTTTTTTAGGCTTCAAATTGGATAAATCGTTTTTAAATTAAGTATAACATAAATTGACTTAAATCAAATTTGTGAAGGTGAAATAATTAGTATTCAATCGAAATATACCATAAGAAACCAAGAATTATAATACAATTCATGTTTTTGATATCTTGTAGTAGCATCCATTCGGTCTACAAGAATATCTTCTATGTCGTTGGCATCTAAGTGGTTCAACAACAACAACTTTAAGAGATGTCTTGCAGTTCAAAATAAGTTGCTTGAGCCTTAAGAAAATTTGTATAAAAATATTATTTTCACTATATAAAACAAAAGGGATTAATATCTCGCATTTTTTTAATCTCATCGTATATACCGTATCAATATATCTTTGTATACAATACAACATTGTATACACATCAAATCGATTTTGTATTTTCCATTTTTTACCAAATTTTCGTACATTGATGGGAAACTCCTCATGAAAGTCACATATAACCGATCATGGCTGAACACATGTTTACGCAGAAAAATATAAATATTTAATATTGTTGTGAGGGTCCTTAACTCCTAATCATTATTGCAATGCAATTTGGTTAGAGTTAATTAAATACAGCGAAAAACGAATAAAATTTTTCTTAACAATGTTTCTAAAATATGTCGATTATGATTATAATACTAAAAATGCCACATCACAGTATAAACAAGTCCACAAATTACTGAAATCAACTACATACAAACAACTCATATCACATATACATTTCCCGATATATAGATACATATATACACTGAGATAGACTACTCAATCTCAACTCACTTGTTATTGTCCACATACAAATGTTCCGTATGGAACAACGATAATAAATACAACATGCATCTATACAAAGATATATGATATGTCATGTGTGAGGCTCAGTTATTAAAATTACAAGTAATGATCAAACAATATTTATTTACTTTAAAACTTAAGTAGAAAAAGGGTTTAAAATACTTAAAAATGGACCTTGTGACGTGGAAAAAAAAATTAGTATGAGCTCTGTAATGCCCAAGATTTTGTATCATGTTAATCTGAGATTATTGATTATTAGTGGACACGATTATAACCCGGACCAAGAAATAGGAAGAGTCATGAGGTGGGCCGAAAGTGTCTCGCCCGGGCGGAAGTTTTTGTCCGCTCGAGCGAGACGGAATTCTGAAAGAGGGCCGAGAGTTACTCGCTCGGCCGGAAGTTTGTGCTCGCCCGAGCGAGACTGCTTGAATTGCGAGGGCCGAGAGTTACTCGCCCGGGCGGAAACTTATGTCCGCCCGAGCGAGAGACGTGGTTGGCCAAGGATGAGCCATTTGCCCTTGTGCATGCGGAAGTTGTATATATATATATATATACACATGCATTTCTTCCGGGGAAAGAAAAGGGAAATCAGGGGAAAACTTTGCTTCTTGATTCAAGAATTCAATCGTGCGATCAATCCGTCCGTTTGATTTTGATTCCGACTTCGGTACCGAGTTCCTATCGACGTAGGCTACACTTTGACGTAAGTTTTGCTACGTTTTGACATGCTTTGAAATTATGCTATTGTCAGAATTGAATGGAACTCATATATGTTGTTCTTGACATAGTAGACATCATAGAATCGAAGTCAGATTAAGAAATAGACTGATTATGGAATTGTTATGATTTTCTGATTATAATCAGTTGATACCGAACAGATTTGGATTAGGGATTGATTAGAGATTGTATTGGATATGGGTTATAGATTGTAACTATTATCTAGTGAATTGGTATAGACGGAGATATTGGAATTGTACCGTTATACCGTTGATTTTGAATTAAATCCAGATTGATCAGATTATTATGGAATTGACTGGTATATTGATATGAGACTGTTGATATTGTCAGTACCAGACAGGCCTTGAGGTCAGGACTTTGACTGAGCGGGAAACCGAGACTGCAAAGAAAGGTATAAGTCAATGTGGTATTGGGAGATGGACTTGAGTCGGCTTGGACTTGGGTTTCCCTAAATCACATACTTTATTTATTGCATTGATATTTGCATTTATTTAATTAATATACTTGTGCTCTTGATATTTAGATGACAGGTATTAGTCGAACTGTCTTGTGACACACCGTGCCGGATAGTGGTGGTATCGCCACGGCACATTGCACGATGTCACAAGATAGGATGCTAGCGATAGAGCTACAGTCCATGACGGATAGGTCAGGACACTGGATGTATGGTTATATCGAGTAATGGAATCCATTACGGAATTCGATATAGGAACACCATATTTGGTTATATCGAGTAAAGGGGTTGGAATTCTTCTAGTACGGAATTCGATATAGGAATACCGGGGCACTGGTTATATCGAGTAATAGAGATTATGGTTCCCTCCTTTACGGAATTCGATATAGGAATACCACATCTGGAAACCGGGATCCCTAGACTAGGATTGAGTCTAGTCTTAAATGATGTAGCTACGAGTATTGTTTATGTTTCGGATTATGATACATATTCATGTTACCTGATTACATGCTTTATATTGTTTATATGGTTGCATGTTTCATTGATTTATACTGGGTGTATATTCTCACCGGTTTATCCGGCTGTTGTCTTGTCTGTATGTGTACGACAACAGGTGGGACAGGTTCAGGGTCGAGGAGATGAAGAGCTAGATCGTGATTAGAGTGGTGGCACCGGACTTGGACTAGATGTAGGGTTAAACACTTGACTTTAGTTTTAAACCCTAGTTTGAATAAATGTTGAAATACAGGACTGGTATTTTATATATATACTGATATGTATATATGGTTTGATTTCACTACGTTCTGCATTTTTAAAAAAAAAATTTAGACCCTGTTTTTAATTGATTAATTAGTCCCATTTATGATTAAGAACTTGATTAGCGTCCGGGTCCCCACAACAGGTGGTATCAGAGCCATAGATCCTTGCGATTGAGATAGGAGCTAGTGAGCGAGGTAGATTGAGATTTTCTTTCCTGCTTTTGATTGCTAGCATGATTCCTGTTTTAATATATGCTACCTGAATTATCTGATATTGATATGGTATTGTATATTATTGGAATGGATCAGCTGTAAGATGATCCGAGGAGGATTGAAACTGGTAAGTGGTAGTTGGAATTACTAACCTCTTCAATTATCAGATATGCCTCCGAGGAGAATGCCAGAACAGGGGAGTACCTCGAATCCTCCCATGGATGTGACACCTACAGCAATGGAGAAATTGCTGAAACGGTTTCAGTCATTTCATCCACCGACTTTGAAAGGTACGGAGAACTCCGTGGACTGTGAAAGTTGGTTGGACGACATTGAATCACTGTTTGACTCTTTGGAGTATACGGAGGAAAAGAGGGCGAAACTGATAATACACCAGTTGCATGACGTTGCTAAACACTGGTGGATTACGACAATAAGGGCATTGGAACAGCGAGGTACGGCAATTACCTGGAATGTGTTTAAGACTGAATTTTATCTACGGTTCTTTCCAGTTTCTTATAGGAAGGACAAGGGAGCCGAGTTTGCAAACCTGAAACAAGGCCAGTTGAACATTGAGGATTATGTGGCTAAGTTTTCGACATTGCTCCGATTTGCTCCCCACGTAGCTGAACATGATGAGGCCGTAGCAGATCAGTTCATAAATGGCCTAAATCCTGAGATTTTTACGCTGGTAAATACTGGGAGGCCCAACAACTTCACCGATGCCCTGAATAGAGCCAAGGGAGCCGAGGCAGGCCTGATGAGGCAGAAAGAGGCTTCGTTTGTGCTTCCAGCACCGGGACAACAACAACCTCCTCGATTTGAAGGTGGCAGCAGCGGTAGCGGAAAGAAGGATTTCTTGAAGGCTAGAGGGAAGCAATTCAAGAAATCAGGGACTACCTCGTCCAGTTCGAGTGGCTCTAGACAGACCGGTCAGAGCCAGCGCGATGCAGGACCGTACTGTGGTACTTGTGGAGGGAGGCATTCCACAGATCAGTGCCGAGGAGTAGTTGGCAGCTGTCGTATCTGTAGACAGCAAGGACACTTTGCTCGAGTGTGTCCCCAAAGGAGTGCCCAGGGATCCCAGGCTGCTGAGTCGTCTGGATCAGCGGCTCAGACAGGTAGACGACCGTCTGCCGTGCATACTTTTCAGCCAGTACCGTCTACTCTGTCACAGCAGAGGCCAGGAGGGGGCCAGACCGCGAGCCAGCCTCCGAGACAGCAGGCCAGAGTTTTTGCTTTGACCGAGGAGCAGGCACAGGATGCACCTGATGATGTAGTTGCAGGTAACTGTTTTATTTCTGGTTATCCTGCTTACGTACTGATTGATACTGGTGCATCACATACTTTTATGTCTGAGCGATTTGCTTTAATGCATTCATTGCCTGTTGAGTCCTTAGCTACTGTAGTATCTGTCACGTCGCCGTTAGGAACAGGGTTGATATCGGTAAAATCTGTGAAATCGTGTATACTGCAGTACGATGGGCATACGATTGATTTAGACTGTATGGTTCTTGGTTTATCTGATTTTGATTGCATTGTCGGCATCGACATGTTGACCAAGTACCGAGCTACAGTCGATTGTTTCCACAAGATTGTTCGATTCAGACCTGAGATGGCTAAGGAGTGGAAATTTTATGGTAAGGGTTCTCGAGCGAGAATTCTTTAATATCTGCAATGAATATGACTCGATTATTGCAGAAGGGAGCGGATGGATTCCTGGTATATTCAGTTGACTTACTGAAAACGAGCCCAGCATTGGCAGATTTGCCAGTGGTGTGCGAGTTTGCTGATGTCTTTCCAGATGAGATTCCGGGATTGCCTCCGATTCGAGAGATAGACTTCAGCATTGAGCTAATGCCAGGAACAGTTCCGATTTCGAGAGCTCCTTACAGGATGGCACCGATCGAGTTGAAGGAATTGAAAGAACAGTTGGAGGATTTACTGGCCAAAGGATATATCAGACCGAGTGTATCTCCTTGGGGTGCTCCAGTACTGTTCGTGAGAAAGAAAGACGGGTCGATGAGACTTTGTATCGACTACAGGCAACTGAACAAGGCAACGGTAAAGAATAAATACCCCTTGCCTCGTATTGATGATCTGTTTGATCAGTTGCAAGGTTCATCTGTGTATTCCAAGATCGACTTGAGATCTGGATACCATCAACTGAGAGTCAGGGACTCTGATATCTCAAAGACAGCATTCAGAACGAGGTATGGACATTATGAGTTTATTGTCATGCCTTTTGGTTTGACGAATGCACCAGCGGTATTTATGGGATTGATGAACCGCGTCTTTCAGAAACACTTAGATGATTTTTTGATCATATTCATTGATGATATATTGATTTATTCAAAGAATATGATTGAGCATGCTAATCATCTGAGGACGGTGTTGAGAATTCTGAGAACTGAGAAGTTGTATGCGAAACTGTCGAAATGCGAGTTTTGGCTGAAACAGGTTGTGTTTTTGGGTCACATTATATCGGGAGACGGTATATCAGTTGATCCTAGTAAGGTTGAGGCAGTGATTTCTTGGCCGAGACCTACATCTGTGCCGGAAATTCGCAGTTTTATGGGTTTGGCAGGATATTACCGACGATTTATTCAAGATTTTTCGAGTATTGCCAAACCGATTACACAGTTGACTCAGAAAAATGCCCCGTTTAATTGGTCTGAGGAATGTGAGACCAGTTTTCTTGAATTAAAGAAAAGATTAACCACCAGTGCGCCTGTGTTGATGATTCCTTCAGGTACTCGTGACTTTGTGGTTTATTGTGATGCATCTCACAGAGGGTTGGGATGTATACTGATGCAGCAAGGGCATGTCATTGCCTATGCCTCTAGACAATTGAAACCACATGAGACTCGTTACCCAATTCATGATCTTGAATTGGCAGCCATAGTCTTTGCATTGAAGATATGGCGACATTATCTGTACGATGAGAAATTCGAAATTTATTCTGATCATAAAAGCTTGAAATATCTGTTTTCGCAATCAGAATTGAATATGAGACAGCGAAGATGGCTGGATTTTTTGAAAGATTTCGATTGTGAAATCAAGTATTATCCAGGGAAGTCCAATGCAGCAGCTGATGCACTGAGTCGAAAGGTATGTGCACTATCCTTATCGACGATTGGTGTATCGAATTTGATAGAAGACTGCTGTTTGTCTGGATTAGAATTTGAAACAGATTATGGACCGTTAAGACTTTATACGGTGCAAGTAGAACCAGAGCTGATTATGAGAATTAAGGCAGCTCAGCGAGGTGATCAGAATGTACAGAAATCAGTATCGATGGTTAGAGCAGGACATCGATCAGAGTATCAGGTACGTGATAACGTCTTGTATGTGAATAATCGCCTGGTTGTGCCGAATGTTTCAGATTTGAGACGACAGATATTGTCAGAAGCGCACAACAGTCGATTCAGTATTCATCCTGGTGGCAGAAAAATGTATAATGATTTAAAGACACAGTATTGGTGGAAACAAATGAAATCTGATGTGACCGAATTTGTAGCCAAGTGTCTGAATTGCCAACAGGTGAAAGCTGAAAGAAAGAAACCAGGAGGATTGTTACAGAGTTTGTCCATTCCTGAATGGAAATGGGATCACATTTCCATGGATTTTGTGACACAGTTGCCGAGATCCTCCCGAGGTTGTGATGCGATTTGGGTCGTGATTGATCGATTGACCAAATCAGCATGTTTTATTCCATACAAGATGACGTACCGATATGATCAGATGGCTGATATTTATGTCAAGGAAGTGGTTAGATTGCACGGAGTGCCGAAGTCGATTGTTTCAGATCGTGATCCTCGATTTACTTCGCACTTCTGGCAGAGTTTACAGCAAGCTCTTGGTACGAAGTTACATTTGAGCACCGCATATCATCCACAGACCGATGGACAGTCAGAGCGAACTATCCAGACCACTGGAAGATATGCTGAGAGCAGTGGTGCTAGATTTTAGCACTACTTGGCAAGATGCATTGCCTCTTTGTGAGTTTTCGTACAACAACAGCTATCAGACGAGTATTGAGATGGCACCATTCGAAGCGTTGTACGGAAAGAAATGTCGATCCCCTCTGTATTGGGATGATATCTCTGAAGTTCCTGAGACTGGAACTGATATGATCAGAGATATGACCGAGAAAGTGAAATTGATTCAGAAGAAAATGAAGGCAGCTCAGGACAGACAAGCCAAGTATGCCAACATCAGACGACGACCGTTGGTATTTGAGGCTGGAGACCGAGTATTCCTGAAGATTTCTCCTTTCAGAGGTGTTGTCAGATTTGGCAAGAAAGGGAAATTGTCTCCACGATATGTAGGTCCTTATGAGATTCTCGAAAAGATAGGAGATCGTGCCTATCGACTTGCTTTGCCGCCTTCATTATCTGGAATACATGATGTTTTTCATGTATCAATGCTGCGGAAATATCTCCCTGATGATTCTCACGTGATTCGACCAGACGAGACCGAGCTGGATGAGACATTGAGTTATGTCGAGAAACCGATCCGGATTATAGATCGTAAAGAAAAACAGCTCAGAACAAAGACGATTCCTCTTGTGAAAGTTCAATGGACTCGTCATGGTGTTGAAGAAGCCACGTGGGAGACTGAATCAGATATGAGACAGGAATTCCCAGCATTATTTCACTGATGTAAATTTCTTATACAGTGTTTGTATATACTCCTTATTGATACGAATGAAATGCTCGTGATTTCGAGGACGAAATCGTATCTTAGGGGGGGAGAAATGTAATGCCCAAGATTTTGTATCATGTTAATCTGAGATTATTGATTATTAGTGGACACGATTATAACCCGGACCAAGAAATAGGAAGAGCCATGAGGTGGGCCGAAAGTGTCTCGCCCGGGCGGAAGTTTTTGTCCGCTCGAGCGAGACGGAATTCTGAAAGAGGGCCGAGAGTTACTCGCTCGGGCGGAAGTTTGTGCTCGCCCGAGCGAGACTGCTTGAATTGCGAGGGCCGAGAGTTACTCGCCCGGGCGGAAACTTATGTCCGCCCGAGCGAGAGACGTGGTTGGCCAAGGATGAGCCATTTGCCCTTGTGCATGCGGAAGTTGTATATATATATATATATATACACATGCATTTCTTCCGGGGAAAGAAAAGGGAAATCAGGGGAAAACTTTGCTTCTTGATTCAAGAATTCAATCGTGCGATCAATCCGTCCGTTTGATTTTGATTCCGACTTCGGTACCGAGTTCCTATCGACGTAGGCTACACTTTGACGTAAGTTTTGCTATGTTTTGACATGCTTTGAAATTATGCTATTGTCAGAATTGAATGGAACTCATATATGTTGTTCTTGACATAGTAGACATCATAGAATCGAAGTCAGATTAAGAAATAGACTGATTATGGAATTGTTATGATTTTCTGATTATAATCAGTTGATACCGGACAGATTTGGATTAGGGATTGATTAGAGATTGTATTGGATATGGGTTATAGATTGTAACTATTATCTAGTGAATTGGTATAGACGGGGATATTGGAATTGTACCGTTATACCGTTGATTTTGAATTAAATCCAGATTGATCAGATTATTATGGAATTGACTGGTATATTGATATGAGACTGTTGATATTGTCAGTACCAGACAGGCCTTGAGGTCAGGACTTTGACTGAGCGGGAAACCGAGACTGCAAAGAAAGGTATAAGTCAATGTGGTATTGGGAGATGGACTTGAGTCGGCTTGGACTTGGGTTTCCCTAAATCACATACTTTATTTATTGCATTGATATTTGCATTTATTTAATTAATATACTTGTGCTCTTGATATTTAGATGACAGGTATTAGTCGAACTGTCTTGTGACACACCGTGCCGGATAGTGGTGGTATCGCCACGGCACATTGCACGATGTCACAAGATAGGATGCTAGCGATAGAGCTACAGTCCATGACGGATAGGTCAGGACACTGGATGTATGGTTATATCGAGTAATGGAATCCATTACGGAATTCGATATAGGAACACCATATTTGGTTATATCGAGTAAAGGGGTTGGAATTCTTCTAGTACGGAATTCGATATAGGAATACCGGGGCACTGGTTATATCGAGTAATAGAGATTATGGTTCCCTCCTTTACGGAATTCGATATAGGAATACCACATCTGGAAACCGGGATCCCTAGACTAGGATTGAGTCTAGTCTTAAATGATGTAGCTACGAGTATTGTTTATGTTTCGGATTATGATACATATTCATGTTACCTGATTACATGCTTTATATTGTTTATATGGTTGCATGTTTCATTGATTTATACTGGGTGTATATTCTCACCGGTTTATCCGGCTGTTGTCTTGTCTGTATGTGTACGACAACAGGTGGGACAGGTTCAGGGTCGAGGAGATGAAGAGCTAGATCGTGATTAGAGTGGTGGCACCGGACTTGGACTAGATGTAGGGTTAAACACTTGACTTTAGTTTTAAACCCTAGTTTGAATAAATGTTGAAATACAGGACTGGTATTTTATATATATACTGATATGTATATATGGTTTGATTTCACTACGTTCTGCATTTTTAAAAAAAAAATTTAGACCCTGTTTTTAATTGATTAATTAGTCCCATTTATGATTAAGAACTTGATTAGCGTCCGGGTCCCCACAACAGGTGGTATCAGAGCCATAGATCCTTGCGATTGAGATAGGAGCTAGTGAGCGGGGTAGATTGAGATTTTCTTTCCTGCTTTTGATTGCTAGCATGATTCCTGTTTTAATATATGCTACCTGAATTATCTGATATTGATATGGTATTGTATATTATTGGAATGGATCAGCTGTAAGATGATCCGAGGAGGATTGAAACTGGTAAGTGGTAGTTGGAATTACTAACCTCTTCGGTTATCAGATATGCCTCCGAGGAGAATGCCAGAACAGGGGAGTACCTCGAATCCTCCCATGGATGTGACACCTACAGCAATGGAGAAATTGCTGAAACGGTTTCAGTCATTTCATCCACCGACTTTGAAAGGTACGGAGAACTCCGTGGACTGTGAAAGTTGGTTGGACGACATTGAATCACTGTTTGACTCTTTGGAGTATACAGAGGAAAAGAGGGCGAAACTGATAATACACCAGTTGCATGACGTTGCTAAACACTGGTGGATTACGACAATAAGGGCATTGGAACAGCGAGGTACGGCAATTACCTGGAATGTGTTTAAGACTGAATTTTATCAACGGTTCTTTCCAGTTTCTTATAGGAAGGACAAGGGAGCCGAGTTTGCAAACCTGAAACAAGGCCAGTTGAACATTGAGGATTATGTGGCTAAGTTTTCGACATTGCTCCGATTTGCTCCCCACGTAGCTGAACATGATGAGGCCGTAGCAGATCAGTTCATAAATGGCCTAAATCCTGAGATTTTTACGCTGGTAAATACTGGGAGGCCCAACAACTTCACCGATGCCCTGAATAGAGCCAAGGGAGCCGAGGCAGGCCTGATGAGGCAGAAAGAGGCTTCGTTTGTGCTTCCAGCACCGGGACAACAACAACCTCCTCGATTTGAAGGTGGCAGCAGCGGTAGCGGAAAGAAGGATTTCTTGAAGGCTAGAGGGAAGCAATTCAAGAAATCAGGGACTACCTCGTCCAGTTCGAGTGGCTCTAGACTCTAGATATACCAATTATTGGAGATTCGATCGGGATATATGAGATAAAGGAAGGAACCGTACTATACACTAACCATAACTTAAGGTTCTTGCAGGCACTATCAGTGATACCTAGGGATCATGAGGCGATGTTACTAGACGCTCTTATTATGATCCGATAGGTGCAATCAAACTTGAGTTCTGACAGTCTTGATCAAGGGATTGATGATAAAAAATGGGACTACTTAGGGTAAGCACTGAATAAGAATAAATGTTATTTCTGAATCACATGAAGTTGTGAACCCACGACTATCTGTATCTCTGAACCATTGAGGGTCATACAAGTATCGGATTCGGTGTTCCAGTTGAGATAGTCAAGTTCAAAGAGTTGAAATTGGCTAATTGTAGTTTGATTGAGATCAAACAGATTGCTTATAAAAGAGTTTATAAGTGGATTCCATGTATTGAAAGTTTTGGAAGTTAGCTTAACTGTTAATTAAGTGAGGAGAGTGAAAAGGTCTGGTTTAGTGAAGAAGTTCACAAAACTGACAGATGCCAAAAATGGATCAGTTAAATTTTGATCTTCGAAAATTTCAATTTTCATTATATGAACAAGATTTGTACCATCGGTAAATCGACGTTGTCTGATCGTCGATCGAGGATATAATGAGCTCACAATTATTTATTTAGTAAATTAAGAATCTACAGTCTACTAATAAAATAATAATGTTAGTAGTAGCGACTACTATATGTACATGATTCTCATGAAATATTCTAGAGGGATCTAGAATTGATTAACAATTAATCAATAAATTAAATAATGGTTATTCAATTTTACATATATATATAATATTATGAATTATCAAGAGTTGACTTTGCATGATAAAATAATATGAGAATTTTAATTAATTAATGAAAATAGGAATCCTAATGGGATTAGAATGAATCTTAATATGAACGAGATTCCTGATGTGATCAGGTATAAAAGCTTATAAATATTTCATTCAAAGTCAAATAGCACAAGTTTTACATAAAGATTTTGGCAGACAACTCCATCATAAAATTTGGGTCACCCCATTTTCACAAGAAAAATTCATGGCCACCTCCACGACCACATCACCGCCAGATTTCTAGAATTCAGGCGATCCAGTCTCGATGCAAAATTGTTTAAGATCTCTAATGCAATCTAAACAAGGAATCTAGTCTTCGATCGTGGACCTAATTAGACGATCAAAAGGGAGATCCATTCGTAGGGAATTACAAGAAGAGCTATATCCGTTTAAAAACCGGAATAGTCAGAGTCAGCGATAAATACACAAAGGTAAATAGATCTAAACATCATATGAATGTTTTAAATCATACGACGCCCAAGAAATGTTTTTGAATGTCAAAACTAAAAATTTTAAACTTTCACTTAGGTGCGAGAAAACAATACTCCAACACAAACAACGAGTTTTGTAAATTAGAGGTGCTACAAGGATTAGTTGAGTAAATAATTATGTAACAGAATCGTGGAGTAACACATATTAAGCAAAGACAAGCCGATTAAGCTAGTTGAGGAGTCATGTCGTGTGTGATATTCAATAGTTAAAATGCATACTAGCTAGAACAAAGAAAGGGTTCCACATACCTCATCACGACTATAATTATCACCGGTATGTGGATCAAATAAAACATCACCAGTGGCCAGTTCAAAGCAAATACAAGCAAGTGACCACATGTCAGCTGATGTTGAGTACTTAGATCCTAAAATAACCTCTGGACATCTATATTGCCTCGTCTGAATATCAGTTGTGAATTGTTTGTATGTCCAACATGCATTTCCAAAATCGACCAACTTGCACTTTAGGTCAATCTCAGCCAAGAGCTTCTGCCACTCTGATCGACTTCCTCTCTTACGAACCTTAGTTACTTTACATTCAACATTGGCTCCATTATTAGTTTCTGCTTCTGCAACCGAAGTAATCCTTCCCTCTTCAACAGTCTCTCCATTGGAGTTACCATACCGCTGAGAATCTTCAGGACTACTGGCTTCATTATCAAGCTCAGCTCTCTCAAAACCTTCTGGCCCAAAACATTTCTGAGCCGCACGATTGGCTTTTCTTCGAGATTTCTTTTTCTGGTTCTTAGACAGGCCACTATATGAACTATTATGATCATTAGAAGGCTCAAGCTTGGGCACAATCTTGCTTTTACTGGATGGGAGAACAAGAGGGGAGCCTGACTTTCTCGGATCTTTGGCTATATCTATCATAGACAGGAGTAGTATGTTCTCTGGCTTCAAATCTGTATGTATAATTGAGAGCTGGTGATGAAGATAATCCAATCCCACCAAAATGTGGAAGCAGATTTCTTTAGCCATGTGCAGAGGAACACCTCTGTAGTCTGCATATTTAATCAGAGTCAACAGATTGTCACCCAAGTATTCAAAAACCATACACACATGCTGTCCATTTGGCCCTGAATGCTTGAAGTGGTCCAAAAGCTTCACAACACATTTATTGTCTTCTGGATCACCTTCAGCAATCTGTTTTAATATCCTCACCTCATCCATAGCAGCTTCCGTGTAATGTTCAGCGCTCTTTTGAACTTTCAGAGCTACATAAATCTAGTACCAGAAACGTAAAAGGAAAGAAAGCATACAAAAATAAGTTCCTCTTTCAATTAATCAATCATGAGAAAACTAGCCAAATGTTCTCCCTTCTACCCTTGCGCACAAAGTAGAGTGAGTTTTTTTTTTCCTCAAAACCAATTTTTGAACTCAAGCATTATTTTTCCTTCCAATTAAAATAACCAAAGCTGAAAAAATCAATCTCACCCGTTACCCACCTAAACACAACTATGACTCACAAGGTCTAGTTTTCCAAAGAAGTTTACATTGATGAAAGAAATAATAACAATCATTCAATGACAGTCTTCGCTTATTCCTAGGATAATCAAATGGGTGAAGAACTAATAAAGCCAAGAACCTAGAAATACACTCCAATAACGGAAAATTAACATCACTCGCGAGATTTATTCACCAACACAAGGAGCAGAAAATAACGGGAACTGGAAAAAAAAAAACAATAACGAGAAAATGTACAGATTTATTAGTGTCCCAGGCCATCCAGACAGTGGAGAAGTGTCCCCATCCAAGCTTGTTCTGAACAACGTATCTGCCGTTCTTGAAGGTGTCGCCGATCCTCACAGCGTGATATCCGCCACGCTTGTAATCCTCGGTCCCCTCATCCTCCGAGCTGTCACTAGACTCGCTATGGTATTCGCCATTGATCCTCTCGGCTGCCGTATCCTCCTCCGCCATGGATCGATTCGATCAATAGCTCTACAACTCCGATAATTCCATAGGTTGTAGAAGAGATTGACAGTGGCGTCAGATGGACCAGGGTTTTAGTTTCTTAAGTTTATCGAAGGATAAAAGTAAGGTGTCTTTTTGGGGAAAATATACATACATACATACATATATACATATATATATATATATATATATATATATATAATCTTGCCACACTAATATTTATTAAATAGTAAAGATTTTTATTATGATTAGGTCTCTTGTTATACGATCTCACGAATCTTTATCTATGAGACGGTTAATCGAACCGATATTCACAATAAAAAGTAATATTCTTAGCATAAAAAGTAATATTTTTTTATGGACTCATAAAATACGACTCGTGAGACCGTCACACAGAAGTTTTTATCTTTTATTATTATTAGCAAATATATGATGCTAATATATTGAACGTATGATATAAGCGTTAGTCAATTTCTCACCCTTGAGATCTTTAAGTGCTCTCTCTGGCACTGTTAAATAAATCGGTTGTCTTATCATTGTTTAGGTTGATCAAATTCCTCGGGCCGTCTAATGTAATATATAATTTTTTTTATATTTTTAAAAAATATTGTTCCACATATTTTTCAATCCATTTGTATTAACTCAAAATTATGAATATGTCATTAATTTTGATTTTAAAATATAATATAAATTAACTATTGAATAAATATAAAAATGAATAAGAAAATTAGATATTTATGTAAAAAGACAAAAAAAAAAAAAAACCACGTAAACCTCTAGGAGGTGGGTAATCGCCCACTTACCACCCGCCACTTTTTAAAACATTGAATATTTCAATATAATGATATATGTTGATGATTTTTTAAAAGGGATTTTAAAAAAAAGTTGTATCTTAACTAAATTGACATATTATAAAATGAATTGAATAGAAACTCTCAAAAAAAATCCCCAAAACAAGTATAACAATGTTAACATCAAATTTTTGTCAAAATAAGAATTCACGGGAATCATATTCTATATAAAAAAAAAAAATTGATATCCTTAATCTAAGTTATGAATGCACATAACAATGATTTTTTTCTTCTATTCTTGCTTCTATGCCTTTCTACAAAATTAGCAAAAATGATAAATAATAATATAACTTTGTTAAATCTAATCCTTTAATCCAACCAATTCTTTTAGATTATATGAAAAAGGTGGAATTTATATGGGACGTCTTTACACATGCTTCTTTAGCTTTTGTACAATTCTTAGAATCAACAGCCTAAAGTCGAATGATTTGTCCCGATGTGACCTCAGCCCGAGTAATTTCTGTATTTTTTTAGGCTTCAAATTGGATAAATCGTTTTTAAATTAAGTATAACATAAATTGACATAAATCAAATTTGTGAAGGTGAAATAATTAGTATTCAATCGAAATATACCATAAGAAACCAAGAATTATAATACAATTCATGTTTTTGATATCTTGTAGTAGCATCCATTCGGTCTACAAGAATATCTTCTATGTCGTTGGCATCTAAGTGGTTCAACAACAACAACTTTAAGAGATGTCTTGCAGTTCAAAATAAGTTGCTTGAGCCTTAAGAAAATTTGTATAAAAATATTATTTTCACTATATAAAACAAAAGGGATTAATATCTCGCATTTTTTTAATCTCATCGTATATACCGTATCAATATATCTTTGTATACAATACAACATTGTATACACATCAAATCGATTTTGTATTTTCCATTTTTTACCAAATTTTCGTACATTGATGGGAAACTCCTCATGAAAGTCACATATAACCGATCATGGCTGAACACATGTTTACGCAGAAAAATATAAATATTTAATATTGTTGTGAGGGTCCTTAACTCCTAATCATTATTGCAATGCAATTTGGTTAGAGTTAATTAAATACAGCGAAAAACGAATAAAATTTTTCTTAACAATGTTTCTAAAATATGTCGATTATGATTATAATACTAAAAATGCCACATCACAGTATAAACAAGTCCACAAATTACTGAAATCAACTACATACAAACAACTCATATCACATATACATTTCCCGATATATAGATACATATATACACTGAGATAGACTACTCAATCTCAACTCACTTGTTATTGTCCACATACAAATGTTCCGTATGGAACAACAATAATAAATACAACATGCATCTATACAAAGATATATGATATGTCATGTGTGAGGCTCAGTTATTAAAATTACAAGTAATGATCAAACAATATTTATTTACTTTAAAACTTAAGTAGAAAAAGGGTTTAAAATACTTAAAAATGGACCTTGTGACGTGGAAAAAAAAATTAGTATGAGCTCTGTAATGCCCAAGATTTTGTATCATGTTAATCTGAGATTATTGATTATTAGTGGACACGATTATAACCTGGACCAAGAAATAGGAAGAGTCATGAGGTGGGCCGAAAGTGTCTCGCCCGGGCGGAAGTTTTTGTCCGCTCGAGCGAGACGGAATTCTGAAAGAGGGCCGAGAGTTACTCGCTCGGGCGGAAGTTTGTGCTCGCCCGAGCGAGACTGCTTGAATTGCGAGGGCCGAGAGTTACTCGCCCGGGCGGAAACTTATGTCCGCCCGAGCGAGAGACGTGGTTGGCCAAGGATGAGCCATTTGCCCTTGTGCATGCGGAAGTTGTATATATATATATATACACATGCATTTCTTCCGGGGAAAGAAAAGGGAAATCAGGGGAAAACTTTGCTTCTTGATTCAAGAATTCAATCGTGCGATCAATCCGTCCGTTTGATTTTGATTCCGACTTCGGTACCGAGTTCCTATCGACGTAGGCTACACTTTGACGTAAGTTTTGCTACGTTTTGACATGCTTTGAAATTATGCTATTGTCAGAATTGAATGGAACTCATATATGTTGTTCTTGACATAGTAGACATCATAGAATCGAAGTCAGATTAAGAAATAGACTGATTATGGAATTGTTATGATTTTCTGATTATAATCAGTTGATACCGGACAGATTTGGATTAGGGATTGATTAGAGATTGTATTGGATATGGGTTATAGATTGTAACTATTATCTAGTGAATTGGTATAGACGGGGATATTGGAATTGTACCGTTATACCGTTGATTTTGAATTAAATCCAGATTGATCAGATTATTATGGAATTGACTGGTATATTGATATGAGACTGTTGATATTATCAGTACCAGACAGGCCTTGAGGTCAGGACTTTGACTGAGCGGGAAACCGAGACTGCAAAGAAAGGTATAAGTCAATGTGGTATTGGGAGATGGACTTGAGTCGGCTTGGACTTGGGTTTCCCTAAATCACATACTTTATTTATTGCATTGATATTTGCATTTATTTAATTAATATACTTGTGCTCTTGATATTTAGATGACAGGTATTAGTCGAACTGTCTTGTGACACACCGTGCCGGATAGTGGTGGTATCGCCACGGCACATTGCACGATGTCACAAGATAGGATGCTAGCGATAGAGCTACAGTCCATGACGGATAGGTCAGGACACTGGATGTATGGTTATATCGAGTAATGGAATCCATTACGGAATTCGATATAGGAACACCATATTTGGTTATATCGAGTAAAGGGGTTGGAATTCTTCTAGTACGGAATTCGATATAGGAATACCGGGGCACTGGTTATATCGAGTAATAGAGATTATGGTTCCCTCCTTTACGGAATTCGATATAGGAATACCACATCTGGAAACCGGGATCCCTAGACTAGGATTGAGTCTAGTCTTAAATGATGTAGCTACGAGTATTGTTTATGTTTCGGATTATGATACATATTCATGTTACCTGATTACATGCTTTATATTGTTTATATGGTTGCATGTTTCATTGATTTATACTGGGTGTATATTCTCACCGGTTTATCCGGCTGTTGTCTTGTCTGTATGTGTACGACAACAGGTGGGACAGGTTCAGGGTCGAGGAGATGAAGAGCTAGATCGTGATTAGAGTGGTGGCACCGGACTTGGACTAGATGTAGGGTTAAACACTTGACTTTAGTTTTAAACCCTAGTTTGAATAAATGTTGAAATACAGGACTGGTATTTTATATATATACTGATATGTATATATGGTTTGATTTCACTACGTTCCGCATTTTAAAAAAAAAAATTTAGACCCTGTTTTTAATTGATTAATTAGTCCCATTTATGATTAAGAACTTGATTAGCGTCCGGGTCCCCACAAGCTCCCCCTCCCCTTCCCACGTAAATAGGACATAACAAAAATTTAAAATATCTACAAAGAGAAAACGACTTAAGGAAGACGTTACAATGTTCATAAACAATCACACGCAAGTATCGACCAACCACAATTCAACAATCATAGGCAGCATTTCAAATATAGCCGGCAAGGCTCACAAAAACATCAAATAACTCCCAATCCACCATAACAACTAAATAACACCAAACAAATACATGGGACATCTCACCGGTCAATAGATTCTAACATAAAACTAATATGTCTCCGTATAATATAAATGGACTAACTGAGAGACTTTAAATCTTACCACCGTGATATCATATCTCATTCATAAGCTCCACGGCCAGAACCTCTGCCTGGTGTTGCAAAACTACTCGGATAACCTACCATGGTGCCCAATAACAACCATAGTAGCCCCCAGTATAAAATATTGAGGTTAAGATTCTTGTAAGAAACAGTTTAACAATAACAACACTAAACATAAAAATCTTGCATAAACATATAAAAGAATGAAATATACAAAACATGAACATAGCTATATACAATAGGATAATAGCAGCCAATAAACCTTACGATAACAATAGGAGTAATGCTCGAGCAATAATACACAGAGGGGTTACATCCTCATGCAGCTAAACTACCCTGCCAAGTATGTGAGGTATGCACGTTGTGCCTAATAAACACCCACAACTTGGCTACATACAACTGATACGATAACAATACAACATGAAGATGCAATAACGAACAACCTTATATGCCAATATTTCAAGTGCATATCACACAGACAATCATAATTTCAGTATCAGGACAACTCGACTTGTAAGACACCAGCTGATTCTAAAATAACCACGTGTATCAAGAATACAATATAGCAAGAGGAACATGTCACAAGAATGATAGAGCTCAACATGAATGTCAGAATAGCACGCTCTAAACTAAATGCCAAAGTATATGTTGTTGTTATGGTATTCTTTTGTTTTGTCTTGGAAAATCTCGGGATAGAAATGAGTGAACCAAATGGCTATGAGAAAATGGTCGATACAAGAGTTTTACTCTTTTTCCTTATAACGATATTGCCCCGCACCAATGCTCACGGTTGTTGGCAATTCGTTTCCCAAGATACGACTTCGGCTTTGAAATAGTTACGACTTTAAAATACTAGCGATACAAATTTCAAAGCCACACGAACTTGAAATGTTTATAACACTATCAATATGGTATGCAAACTTTCTAATTTCGAATTCTAAGCGTTAAACTTAAAAATTCAATTCCAATAGTTTATATCTTGCAAAACTTAGATTTAAGCGCAAATGCTTAAAAAACTCAAATGTGAGGCCCGGGGACGAAGAGGGCGGGGGCTGATCGCCGGTGCCATGAGGTTGCACGGACAATGAGCGGCTCCTAGCAGGCTTCTAGGTGGAGGGAACATGAATGAACTGATCTCACACCAGAATGAGAGGGATTCCGAGACTGTTCAATGTAATGGACTGTACAGTTGCGAAGGGCGTAAAATATTTGATATGTACTACTCATATCAAGAATGTGCATCTTCTTTTCGGTAACTCGTCACATAAGAACTCCAAAGTTAAGCATCCTTGACTTGGGGCAATTTTGGGATGGGTGACCCCCTGGGAAGATTCCTAGGGTGCGTGTGAGTGAGGATATAAGCACGCTAGAAAGACTCGTCGATACAGTGAGGACAGTCGTCGAATCTGGGGCGTGACAGTTGATATCAGAGCCAATCTCTTAGTACGGTGTGGTTCGGGGACGAACCAAGCGGAAGCTGGTGGGCATGTGAGGCCCGGGGCCGAAGAGGGCAGTGGGTGATCGTCGGTGCCATGAGGTTGCACGGACAATGAGCGACTCCTGGCAGGCTTCTATGTGGAGGCAACATGAATGAACCGATCCCACACCGGAATGAGAGGGATTCCGAGACTGTTCAATGTAATGGACTATACAGTTGAGGAGGGCATAAAAGATTTGATATGTAATACTCATATAAAAAAGGTGCATCTTCTTTTCGGTAGCTCGTCACATAAAAACTCCAAAGTTAAGCGTGTTTGACTTGGGGAAATTTCGGGATGGGTGACCCTCTGGGAAGTTTCTTAGGGTGCGTGTGAGTGAGGACATAAGCACTCTGGAAGGACTCATCTTGATACAGTGAGGACAATAGTCGAATCTGGGGCGTGACATCAAAACTAGAAGACAGCTCTTGAATTTAATTCCAAAGTTCGAATTTAAGTGTATCAGCTTAGAAAATCCAAACTCAAGATTTTATATCTTGAAAATTTGAATTTTAAGTGCTAATGCTTAAAAATTCGCATATATAACTAAATTAGATATAAATGAGAATAAGAGAATTTGGTGCAATTAATAAAATTCGAACTCAATTAATTTTTTATCCACCATAATTAGTAATCGAGAAATAATTTAGTTTGCTACGTAGCTCGTTTGAATTATTTTATCGATTCTAAATGAGTACAAAACTCATTTTTTCTAACAATCCCCCACTTGAATAAAAATTATTGCATGTGACTAAGCTCACTCTACGAATAGCATTCTAGTGAAATATTATTGCACCATGATAGGTAGCTTTTGGCTTTAAACATTCCTTAGTAAGATATAATCGGATTTACTTGAATTTAGTTGACGTGATGCCTTGAACTATTCGTTGTTTTGTGTAAATCAAGACAATTATATTCACACAATAACGTTTCTAACATTTCATTATGTTCTCAATGTTGGGTCCATTTCGGCCATGGACACCGCTTGGTTTCGCGAGTGCTTTTCATATTTGAAGCGGCCACACTTTGCACTTACGTCTGTGATCTCCTAGGGGAGTATCCCACTATACTCCAACATATGTATTAATATATCTTAGGAATCATTAAAGGTAAAACATAGCCTCATACCCATTTGTGGGAAACACCTTTTGTCATAGGAATAGGTAGGATATTTCTCAAAGTGTTTATACCAATCTCGTAATTTAGTTGTCCCTTCTGAACCTAGATCTTGGGATCTCCAGTAAACTAGGTTGGGTATCCACTACAAGAATTAATTTTGGGGTTTTAATCCCATTTTTCTTAATAGACAGTTCATTTGATCTCTCGGTATACCTTTTGTAAATGGATCTGTGATATTCTCCTTTGATTTTACATAATCAATGGAGATAATGCAATTAAAGATCAATTGTCGTATAGTATTATGTCTACGACGGATGTGTCGAGACTTACCATTATATGTAGTGCTTTGTGCCCTTTAAATTGCTTATTAACTATCACAATGATATTACTGAGGACACTGGCTTATTCCAACAAGGGATTTCTTCTAAGAAATTTCAAAGCCACTCGGCTTCCTCTTCAGCTTTGTCTAAAGCTAAAAATTCCGATTCCATTGTGGATCGAACAATTAAAGTTTGCTTAGAAGACTTCGATTATATAGCCCCACCACCAATGGTAAATACGTAACCACTTATGGATTTTGAATCATTTGTATCAGATATCCAATTTGCGTTGCTATAACCTTCTAGGACTGATAACTGCAAGATTTGCACTTAATTTATATTAAATTCCATTTTGAATTATGCTTGTTTCGAACGGAATTATGCGTTTTTGGCTTGTTTTGATTGTCATTTCTGGAATGGAGAAAAAAGTAGAAACGAAGCCAAATGGACCAAGAAATGCACAGCCGCGATAACTCCATCCGACAGAGGTTCGCGCGCGGCCGCGCCACTTCACGCGCAGCCGCACGCACACAGACACGCAACCAAGGCAGAAGCTCGCGTGCGGCCGCTTTCGCGCCACCGCGCGCACGGCGTTCTAGAAAGCTTCATAAAACACGCGCCACTAGGTCAGAATGGGGGTGAGCCGTCATTGGAGAAACACACGAGAGAACAGCCGCCTAGGGAGAGGAAACGCACAAGCAAACACGAGACGAAGATTTAGAGCGCGAAGAACAATCACAAATACGAAGAACGACGGATCTGGGGACGGAGACGACACTTCGGATTTGTTATCTTTTCCTTCGCTTCTTTATTTTATAATGTAGTGATGTCTAGAACTATGAATATGTCTTGTGTTCTCTTGGATTTCGTGATGAACTAAATTTCCATTCGAGAGATTGACATAGATTTGTCTATACGATGATTTGACGTGGATATTTTTATGATTGAATTCCGTTTTGTTTAATTGTGTTCTCTATATATTATTTCACTGCAATTTACTGGCCATAAATTGTATGTAGTCTGATTAATTCTACAACTCGGGAGAGGGACTAGGATTATAGATTATTAGAGACGCATCGTTGAATGTTTATATTGTTCGGAAGGCGTATAACTTTAGCGAGGCTTAGGTAAGAACATCGTTTGCCTTTACCAATTAAATGTAATTTTATTAGGAATAATTGAATCGAAGTTTGATTGGTACAATTTATTCGTCACTTGGGAAAGGGGGAATAAAATACGTTAGTGTTCTTGGCCATTAGATAATAGGAATTCAGGAATTTAAATAAAACCAGGAAGAATTATTGTAGAAACTTAGTGAAATCATTTCTCTAGATATTTTCTCTCATTGATATTTCTCCATTCGGTGATTGGTTTAATTACTTTCTTGCAATCAAGTCATTTATATAAACCACTCATTCTTTCTGAATTTTCTAGATAAAATCGAGACTATTATTGTAACGGCCCGAAAATTCGTGCTTGTAAATTTTTGCGGAAAAATTTAAAATTTTCTTTTAAACTAAATGAAGTATCAACTTCATAAAATAAACTGTTAAATAATGTTTAATGTTTAAAAATAGCAGCGGAAGAATTTAATGTTTACAAAGTAACAATTTAAAATAATTCAACAAGAGATAAAATGTTTGAGCATAAGAATCGTAAGTGCTGGAAATGAGGTCCTCGGGTCCCACTACTGCCGACCAAGATAGCTCACTGGTCCCCGCCCTCAGCCCCGACATCAGCAGTACCTACAACAATCAAGTCTAGTGAGCCTAAAGACTCAGCATGCATAAATCGTATATAGCGAGTACATAAATAAATAGTAAAATTTTGCATGAGGTAAGATGTCGTATCAGGAGTCATAAAGTGAAAATACTTCGCCATAAACAATTATAATACGTGCATAACTAAACTGAACATCGTAGTAAAATTGGTTGCTCCATCGAGCCCTGTCATAAATATCAAGTAATAATTTTCTGGTGAGATTATGGTATCCGCAAGTGGCCACTGCACTAATATAAACTGCAAAATGACCGGTGACTGGCAACCGGACCGATAACTGGCGATCGGATTTAAATATGCTCATCTGATCAGACAAAATGCCACAGTATACTGGGTGGTACAAACTGAAACTGACCGGTAACTGGCGACCGGATTTACAAAGTCTCCCATGATAGTGCTACGGCCACAAGCAATATCGCATAAATCTCAAAAATGAACATTTTAAATTTCTATGCACGTAATATAATTAAATGGCATCATCAAATCTGAAAAATTTCAATCTCCTGTATTAAAATCATTTACTTGCGATAATTTAAAAAAAAATCTATATGGCTTGATTGAAGATTCAAAGGAGATATAAACATGCCTGGGTTTGTTTTGACAGACAACAAACGAAATACTGACGCGGCGCGGTGGAGACGGAGTGCTCTTCATTTTCTCACTTAATTCCTTTAAACCAAGCATGCACCATAATTATTATAATAGCGTAAAAATCATAAACGTGATGCATGAACATTTAAAAATATCATGATTTGTGCTCAGGGCGCTGCTATGACTAAAATCTCACCCCGGGTGCAAAATGACCATTTTGCCCCTGGAAACCCAAAAATTATCGTTTCAACCCTGGATCTCTAAAATTGACCCGAAGCTTACCAAACTCCCTAAAATGTCCCAAAACATTTTTAAAAGTGTTCCCAGACGTAAACTTGAGCCAAAATCATAACTTAACCGATTCGTTTTAAAACTTGGACCGGGGTCCCGGTTTTAACCCGAACCGAAACAAAAATTATCTAAAACTTTCCCAACTTCTTTACCATAATTTACAACCACTTAATAGGTCCTAAATTACTGTCATTAAGCTGCTAAACCTCGGCTGAAATTTCCAGAAAATGCACAACACTCTCGGCCACCCATATCCTACACTCATCATACAACACATGGCCTCCTACTCCCAACCAATCGGTCCCCTCCAATCTCAACACCTATCCATCCTTTAAATCTCATTCTTAAATCCGTAAGTGATCACTTAAACTATGCCAAACAAACGCGAGGAGCTGCTGTACGAATAATCCGAAAAGAAAGAAACCGAGCAAACTATTGCACCTCTAAAACCCATCGGTGCTCAAGCCACCCCCTTAGATCTCGACTCCCTCTCAACAGCCCCATCATCCTCGACATTATGATCTCCCAAACCCATAGATCAGCAGCACCCTCGCACATAATCAACAAACATGAGTTGGACAAAAATACAATGCAAGGATGAACAAAACCGAAGCCTTTCTTTACTACATGCCGGATCGACAAATCCTCATACAATTTAAACACAAATCAGCATACATATAGCGTGAATGATGCAAAAGTAAAAGTGCATGACGTGCCTTTGATGATATGAACGCGATGAGATCGACGAACGAGCGTCGAGAACAAAATTTCTTTCAAGAAAACGCTACGGCCGAGGGGACCAGCTGCTAAGCTGCTGAAACCGAGAGAAGAAGTTGAGGAGGGGGGTGTCGGCTGCTTAGGGAGCTTAGGTTTAGGTTTAATAAATGTTTAGGTAGTAATTAATTAATTAAATAATAGATAATTGGCCTAAATCTGATAATTTAAAGTTTAAAAAGCTAATTATGTCCAATAAGCTCAAAAGTAGGCCCATTAAACCCAAACACACTCCCGTAAAATATTTCGAGTTGAAAATATTAGCCGAACCCTTAAAAAGTCCTCCGATTCGATAAAATTAACGTACCGATAAAAATAAAAATCATGCGGGTAAAAATACCCAAAAATTCCTATTTTTTTTAGAATACACTTAAAAACGCTCTCGCTTAATTTATAAAAATAAATCGTGTAATAAAATATTTTCCTGAAAATTCTCCGGTCTCCGATCCTCGTTCGAACGTGAAATGCACTTAGAAATTCTAATGCGTGAACTTTTAAAATTTCATGAATTAAATTCTACCATGCATGAATTATTCATAAAATAATTAAACATAAATTAATGAAATAAACATGCTAAATTACCACTTCTTAAATGAGTCTTTATTAGCTTATCTCAATACTCCATCTCCAGTCCGACCTCACTTATTTAACTGAAAAGATAACAATTAAACTACTGTGTAAAATAAATAAATTTAAAGAAAAGAATTTAAATACTCATACAATAAAACTCATTTTAAATTTTTAAATACTAGAATTATGCATGGCTTATACGCAGTCTAATTTACGGGTTCTACAATCCTTCCCCCCTTAAAAGAAATTTCGTCCTCGAAATTCGCTTATCCTTGATAAACAAAAAGTTTAGACTTTTAATTCTAGAATCCTAATAATCCACGCTTCCGATGCGCTACTCTGATAAGATAAATATTAAGCTGTCCTTACGTCTTCTCAATCCTAAATAAATTTGTCTACCAAAGTCCTCGTTTGTGAATCGCAACTTAAAACAACTTATGATGACTTAGTTCTATTCAACTATAGCCCTGAATTTTGACTTACCTCACAATTCCTCTTTCTAGAAATGGATGTCCGAACTTATCGCACCTTGCTTTTCTTATACTATACTCGTAATATTCATCGACTTATTATATTAGAATTTATGCGGTTCGACTTAAGAAACCTTTGTACCAAAATTTACTGATCGACTACTATTCTCAGTAGAACGCTTAAAGGTTACACCTTATTTCAACCTCATAGTAGTATTAGCCTAAAATCCTTGAATCGAATCTTTATCTTACGGCACTAAACTTACGTAACTTATTATTTACAAGTGCATCCCGGGTGTGAAATCGTTGTAAATCTTAAACCTCGAGTAACGTTAATCAATAAAACTCAATGATACAACTTCGACCTTCTACCTTAATAATAACACTTCTAGCATCAATTACCTACTCAAACTATCCTCTTCCCAATTACAATCTAGTTGAGGTCTAGGACTCTGAACTTCCTCATTGGAACAAGTGTCGCATTCTTATGTGTCCTTAATGCTTACTTAATTCTAGCATATAAACTTAATAAGTTAGCCCATGGTAGCATTAGACTAATTTTCCTAAATCAATTTCACTTATAACCCATAGAATTCGAGAATCCCCATATCAAGCTTTTATATTTCTTACTTGATAAAAAAAAATCTTAATATTCATCAATTGATAACTTATATTGAACATAACTAATTCCCTTTTGTTTTTTATTTCACTCAAAATTTCCGTATGAACAAATATTCCATAAATTTGAAATTCAAACTTACCTAATCTAAATAGTTTTGAATAAAATAATTCCAATACGCATATCCGTTTCGTCCCAAGTTTGTTAATGACTTCTAAAATTTCTCAAGACAGGGTGTCCACCTCACCTCTTACGTGCGTCTACCAATTAAACTAACCATCATCGTACCCAACTTTCCTAAAAAAAAATTTAAATTCTCATAAGGTATAATCTTAACTGTTAAGATCATGACTAAAACTTGTGGCACATCAAACTTATGTTCCCAAAAAATTACTAACTCAATGTTTATCCTTATAACTTAATTAACCGATCAAATTTACCTTAAATCGTCATCACTTTAAATTATTAATTTGCCACAACATTATTTCGCTAACGCTTAAATTTTCACGCCTAAGATTGATTCATCCTACAATGTCCTTGGTTACCATTCATTATAACATTATAACCTAAACATCTAAATACTCTATATTTTCTTCGAGCCTAAATAACCGAAAATTCCTACCATTTAAACCGTTCAATTCTCACTTACTACTAAATAACTTCTCAAATTTCTTAAAATTGTTGAATTAATTCTTACTTTCCTCGAATATCATCCAATTTTTCCCTAAATCTCGAAATTCCACAATTACCCATTAATTCTCAGTATTCTCAATTTCATTTTTATAGATTTCCCGTATCATAAGGTTCAATAGCCTTAAGTTTATTAAACCCAAAATTAATTCTCATAACACGTCTTACATTCTTATAAATACTTAAAATTCCAATTCCTCAAAATTCGCATTTAATCCTTAAAATTTTGAAACTTGAAATATGACCCTTACAGTTCTCCAAATTTACATTTTGGCCCTACAACTCTTCGAAATTTGCATCATTGTCCCCATAAAATTATCCATCTTTACCTCATTAAACTTTTAAATTCTCGAACTCAAAATTAAATCCCAAAATTTAGTAAATTCGAAAATAGTCCCTTAGAAATTTTATTTTTGAACTTAGGTCCTCAAATCATTGGTTATTACAATTAGGTCCTTAAAATTCTCAACTCCTGCAATTCAATCCTCAAATCCAACTATGTAGAGCATGCATCCTAAACAAATTCTCATAATTAATCTTACATTTCCATAGATACTTAAAATCCTCAAATTGTACATTTATAATCCTACAGATTGTCGTAGTTTTCGAATCGCTATTGCTTATATGAAATCCTCAAAAATTTACTCGACTAGCAACCAAGAACCATCAATAATTTCTTACAAATTCTACAAGTCCCGAAAACATTCATAATTTTGAAGTTTAACTTATGGCCCATAAGTAGAACATCAGTACTATTAACCCAAAAATTAATATAGTCAAACAATTTAAGACCTTTCCTAATGCCCAATAGCAAAATTCTTATTTATGTCCGGTGGGGTGGAGGTGCATTTCCCTCCTGCCTCTGATGCTCACCGTCCTCATGACGGCGCTCATCATCCCTCGTGCGCTCAACAAGGCGTCTAGGAGGCATACTGTTCCATACATAACCCAAACGTAACCAACATGCATAATTCCATAATTTACTTTAAATAAACACTGAAATAATTAAAGAATCTCAATGTAAAACATTTCAAGGAAGCATGCTGTCAAAATAATTCATGCTTTAAATAAAATGCTGAAATGTAAAACTTACAGACCGAAGACGTGGCTTCGTGAGCTTCTCGTGGTCAGTAGTAGTGTAACACTTTACAAGAACATAGACTCTGATACCAACTGTAACGGCCCGAAAATTCGTGCTTGAAAATTTTTGCGGAAAAATTTAAAATTTTCTTTTTAAAATAATTAAAATGTCTCAATCATAAGTTAAACTGATAAAAATGTTTGATATTCAAAATAGCAGCGGAAGAAATCTAATGTTTGCAAAATACTGACTTAAAAATAATACAGCAACATAAAAACTTGATTTGAATTAAAAATAATAAATGCTGAAATGAGGTCCTCGGGTTCCACTACTGCCGACCAAGCTAGCACACTGGCCCCGCCCTCGGCCCCGACATCAGCAGTACCTACAACAATCAAGTCTAGTGAGCCTAAAGACTCAGCATGCATAAATCGTATATAGCGAGTACATAAATAAATAGTAAAATTTTGCATGAGGTAAGATGTCGTATCAGGAGTCATAAAGTGAAAATACTTCGCCATAAACAATTATAATACGTGCATAACTAAACTGAACATCGTAGTAAAATTGGTTGCTCCATCGAGCCCTGTCATAAATATCCAGTAATAATTTTCTGGTGAGATTATGGTATCCGCAAGTGGCCACTGCATTAATATAAACTGCAAAATGACCGGTGACTGGCAACCGGACCGATAACTGGCGATCGGATTTAAATATGCTCGTCTGATCAGACAAAATGCCACAGTATACTGGGTGGTACAAACTGAAACTGACCGGTAACTGGCGACCGGATTTACAAAGTCTCCCATGATAGTGCTACGGCCACAAGCAATATCGCATAAATCTCAAAAATGAACATTTTAAATTTCTATGCACGTAATATAATTAAATGACATCATCAAATCTGAAAAATTTCAATCTCCTGTATTAAAATCATTTACTTGCGATAATTTAAAAAAAAATCTATATGACTTGATTGAAGAGTCCAAGGAGATATAAACATGCCTGGGTTTGTTTTGACAGAAAACAAACGAAATACTGACGCAGCGCGGTGGAGACGGAGTGCTCTTCATTTTCTCACTTAATTCCTTTAAACCAAGCATGCACCATAATTATTATAATAGCGTAAAAATCATAAACGTGATGCATGAACATTTAAAAATATCATGATTTGTGCTCAGGGCGCTGCTATGACTAAAATCTCACCCCGGGTGCAAAATGACCATTTTGCCCTTAGAAACCCAAAAATTATCGTTTCAACCCTGGACCTCTAAAATTGACCCGAAGCTTACCAAACTCCCTAAAATGTCCCAAAACATTTTTAAAAGTGTTCCCAGACGTAAACTTGAGCCAAAATCATAACTTAACCGATTCGTTTTAAAACTTGGACCGGGGTCCCGGTTTTAACCCGAACCGAAACAAAAATTATCTAAAACTTTCCCAACTTCTTTACCATAATTTACAACCACTTAATAGGTCCTAAATTACTGTCATTAAGCTGCTAAACCTCGGCTGAAATTTCCAGAAAATGCACAACACTCTCGGCCACCCATATCCTACACTCATCATACAACACATGGCCTCCTACTCCCAACCAATCGGTCCCCTCCAATCTCAACACCTATCCATCCTTTAAATCTCATTCTTAAATCCGTAAGTGATCACTTAAACTATGCCAAACAAACGCGAGGAGCTGCTGTACGAATAATCCGAAAAGAAAGAAACCGAGCAAACTATTGCACCTCTAAAACCCATCGGTGCTCAAGCCACCCCCTTAGATCTCGACTCCCTCTCAACAGCCCCATCATCCTCGACATTATGATCTCCCAAACCCATAGATCAGCAGCACCCTCGCACATAATCAACAAACATGAGTTGGACAAAAATACAATGCAAGGATGAACAAAACCGAAGCCTTTCTTTACTACATGCCGGATCGAAAAATCCTCTTACAATTTAAACACAAATCAGCATACATATAGCGTGAATGATGCAAAAGTAAAAGTGCATGACGTGCCTTTGATGATATGAACGCGATGAGATCGACGAACGAGCGTCGGGAACAAAATTTCTTTCAAGAAAACGCTACGGCCAAGGGGACCAGCTGCTAAGCTGCTGAAACCGAGAGAAGAAGTTGAGGAGGGGGGTGTCGGCTGCTTAGGGAGCTTAGGTTTAGGTTTAATAAATGTTTAGGTAGTAATTAATTAATTAAATAATAGATAATTGGCCTAAATCTGATAATTAAAAGTTTAAAAAGCTAATTAAGTCCAATAAGCTCAAAAGTAGGCCCATTAAACCCGAACACACTCCCGTAAAATATTTCGAGTTGAAAATATTAGCCGAACCCTTAAAAAGTCCTCCGATTCGATAAAATTAACGTACCGATAAAAATAAAAATCATACGGGTAAAAATACCCAAAAATTCCTATTTTTTTTAGAATACACTTAAAAACGCTCTCGCGTAATTTATAAAAATAAATCGTGAATAAAATATTTTCCTGAAAATTCTCCGGTCTTCGATCCTCGTTCGAACGTGAAATGCACCTAGAAATCCTAATGCGTGAACTTTTAAAATTTCATGAATTAAATTCTACCATGCATGAATTATGCATAAAATGCATAAAATAATTAAACATAAATTAATGAAATAAACATGCTAAATTACCACTTCTTAAATGAGTCTTTATTAGCTTATCTAAATCCATCTCCAGTCCGGCCTCACTTATTTAACTGAAAAGATAACAATTAAACTACTGCGTAAAATAAATAAATTTAAAGTAAAGAATTTAAATATTCATACAATAAAACTCATTTTAAATTTTTAAATACTAGAATTATGCATGGCTTATACGCAGTCTAATTTACGGGTTCTACAATCATAATTACAAGCATTGATATATATTTTATTTACACTCCTCGTGGGATCGACACTTGCACTCAAAAATACATTCTACTATAACTTGACGTCGTGCGTTTGCGAGCAATCAAGAAAACACGCAACAAGTTTTTGGCGCCGTTGCCGGGGAGTGTCAAAATTTAAATTTATATCAGTATTGTTACCAATTATTCTAGATTTTAATTTAGATCTTTTTATCTTATTATATTTTATATTCATTGGATTGTTCATTCTATTTTTCTCTGTGTGACAGTGCATGCGAAGGTCGCAAAGCCCTGACGTTCTTATTTTTGATCTGGAGATCGAAAGAACTGCGAGAAGATTAAGAAAAGCACGAAGAGAATAAATGAAAGCGATGGCTGATAACAGAGAGAATGACCGCCAGATGCCGCCTGAGGCTATACCAATCAGAGATCACTTCCGACCAGTGATCAACAATCATTATTCTGGCATTGCCCGAGGGACCATCAACGCAAATAATTTCGAGCTGAATCCTGCTCTAATCAATATGGTCAGCAAAACCAGTTTGCTGGAACAACCACTTCTGATCCTCATGTTCATTTGAGGACCTTCTTGGAGATAACGGATAAGGTAAAGATTAATAATGTTCCTGATGATATTATTAGACTGCGTTTGTCTCCGTTTTCTCTCAGGGATCAAGCAAGAGGATGGCTCCAATCGCTTCCCTTGGGAAGTATCACGACATGGCAGGAGCTGGCAACAAAATTTCTGGCAAAGTACTTTCCCCCTGCAAAATCTGCACAGTTGAAGATTGAGATTAGCACTTTCAGGCAGACTGATTTTGAGCAATTGTATGAGGCATAGGCGTAGTGCCCAAATTCAGTACGCGTATAACCTATGCATTTATTTTAAATTATTAAATCATTATTTTAAGTTTAAATGAGTAGTAGCCATGCATGATTTATTTAAATGCATTATTTTAAATTATTCAGGATTATGTGATGCACGTTAAAATATGTTTCGAGTTTCATGTTTCAGGCGTTTATTCGAGGCGGGATTGAGGAAAAGACCCGGTGACGATTTTGGGAAATAAAATACGGTATTTTATTTTTAAAGCTAGGATGGGGCATTTTAAATAATTTATTTAGTTTTAGAATTTTTAAAACCTTTAAAGGTCTAGTGCATGTGTATTCTTATTTTTATTGGGGGATTTTAATAAGTTTAATATTTGATTTATGTTTAATTAGCAAGTTAATTATTTTATTAAACCAAGATTTATTTCCCCTTAATTTCCTTCTAAACGCACACACACACACATGTTTACACACACTAAAACTCACGCTAACACACATCACACACACACATTCAGCTTTCATAATTTTAAAAGAATAGAACTATGGTTCTTGAAGTAGATGGCAGCCGCCCCTTCCCTTGTCAATTTCCAGCAAGTTTTGATCGATTTTATTTCAAGAAAATGTGCCACGTTCGTCTTGGATCAACCTCGCTTCTATCTCCGCTTCGGTGACATCGTTTCGGTAAAGTTTGATATCAAAAAGCACGTATAATCGCTCTTTTGCTGCGTCGATCATGTCATATTATGTGTTGCGTTATTTTATGCGTAAAATTCATGTATGATGTTCATAGTTTGAGCGGTTAATTGACTGGATCGATTTTGAAGGAAATTTTTAGATCTAAATCACGTTTTTACTGTTCTTATTCAAACTGAGAATTTTCGGTCGAGAGTTTGAGAAAACTTTCAATATAAAAAATGTAGAACTTTTCGATACCCTCGATTTGATATAAAATTCGAGTTATTTGGACAAATATTGAGTGAGTTATGGCGTTTTTCGTGGGACTGCTCAAACTGCCACTTTTACGTAAATTGTGTTCTTGAAGTTATTTGTTGCAGGCTTCGTTGGGGATCGACGGGTGATCGTTGCTGCATATATGTATATTGGTAATGATGTTTGGAGTATTTTTGAGGTTTCATTTCATGTCGTTAGGCATTTGAACTAGTTGGAAGTAGTAGGAATCGATTTGATGTCAATTGCCGTATTTTGTGTCGTACGTGTTGTAGGGTGAACGTCGTGCTTTGGGGCGTTTGCACAAGTTTGTTTCGATGTTATGGAATGCTAGGATGGGGCTCGAGGTGTCGGTTCACGGTCCGTATAATCGAGTCTAGAATGATAAACATTGTGTGTTCAGAATTTTCGTGAGTTTCAGAGTTGCGCAGGTAAACGGACCCAGACACGGACCCGGGCACGGGGTCCGTTCCTTTGATTTCTTCTTGTGCCATTTTTTCATGCAGACACGGACCTCCACACGGACCAGGGCACGGGGTTCGTGTCCTTGTTTCTTCTCGGAGTCAGAATTTGCGAAGCTACCCGGACCTCTACACGGATCCTAGCACGGGGTCCGTGTCCTTCCTTCTTCTCGGTAAGTCTTTTAGCGAACCTACACGGACCCGGGCACGGGGTCCGTGTACTCACGTTTTTGGGAAAAGCTTAATGTTTTCTTTGGGGTTTGATGTCATGGTTTAGTGCAAGGATTATCAAGGTCGAGTCATGGGAAATTTTAGAATGTTCTAAGAATCGATTGAGCTTGAGAGTAAGCATGATAATTACGTACAAGTTATGCAAGTTAAGCTTTTGATGTCATGTAGTACGTGCAGCAGCGGCCCCGATCGAATTCCAACGAATCCCTCAACGCCAAGTAAGTATGTATGATGTGCAAGAAAATATTTAAGTTTTTGAGGTATGCTAAATGTCTTGTGACCAAATTATGTTGAGGATTGGAAGGCGTTAAATTATGAACGGGGACCAATCCTCCCGTTAAATTATGAACGAGTTTAGATCGTGATTGGAAAGCGTTAAATTATGAACGGGGACCAATCAGCCCGTTAAATTATGAACGGGGATCTCATTTATGTGGCAGTGGATACGTCCCTGTCAGCCCAGTACTGTGGTTTAGTCTGATCAGGCGTTTATTATGTATGGGTCACTTGCTTTGAAACATGCCTCTACGAAAAGAAAAGTATGAAGTATGTATGTTTAAGTATGTTCAAGTATGAAAGCATGTTTATGAAAGTTTCACGTTATGGCACGTCTAAGATATGTACGTTTGTTCAAGTTTATTTCAAGTTCAAGTTTAAGTATGTACGCTCTATTTTGTTATTGCATGTGGTTTTATTACGTATTATTCGTTACTTCCAGTTTATACGTGTTGAGTCTTTAGACTCACTAGATTTGATCGATGCAGGTGGGGATGATCATGATGAGACAAGGGGTGGGGACCAAGGAGCAGACTTGGACTGAGCAGAAGACTAGACCCGAGGACCGCCCACGTTATTTTAAGATTTTAAGCATGAAAATATTAATACTCTGATTTTATGTTTTGATGCGAGATATTTTGAGCCAGCTTTTCTTTTAGCAAAATTTTTATTGGTGATGGATGATTTCAAAGATATAATTTTTATGAACGATGAGTTGACGACCGTATGGATGTTTTTATTTAAGAAAATTTTTAATTTTTCCGCAAATTTTAAGTAGTAAAAGTTACGGTACATTACAGTTGGTATCAGAGCGGTGTTCTTGTAAAGGGTTATGCCTACTGCCAGTCGCAAGAAGCTTACGAAGTCACACCTCAAGTCTGTAAGTTTTAAAGTTTCAAATTTATGTTATGTAGTAAGCATTAAGTTCTGAATTCAGCATGTGCATATTTTAAAGTTGTAGTACGTGCATCTTATGTCATTGATATAATGTTCATGCATATTGGGTTTACGTGGTGGGTAAATTGTTGTGACAGAATGCCTCCTAGACGTGTGGTTGACCGTGAAGCAAGGGAAGAGGACAGAGAGACCCGAAATGAGGAGAGGGCCAATCCTCCACCTCCGCCTCCAGACATGCAGGCTCAGATGCTTGCTGGTATGACACAGTTCTTCGCGCAGTTTGCGGGAAACCAGGCTGCAGCGAATGCAGGGGCAAGGCCTAGACCAGAGGCGGTGTATGAGAGGTTTCAGAGGATGAATCCTAAGTAGTTTTCGGGATCTACTGACCCGATGGTGGCAGAGGGATGGATTAAGTCCATCGAGGTAATCTTCAACTTCATGGAACTGGCTGATGCAGACAGGGTCAGATGTGCCACGTTCCTTCTGACAGGGGATGCCAGACGTTGGTGGGACAGTGCGTCGGTGGCAATTAATTTGCCGACTTTGTCTTGGACTGGATTCAAGAAAGTGTTCTTCGCCAAGTACTTCACTGAGGAAGTACGATCTAGCCTGACCAAGGAGTTTATGACACTGAGGCAGGGGGACAGCAGCGTGGCAGACTTCGTCCGGAAGTTTGAGAGGGGGTGTTATTTCGTACCCCTCATTGCGAATGATGTCCAAGCAAAGCTGAGACAATTCATGGATGGATTTCGGCCAATCTTGCGCCGTGATGTGAGGGTAGCTGGCCCCACTTCTTATGCAGTCGCCGTATCTAGGGCTTTGGCGGCAGAACAAGACCAGCGGGATATTGAGGCTGACAGGTTGGGCAAGAGGCCCTACCAGGCACCACCGCACCAACAGCCGCAGCATCAGCGACCCCTACACAAGAGGCCTTAGCAGGGGCCACCAGGAAAGAAACCCTATCAAGGACCGCCAAAGGGCAAGGGTCCAATTTAGCAGCAAGAGGCGCCTCGAAGCCCTGTAATTTTCCAGTGTGCCCTAAATGCAACCGCCAGCATCCGGGAGAGTGCGTATACGGATCAGGCAAGTGTTTCAAATGTGGAGCCGGTGACCACATGCTGAAGGAGTGCCCACAGTGGAAGCAGCCAACTCAAGGGAGAGTTTTCGCCATGCATGCTCAGGAGGCGAACCCAGACGCTACACTACTGACCGATAACCTTTTCTACCTAAGCTCATTATCGTTTTGCCTTGCATGTGGAATTTTTATTTGGGATTATTAAGGTGTTAGTATTATTTTATTTTGGGTGACATGGGATAGTAATTTTTCTGCTATGTTTGAGGTTAATGTTAGAATTTTGGGGGTGTAAGTTTTGTGTTGTACTAACGTCTCTGAGGGAATATTTTCATTAAGAGATTAGCCACAACGGCACTGATAGATTCAGGAGCCACTCACTCCTTTATCTCAGAGACTTTCGCTAATCATCTGGATATCAAGTTCATTGGCCTAGATATAAATTTTTCGGTGACAGTCCCATCCGGGGAAGAACTGTTAGCGACTAGCGTGATCAGAGACATTGATCTGGAATTGCAGGGCCATCTAATATATGCGGATTTGATTCTACTGCCGATGCCAGAGTTCGACATTATTTTAGGAATAGATTGGCTGACGAGGAACAGAGTTCTGATTGATTTTCAGAAGAGGTCAGTATTGGTTAGACCGCCGGGCATAGAGCAGTTCATATTTGAGCCAGCCAGATGGAGAAGTTTCCCTCGCATGATCTCTTGCATGCAGGCTAGGAGACTTATTTCTAAGGGGTGTCAGGCCTTCTTGGCCAGCATTATTTCTGCACCTGACATATCCACTCCATATTTATCCGACGTGCCAGTAGTCAGTGAATTCCCAGACGTCTTCCCAAAAGATGTTTCAGGTCTTCGACCAGAGAGAGAGGTGGAGTTTGCTATTGATCTCATGCCAGGCACAGTGCCAATCTATAAGGCACCGTATCGATTAGCTTCAGCTTAAATGTTAGAACTCAAGCAGCAGATTCAGGAGCTTCTCGACAAGGAGTTTATCCCCCCTAGTTTCTCACCGTGGGGCGCGCCAGTGCTCTTTGTGAAGAAGAAGGATGGGAGTATGAGACTGTGCGTCGATTACCGAGAGTTGAACAAGGTAACGATAAAGAATAAGTACCCACTTCCTAGAATCAAAGACTTGTTTGATCAGTTGCAGGGATCTACGGTGTTTCTTAGATAGATCTTCGATCAGGGTATCACCAGCTGATGGTTAAAGATGCAGATGTTCACAAGACAACCTTCAGGACCAGGTACGGGCATTACGAGTTCTTAGTAATGCCATTTGGGTTGACGAATGCTCCAGCAATTTTCATGGACCTCATGAACCGAGTATTTCAGCCTTTCCTTGACCAGTTTGTCATAGTATTTATTGACGATATTTTCATATACTCGAAGAGCCATGAGGAGCATAGCCAGCATTTGAGGACAGTGTTGCAGGTTTTGCAGAGTCGCATTATAATGGCCCGAAATTTTGTGTTTGAAAATTTGCGGAAAAATTAAATTTTTCTTTTTAAAATAATTAAAATGCCTCATTCACGAAATAAACTGATAAATCAAGTTTAATGTTTAAAATAGCAGCGGAAGAAATTATTGCTCAAAAAGTAACAAGTAAAGTTATCCTAAAACTGATAAAAATGTTTGAGCATAAAAAAAATTGTAAATGATGTAAATGAGGTCCTCGGGTTCCACTACTGCCGACCCAAGCTAGCTCACTGGTCCCTGCCCTCGGCCCCGACATCATCAGTACCTAAAACAATCAAGTCTAGTGAGTCTATAGACTCAGCATGCATATATTGTAAATAACAAATAAATAATATAATAAAATTTCATGGGAGTAAAAATATCATGTCATGAGGCATAATGTGAAAATAACTTATCATGAGCAATTATAATACATGCATAACTGAACTGAAAATCATAGTGAAAATGTTTGCTCCTTGGAGCCCTGTACTGAAATAGCATGTAATAATTTTTTGTTGAGATTATGGTCTACGCAAGTGGCCCCTGCACTGAACTGACCGGTAACTGGCGACCGAGTGAAGTAATTAACGTCTGATCAGACTAATGCCACAGTATACTAGGTGGTACATAACTGAACTGACGGTAACTGCGACCAGGTGAAATAATGCTCCCATGTAGTGAGATGGCCACAAGCAATATTGCATAAATTTCAAAAATGAATATTTTCTATTTTTATGCACGTAATATAATTAAATGGGATAATGTAATATCCTGAATTATTTTACCACATGGATTGGATCGTCCCCAGGCTCGCTGCGACCTAAATTTATAATGAAAAATATGCAAATGGTTTCCTTGACCAAACTTTGTAATTGAATCCAAAAACGAGACAATTACGCCCAACGACTTCGTATTTAATCATGACTCCGGGCCAACCCGAACCAACACCGAACCATCATTTATTCATGATTAAAATACACCTAAAATGATGAAATATTGCCCCAAATATGATGCAAGTCGAAATTTTGGTGAATGGAGGCCAAAACATTAAACGCTCTTTCGAGAGTCAATTTGGCACATCGCACCGTAATTTCTCGTACGACCTCAAAAATGATCCGAATCACAAACGGCCAAAAACATGACCTTCCCAACTTGATGAGGCACTGTCCAGTCCAAGGCTATAGGCTTAAAGCCAACCAAGAACTCGAACGAGCCACTAAAACCCAAGCAGCAAGTTGCTGTCCACAAAAATACAGCAGCTGTGCTTTGGTTTCCTTGCGTCGTTTTCGAGGCTAATGTTCATTGGGGGTTGAACCACCGACCAGAACCTCTTACCAACATCCTATGGTATGGTTTAAACCATGGATAAGGGCTAAAGAGCCAACCAAGATCCACACCAACACCCACAACCGAGAGGACACATGCAGAATTTAAAAGGGTCGAAGGGGCTGTTCTTGTTGTTTGATTTAAAAACCGATTCCACCATGGACCAAGCCTCAAAAGGGAAACTTGGTCACGTCTTAGACATGATAGGGAAGTGTTCTAACCATGGCTATAGGCCCTTAGGGCAGCCAAGATCAAAAACTCACCTTGACATCAAAACAGAAAAATTCGAAACTCAAATGGCATAAATGAGGGGTTGATTCATTTTCGGTTTCTAGCATGCATGGGGCTTGTTTGAATGGACCAACATGGTCTTGACACACCCTAGTATGTGTCTAGATGCAGCCTTGGGAGCCTGGAATCGAACCAACCTGTAACTCAACAAAAACAGCAAAAACCGTGAGGCATAGCGTGAAGCCAACAAAATCTGCACTACCTTTTTGTAAATGATTTGATAATATTTCGGTTTTTGCCTAATAAATCATGCACGTGATATGTTTTAAAATATTAGTATGACTTGATTGAAGAGTGAAAGGAAATATAAACATGCCTTGGTTCGTTTTGAAAAGAAAACAAACGAAACGACGACGCGGCGCGGAGGAGACGGAGCGTTCTTCTTCCTTGTTTCTCTCTTGCTAAGCTCGATTTTTCTCTCTTATTTCTTCCCTAGAACTCACGGTTTTTCACCCTAATATTACTCTGGAATTCGAGAATGGGGAGTGGGGAAATGGTGGTTAGGAGAGTGAGGGAGATCCAATAATAAAGGAATTCAAATGGTATGACCAAGTCTCCTCTCTTTTGAATTTTGAATTGGTTGATATCAAATGATTGTTGGAGGGATCTAGAATGAGGTGTGGCCGAATTCTCATGCTAATCTAGACTAGGATTATGTTCTAATATTAATTAATTAAGGGTGAAAAGATTACCATGCCAAGGAGTGACAAGGAAATGGTCAAAGGGTGAGTTGGCATAGAATTGTTGTCTCACTAAGGGGGGTAGCCGAAATTATTCAATAAATCGAAGGGAAATATTGTTTGGTTAGCAAATTTTTAAACCTTAAGAGCCTTACCTATCCTTTAAATAATTTAGTGAATTAACACCTCAATTAAGGAACCTAAATGAACTTATTTCCTACTCACCTCAAGTTACTAAAATAATTTCTTAAACCTCCTTTTTATCTTAAATCATCTTACTAGCTAGCTAAAATAAACTCTGGGAATGATTTCTTAAATCTTAAATTTTATCTCAAAACTCCAACTCTAGTCCGGCCTCACTGAATTAACTGAAAAGATAAAAATTAAACTACTGCATAAAATAATTAACTTTAAAGAAAAACATTGAAATACTCATGCAATAAAATCATTTAAATTTAAAATACTAGAATTATGCATAGGTTATACGTAATCTAATTTACGGGTTCTACACGCAAGTTGTTTCCGAAGTTCAGTAAGTGCGAGTTTTGGTTGGAGAAAGTAGCGTTTTTGGGGCACATAGTGTCTAGCAGTGGTATTGAATTGGATCCAGCAAAGGTAGCAGCCGTTAAGGAATAGGTTGAGCCAAAGAACGCATCGAAGATCCGCAGTTTTCTGGGTCTAGCGGGCTACTACTGTAAGTTCATTCAGGGATTTTCATCCATAGTAGTGCCACTCATTTCACTCACCAAGAAAAATGCTAAATTCGTGTGGAGTGAAGAATGCCAGAAGAGCTTCGATACTCTGAAGCAAGCTCTTATTTCAGCGCAAGTGCTAGCCATGCCGACAGGGCAAGGTGAGTTTGTGCTTTATACCGATGCATCTAAGCTCGGGTTAGGCGCATTGTTGATGCAGCAGGGTCGGGTTATAGCTTAAGCTTCCAGGCAGTTGAAAGTGCATGAGAAGAATTACCCGACGCATGATTTAGAATTAGCCGCAGTCGTCTTTGCGTTGAAGATTTGGAGACACTACTTGTATGGCGAGAAATGTCAGATTTTCACTGACCACAAAAGTCTGAAATATTTCTTCACGCAGAAGGAACTGAACATGATGCAGAGACGGTGGTTGGAACTGGTAAAAGACTATGATTGCGAGATTAGCTACCATCCCGGAAAAGCTAACGTTGCGGCAGATGCCTTGAGCAGAAAAGTGGTAGTTGTAGCACAGTTGTCAACGCAGAAACCTCTTCAATCCGAGATTCAGATGTTTGATTTATAGTTTTATCGTAAGGACAGAGCTCCTAGATTGTCTAATCTGACAGTCAGGTCCGATTTACTAGACCGTATCCGGGCAGGTCAGTCTTCAGATGAGCAGTTACAGAAATGGAGGCTGAAAGACGAAGCCAAGGGCAGTGTTCTTTATACTGTGTCAGATGAGATTGTGAGATACAGAGGCAGAATGTGGGTGCCTTGTGTTGATTCGATCAGACAGGATATTCTGACAGAGGAACACGCATCTCCGTATTCTATTCACCCAGGAGGTACCAAGATGTATAAGGACCTACAGATCTTGTATTGGTGGCCAGGATGAAGAGAGACGTCCGCATATTTGTGTCCGAATGCCTCACTTGTCAGCAGGTTAAGGCAGAGCATCAGAGGCCAGCAGGATTGGTTAAGCCACTCCCTATCCCAGAGTGGAAATAGGAGAATGTCACAATGGACTTTGTGGTTGGATTACCGAGGTCAGTCAGAGGATTTAATTCTAATTGAGTTATTGTGGATCGACTCACGAAGTCAGCGCACTTTTTGTCAGTGAAGACGACTTTCTCCATGACGCAGTATGCAGAGCTTTGTATCAGGGAGATAGTCCGTTTACATGGGTTCTCAGTATCGATTGTGTCCGACAGGGACCCGAGGTTTACATCGTCCTTCTGTAAGAGCTTACATGCAGCCATGGGGACAAAGTTGCTGTTCAGTACAGCTTTTAACCCACATACAGATGGTCAGTCTGAGCGAATGATTCAGATTTTGGAGGATTTGCTGAGAGCCTGTATGATTGATTTTCAGGGGACTTGGGAGTCTAAGATACCGCTAGTGGAGTTTACCTACAATAACAGTGTAATAGCCAAGCCTGGTGAACCGTACGGTCTAAGATTTCATATGATTATTGACTATTTGGTCGAGTTTAGTATGGTTTGGATGTTAAGAATCTTGATTTATGGTTTATAGTATTGTTGTTTATAGTTGTTGTGTGGCGATTATTGTAGCGTCGTTGCGATTTAATTCATGGTAATTTGTATGTTGAGCAGATTGGTATGAGGCCAATTGGAGTGGTTAGATATGTTATAGAGGTGCAACTTTCTTGTTGGGAGTGTTGCCAAAATATGAAGAGAAGCGACGTTACGATTCGATTTTAGTTGCAAAGAGTATTGTTGGTTCAGAGGAGAGTGCACCCGCACTCCATTTTTCAGTGCACCCGCGGTGACCAGAGTGCACCCGCACTCCATTTTTCAGTGCACACGCGGTGACCAGAGTGCACCCGCACTACAAAATACAGTGCACCCGCGGTCGACAGTTTCAAATTTTTGGATGAGGTGCCGAAGGCATAGCGCACCCGCGGTGCAAGGGCTAGCGCACCCGCGGTCCGTGAACATTAAAGTCGTGTTTTCGGTTTTAAGTGATTAAATACAAGAGATTGCTCACTTTTCTCTCATTCTTTCCTTGCACTTCTCGATTCTTCAGCCTTGGGGGGAGCTAGGGTTCCATTTCCTTTCTCTCATTTCTTTGATTCAAGCATCTTGTTGGGTATTTGAAGTGGGATCAAGATTATTTTGGGTTCAAGGAGCTATGGTAAGCTTATGGGTTTGTTTATTTCTTGGTTTTGGTGTTGGGAGAAGGATTGAGTTTGTGATGGTGTTGGTTTTATGGATTTAATGGTATGAGTTTTGTGATTATTAAGTTATTAATGGTGCAATACATGGTTTATTGTTGTAGGAATTCAACCAAGAGTATAGAATCAAGGTTTCATTTGGTTGTAAGTGGAATTTCATTCCTTGTGCTCAAATGATAATATATGTATGGTGTTTCAATGGTTTTAATATGTTATTCCCTTCATTTGATTCATGTTATATATTGATACACTTTGTTGTATATTATGGAGACATTTTATGTCTCAATTGCGAAAAGGGAATACAAGATAAAAGAGTCTTCAAAGTGTTTGATTTAATGCCAAAGAGAGAGTTTAAATGATTTATTGGATTGATAGATACATAGTCAGAGATTGCATGCAATTAATTGATCAACGACCATAGGCTTATATCCCGACAGAGTATCGATTCATATCGATGGGATATAGGTACAGAGACAAAGATATTATATAGATATCAATCCAACAGAGAAAAGAGAAATACCATCGTTATTGTTATTAATGCTATGATATTTATGTTTCAGAGTTGATGGTATATAATATTTTTAAAGTTATGTTTTTCAGAGGATGATATCTATCCATTGCTATGTAAGAGTTCCACTTGTTGAGTTTTATACTCATTTCAGTTATTTCATGTGGTGCAGATAAGAGCGACGAGCCGGGATGTTGATTGTGGGCCGAAGTCATATGCATATAGAGAAGGAAGGAAGAAGGCTACTTTTGCTAGCATTTTGTACATGATCACAAAAATGATATTTTGTATTTTGTTGTATCATTTCATTGATCATGTATATACTTTTGATTATATATGAAATTTATTTTGAATCCTTCTTCCATTTTGAGTAAAATTTTAAATTCCGCTATTATTTTTATTAAAACCGGTCGAGGGTGTCACATTTAGTGGTATCAGAGCACCGTTCTTCGGACCAATGTATATGACTTCGTCTACCTTCAACTGTCCGGGTATGTCTTCTTCTATATCTATTCATTGTTATTGGTTGATATGTATTATGTGAGCACATTGTAGGAGTTATGCCTCCTAAGAGGAAAACTGCAGATGGTGAGGATAGTTCTTCATCTAGAGTTGTCGACGAGTTCGGCAATTTATTGAAAGAGCAAGCCAAGGTCCATAGTGAGCAGATCCAACAGTTGCTCTGTATGCAAGGTACAGGTCAAGGTAGAGGTCAAGGGAGAGGCTAAGTGGCACAAGCAGTTGGAACTGATGGAATCTTTATTGCTTTCATGAGGATGGATCCACCGGAATTTGCAGGAAGCACTGATCCATTGGTGGCTGTAGAGTGGATCAAAGCTATTGAGGTGATTTTCGATCATCTCAACTATGAAGACAAGGACAGCATTAGTTGTGCAGTGTTCATGTTAGTCAAAGCTGCACGCATTTGGTGGAATGCTACCAAGGTTAGTGTGGATGTTCCGGCATTGAAGTGGTAAGAGTTCACTGATCTTTTCTATGATAAGTACTTCCCAGATGCACTTCGATCTCGGAAGGTGACTGAGTTTTTAGAGCTTCGTCAAGGAGGTATGAATGTTGACGAGTACATTCTGAAGTTCGAGGAGGGTCGTCTGTTTGCCCCATATATTGCTTCCAACGACAAAGACAAGGATGCTCATTTCATTAGAGGCCTTAGAGCAGAGATCAGAAGAGACATCAACATGTCTAAGGCGGTGACATTCAAAGAGATTGTGGATAAGGCTTTGTTGGCCGAGCAAGATGAGAAAGATATTGCCAGAGAGAGACAGGCGAGGCAGCAGGCTATTGCTCAGAGGGGCCAGGGTTCGAGCCAAAGAGGTAAGGTCAATTTCAAAGGGAAAGGCAAGATAGAGTCGAGCCCGAAAGCACCGACAGTTCCATCTGATCCAGAGAATCCATTGTGTCCCAAGTGCGGTAGGAATCATCGGGGAGAGTGCAGATTTGGTACTCATACTTGTTATCGATGTGGCACTGCAGGCCATATTGCCAAAGATTGTCCAAGAGGATCGAGCAAAGAGAAGGTGCATGGTCGCATCTTCACTATGACGAAGGAAGGTATAAACCATGATTCTTCTGTGATCTCTAGACTATTTTAATTTTAGGCAGAGTAGCTACGACATTGTTTGATACATGTGCTACTCATTCTTTTATGTCTGAACTATTTTTGAGATCTTCGGGTTTAGTTCCTTCTATTCTTCCCCTCCAGTTTAATGTTGTTTTGCCTTCTGGGGATGTGTTGTGCCCGACATCTATTGTGTATGCGTGCTCTGTTCAAATTTATGAGCGAGTGGTTTATGCCGATTTGATAGTTCTTCTGATGGTTGCGTTTGATATTATACTTGGCATGGATTGGCTATCAACCTATCGTGCAGTGATTGATTGCGTTGCTAAGATGGTGAAATTTGCAGATGATGGCAATAGGGAAGGTATGCTCGCCAGTGCAGGTACTTCGTTGGTCCTTCATTTTATTTCATGTCTTGAGGCTAAGAAGTTGTTGTTTAGAGGTTGTGATGGGTTTTTGGCTTCGATTGTGGATGTGGATAGAATTTTGAAATTGAATATTGATGATATTGATGTTGTGAGAGAGTTTCCTGATGTATTTGAGGATGATGTGCCGGGTTTGCCGTCGGACAGAGATGTGGAGTTTGTGATTGAGCTAGTTCCAGGTACGGTTCCTATTTCTAAGCCTCCGTATAGAATGTCCCCTTCAGAGATGAAATAATTGAAGATGCAGTTGCAAGATCTTTTGGACAAAGGTTTCATTCGGACGAGTTCTTCGCCTTGGGGAGCTCCGGTTCTTTTTGTCAAAAAGAAAGACGGGTCTTTGCGGCTTTGCATTGATTACAGAGAGATCAAAAAAGTGACTATCAAGAATAAATATCTGTTGCCGCGAATAGACGATCTTTTTGATCAACTGCAGGGGGCTACCGTGTTTTCGAAGATTGATCTGCGATCCGGCTATTATCAGTTGAAGGTTAGGGAGTCTGATATCCCTAAGAAGGCGTTTTGGATCTGGTATGATCATTATGAATTTCTTGTGATGTCTTTTGGTCTGACTAATGCTCCTTCAGTCTTTATGGATCTGATGAACCGAGTGTTCAAGCCGTATTTGGATAGCTTTGTCATTGTTTTCATCGATGACATATTGATTTATTCTAAGACCAGAGAGCTTCATTCAGAGAACCTCAGAGTTGTTCTTCAGTTGTTGAGAGAGAAGAGGTCGTATGCTAAATTGAAGAAATGTGATTTCTGGTTGGAGCAGATTTCTTTCTTAGGCCATGTTGTCTCGAAGGATGGTATAGCTGTTGATCCAGTGAAAATCGAGGCGATTCATAAGTGGCCTATTCCTACCACTGTATCAGAGGTACGTAGTTTTCTTGGTTTGGCGGGTTATTATCGTCGTTTCATTGCAGACTTTTCTAAGATTGCCCTGCCATTAACCAATCTGACGAGGAAGACTGTGAAGTTTGAGTGTTCCAATGATTGCCAAAGTGGATTTCAAGAGTTGAAAGATAGATTGACGACAGCTCCGGTACTTGCATTGCCCAGTGGTTCAGAGGACTTTGTTGTTTATACCGATGCGTCGAAGAAAGGTCTTGGTGCAGTGCTGATGCAACGTGGGAAATTTATAGCTTATGCTTCTCGCCAGTTGAAGGACTACGAGAAGAATTATCCTACGCATGATCTGGAGCTGGCAGCTGTGGTTTTCGCCCTGAAAATCTGGAGACATTACATATATGGCGAAAAGTGTGAAATATTCACGGACCACAAGAGTTAGAAGTATTTGTTTTCCCAGAAAGAACTCAATATGCGTCAGAGACGGTGGTTAGAGCTTGTCAAAGACTATGATGTGACGATTAGTTACCACCCAGGGAAAGCGAATGTTGTAGCAGATGCATTGAGCCGTAAGTCGAGTTCTTCTTTGAGTTCGATGATTCAGCAGCCGTTGTTGTTGGACTTGCAACGAGAGGAGATAGCTTTAGTAGTCCCAGGAACCATTGCTCGCTTTTCAGCGATGGTCATTCGGGCTACATTGATGGACATGATCCGTAGAGAGCAGGCCAATGATTTACAGTTGATAGAGTTGAGAGCCAGAGCAGAGGAGAGAGGTAATTTAGAGTTTGGGACAAATGGAGATGGTTTGGTGACATTCAGAGGCCGTATTTGTGTTCCTACTGGTGATGATATTCGGCGAGACGTCTTGACAGAGGCACATACCGCGCCATACTCGATACATCCAGGCAGCACCAAGATGTATCAGGATATTCGTAGACTCAATTGGTGGCCAGGTATGAAGAAAGATATTGTCATGTTTATTTCTCAGTGCCTAACTTGTCAGGAGGTGAAGATCGAGCACCAGAGAACTGCTGGGACATTGTTGTCATTGCCGATTCCTCAATGGAAATGGGAGCACATTACGATGGACTTCGTGACTGGTCTTCCCAAAACGCAGAAAGGTTTTAACTCTATTTGGGTTATTGTTGATCGGTTGACCAAATCAGCGCATTTTCTTCCAGTCAAGACGACGTATTCCATGAACCAATATGCCGAAGAGTACATAGCAGAGATTGTGAGACTTCATGGTGTTCCTGTGTCGATCGTGTCTGATCCTGACCCTAGATTTACTTCCGAGTTTTGGAAGAGTTTGCACAGAGCTATGGGTTCACGATTAGCATTCAGAACAGCATATCATCCCCAGAGCGACAGTCAATCAGAGAGAGTTATTCAGATTTTAGAGGATATGCTCAGAGCTTGTACTATCGATTATCCAGGTAGCTGGGATTCCAAATTTCCTCTTGTTGAGTTCACGTACAATAATAGCTACCAAGCGACGATTGGCATGGCACCGTATGAAGCACTTTATGGCAGGAAGTGTAGATCTCCCTTGTATTGGGACGAGATTGGCGAGAGGAAGATGTTGGGTCCAGAGTTGGTCCAACAGACAGCTGATGTTGTTGCTGTTATTCGAGAGAGAATGAAGACAGCACAGTCGAGACAGAAGAGTTATGCTGATGTGCGTCGTAGGCCGTTGCAGTTTGAGGTTGCCGACCATGTGTTCTTGAAGATAGCACCTCTTAAGGTGTGATGCGGTTTGGCAAGAAGGGAAAGTTGAGTCCGAGATTTATTGGTCCATTTGAGATTTTGGACAGAGTTGGTGATCGAGCTTACAGGTTAGCCCTACCGCCAGATCTTGACAGAGTTCATAATGTTTTTCATGTCTCCATGCTCAGGAAGTATATTGCGAATCCTTCTCATGTTCTTCGCCACGAGCCATTGGATTTGACGTCGAATTTGACGTACCAAGAGATTCCAGTCTAAATTCTGGATCGCAAAGTTAAGTGTTGAGAAACAAAGAGATCGGCATTGTTAAAGTCCTTTGGAGGAATCATTTGATTGAAGAAGTCACGTGGGAACCAGAGGACGAAATGAAAGATAAGTATCCTGAGTTGTTTGCGCAGTAACGTCAATTTTGAGAACGAAATTCCTTTAAGGAGGGGAGATTGTAATAGCCAAGCCTGGTGAACGGTACGGTCTAAGATTTCATATGATTATTGACTATTTGGTCGTGTTTAGTATGGTTTGGATGTTAAGAATCTTGATTTATTGTTTATAGTATTGTTGTTTATAGTTGTTGTGTGGCGATTATTGTAGCGTCGTTGCGATTTAATTCATGCTAATTTGTATATTGAGCCGATTGGTATGAGGCCAATTGGAGTGGTTAGATATGTTATAGAGGTGCAACTTTCTTGTTGGGAGTGTTGCCAAAATATGAAGAGAAGCGACGTTACGATTCGATTTTAGTTGCAAAGAGTATTGTTGGTTCAGAGGAGAGTGCACCCGCACTCCATTTTAAGCGCACCCGCGGTGACCAGAGTGCACCCGCACTCCATTTTTCAGTGCACCCGCGGTGACCAGAGTGCACCCGCACTCCAAAATGCAGTGCACCCGCGGTCGACAGTTTCAAATTTTTGGATGAGGTGCCGAAGGCATAGCGCACCCGCGGTGAAAGGGCTAGCGCACCCGCGGTCCGTGAACAGTAAAGTCGTGTTTTCGGTTTTAAGTGATTAAATACAAGAGATTGCTCACTTTTCTCTCATTCTTTCCTTGCACTTCTCGATTCTTCAGCCTTGGGGGGAGCTAGGGTTCCATTTCCTTTCTCTCATTTCTTTGATTCAAGCATCTTGTTGGGTATTTGAAGTGGGATCAAGATTATTTTGGGTTCAAGGAGCTAAGGTAAGCTTATGGGTTTGTTTATTTCTTGGTTTTGGTGTTGGGAGAAGTATTGGGTTTGTGATAGTGTTGGTTTTATGGATTTAATGGTATGAGTTTGGGATTATTAAGTTATTAATGGTGCAATACATGGTTTATTGTTGTAGGAATTCAACCAAGAGTATATAATCAAGGTTTCATTTGGTTGTAAGTGGAATTTCATTCCTTGTGCTCACATGATAATATATGTATGGTGTTTCAATTGTTTTAATGTGCTATCCCCTTCATTTGATTCATGTTATATATTGATACACTTTGTTGTATATTATGGAGACATTTTATGTCTCAATTGCGAAAAGGGAATACAAGAGAAAAGAGTCTTCAAAGTGTTTTATTTAATGCCAAAGAGAGAGTTTAAATGATTTATTGGATTGATAGATACAAGTCAAAAATTACATGCAATTAGTTGATCAACGACCATAGGCTTATATCCCGACAGAGTATCGATTCATATCGATGGGATATAGGTACAGAGACAGAGATACTATATAGATATCAATCCAACAAAGAAAATAGAAATACCATCGTTATTGTTATTCATGCTATGATATTTATGTTTCAGAGTTGATGCTATTTAATGTTTACAAAGTTATGTTTTTCAGAGTATGATATGTATCCATTGCTATGTAAGAGTTCCACTTGCTGAGTTTTATACTCATTTCAGTTATTTCGTGTGGTGCAGATAAGAGCGACGAGCTGGGACGTTGATTGTGGGCCGGAGTCATATGCATATAGGGAAGGAAGGAAGAAGGCTACTTTTGCTAGCATTTTGGACATGATCACAAAAATGATATTTTGTATTTTGTTGTATCATTTCATTGATCATGTATATACTTTTGATTATATATGAAATGTATTTTGAATCCTTCTTCCATTTTGAGTAAAATTTTAAATTCAGTTGTTATTCTTATTAAAACCGGTCGAGGGTGTCACAAACAGCTTCCAATCATCTATAGGTATGGCTCCCTACGAGGCTTTGTATAGAAGAAAGTGCAGGTCACCAGTTCATTGGGATGAAGTTGGTGAGAGAGCAGATCTTGGCCCAGAGATAGTTAAACAGACTGCAGATGTGGTGGTCAAGATTAGAGATAGAATAAAGACCGCCCAGAGTCGCCAAAAGAGTTATGCTGATAAGAGGAGGTGAGATCTCGAGTTTGCCGTTGGTGATCACGTATTCGTCAAGATAGCACCTAAGAAGGGTGTAATGAGATTTGGGAAGAGAGGCAAGCTGAGTCTGAGGTTTATTGGGCCGTTCTAGGTTTTGGACAGATTTGGGACATTAGCTTACCGTGTAGCCCTTCCGCCGAATCTGGTCGGGGTACACAATGTGTTCCACGTTTCTATGCCGAGGAATTATCTAGCCAATCCTTCGCATATTCTGAGTTATTAGCCGTTGCAGCTTGCTCCAGACCTGTCTTATGAGGAGAGACCTATCCAGATCCTAGACAGACAGGAGCGTAGGCTTCGGAACAAAGTGACCAAGTTGGTCAAAGTCCGGTGGCTAAATCAATCAGTGGATGAAGCCACTTGGGAAGCCGAAGCAGATATGAGACTTCGCTACCCGGAGTTTTTCGGTAAAATTTAATTTCGAGTACAAAACTTTTATAAGTGGGGGAGGAACTGTATTGCCCAAATTCAGTACGCGTATAACCTATGCATTTATTTTAAATTATTAAATCATTATTTTAAGTTTAAATGAGTACTAGCTGAAACGTCCTGCCCTTTTTATTGCTTTAAAAGTACTAGAAATTTTTTTTTCCCGGCCAACTATTAAAATATTTTAATAAGATATTTTGCCCTTCTAGAATAAAACATCAACTAACTAGTATTTAAAAATTCAAGTGAAATAGTCATAAAATAAAATCGTCTACTGTTTTACCAAACCTAAAAAGCAATAATTTGAAAAGTAAAGCCCATACTAAACCTCTCAAAAAAAAAACCTCTCAAAGCATAAATAAATAATCTTAAAAATCTTTTACTTAAATCATAAAGCATAATGCGGAAAATGTAGCGCTGGTCCTCGGGTTGTGTGCGCCTTCAGTCCAGTCAAATCACTCTTCAAGTCCTCCCTCAATACCACCTGCATCCATCACACCTAGTGAGTCTAAAGACTCAACACACCATAATCTTTATAACGAGTAATATGTAATACAGTCAACATATAACGGTGAAAAATAATTGTACTTAAAATATCGTTTTAATGAAGATGCATAAATTTAAACATAAACATTTTCATAAATATTTTCATGATGCATTTCATAAATCTTAACATTTTTCCTTTTTCCTCAACATGACATGTCATAAACATTTTTCATGATCATAAACATTTTTCCTTTTCCTTTTATTTTGTTGAATTCAGATCGTTAATTGTGACTTTCCTCAACATTACATGACATGAAGATGGATCCATCTACATAAAACCACAGTACTGGGCGGCGGGGACATCAACGACACTCTCACCGGTCAACTGAGCCTTGGCCTAACATGATCGAATAGAAATACGATCATCGGGGCTCCCTCTGGGGCCTTTTCCCATAAATGAGCTCCCTCTGGGACCTTCTCCCCTCACGATATTCTCATTCTTACCTCAAACCTCATAACCTCATATTCGCAATGACGGAAACACGATCGTCGGGCTCCCACTGGGACCATAACCCTCACGACGTCGCCATTATTAACGAATTAGTCACAATCACTTTACTTCCTACAACATTTTTCATTCACATCACTTTAGAAAAAAAATCATGATCTACATTACATTTTTCATTTTTGAAACCAAGCATGCAACATGTATTTTAAATGTCCTTTTTAAATCATAAAAATTCCTTAGACATAAAAAAAATCATAATTTAATCATGGATACATCATAAAAAGTTAAAAATAATCATAACATCATAAAAACAGCATTTAGGGCACTGCCATGACCTTTACTAATTTCTAGGTATAAAAAGACCGTTTTACCCCTAGACGTAACATTCCTCGAATTTGAATTTTTCTTAATTTCATTGACACTAACATGTCCCAAATAATTATTTAAGCCTACTTGAATTTTCTCATATTTTTATTTAGCTTAAATCGAGGACTTTTAATTTATTCTTTAAATAAGTCGTATTACTACGTTTTAAATCCCGTATTAAACCAGACCTTAATATAAAATTCCCAAATTAAAAACATAGACTTATAATAATTATTTAAGCTTAACTCAATTTTTCATAATTTTATAAGGCATAAAACTAGACTTTTCAATTAACTCGTTAATTAGCGTTTGGTGCGACGAATAAATCCCGAATAAATCCAAAACTCGTTATTTTGATCCCAAATTTTAAACATAGAATTTAATATTTATTCTGACCTTCTAAGTCATGAGCCACCCCCGTGGACCCTTGGATCAATTTTTCCTTCTTAAATTCTCGTTTTTGACCATTCAACGAACACACCGAGCCATCTCCCAATTTACTCGAGCAACGCCCGAGCCACCTTGAGCCAAAACCTAGCCAACCCCTCTAGGGACCCTACTGTGCAAGCCCAGCCCATAAAACATACCCTGGCCCGACCAAAAACTTCCTAGAAACTGACTTCAGAACCTGCGCTTTGGATGAGCCTCACGCTTATAACTCCTAGTGACTCTAGGATCCTTCCAGCCCTTAACCACCGAGTCCCACCTGACCCTAGCCATACCTGGACCACGCTCAGACTCGACCCATGCTTAACCCAGCCCCTGACCCAAGCAGCGAAGCTTCTGAATCAAGGACAGCAACCTGCGCCACTTATCCGCTCCCTGCGTGCATGTGTTTGATGCCTCGCGTGGACTCTTGCTCGAGCCACCACGAGCCCTGACCCTTCCTACCCCTCTATGGACCCTCCAAAGCCATCACCCAGACAACCTAGCCTAGCCATCAACCGAGCCATGCCCCTGAAAATCTCGGCCGACCACCATCATCTTACGGGAAGAGTCCTATGCTGCGTGGACTCTTCCCTAGCTTGGTACACGAGTCATAGCCGTGCTAGGACTCTTCCTAGGACATAGTCACGTCTCAAGCTAGCCCTCCTCAAGACCTGGTCGAGCCCATAACCCCCATGCATCACAACTGAACCCATGAAGGCAACACAACTCTCGCTATTCTCTCCTTCACCTCCTTTCGGTTCCAGATTTCTGTTGTTTACGTGTGCAGCTTGTGTGGGTGATTTAGGACCCTTTAAAACATGCATAAACCATCCTTAAACTTTACCTAATCATGGCATCCCCTATCCCATACAATATACAAGTTTTTGGATTCAAAAATCATGTTTCCCCATGTATACATACCATGTACCGAAATTTCTGAAAAATAAATCATGTTTTCATGCATACAAGAATTCAAACAAATAATATGACATGATGGATGAGAAAAGGGAGACTAAGGTGTGCCTTTGCGTATTATACGCTCGGATAATCGTTGACGACGAAGAACGGGAGACGACTTTGGCTTGTTCTTGTTGTTGAACCCTTCGAAAACTTTCCTTCAATATGTTGCCATGTGTGTTGTGTTTTTGGGAGAGAGTTTTTTTCAGAAATTAAATTGAGTGGTCGTGAGATTTGGAGGTGCAAAAGTGAAGGGTTTTGCTTAATCAACACTTTAAATACTAATTAGTTTACTATTGGGTCTTAGGCCTAATAAGCCATTAAATTAGGCCCATTAGTCTAACTAGGATTTAAATAAAATATTTACAAAGTTTTTCTTTAATTAAATATGTAAATTTATTAGCCGGGTTGTCAAAAATCTCGCATTTTAGTTGAAAAACTAACATCGATGAAATTTATGCCCCGGCGTATAAAATCACCTCAAAACCCTTAATTTCACAAAAAATACTAAGAAGCATCGACCATATTTTAATAAAAATATTTTACGTTTTCTTCAGCCCTCGGTCCCCGTCCCTCGATCGTCACTTGAATATTCCTTAAAAATACAATTTTTATGCAATCATGTAGAAAAATATATTTTAAATATGCAAGTATGCAAACATAATTAATTCACGCAATTAAAACAGTTATTTAAAATGCAAGAGAATTTAATATTTTCATGCACGTGGTTTGCGTGGACTTTAAAATTTTCGGGGCGTTACAATCTTCCCCCCTTAAATTGAATTTTGTCCTCGAAATTCGCTTATCCTAGATAACCCAAAGTTTAGGCTTAATTCTAATATCCCAAAAATCCACGCTTCCGCTGCGCTACTCTGATCAAATTTAAGTTCTAGAATGTCCTTACGTCTCCATGATCCCAATTAAATTTTTCTTCTAAATCCTTATTTTCAAATCGCAACTTAAAAAGACCCAAATGACTTAGTGCTATTATTATTATAACGTCGAATTTCAATTTTTCTTACCATCCCAATATAAAAATATGGATGACCATACTCATCTTATATTATTCCTCTTATATTATACCCAAAATATTCATCAACTTAACAAATTTCAATCTTAAAATCCCAAAAGCATCCGCTAACGCTTAGATTTTTCAAGCCTGATATCGATTCATCCTCAAAAATCCTTGATTAGAATTCCTTATAACCTTATAACCAAAGATATCCCAAGGTTCCAAATATTCTTAAAAGTCTAAATCCTCAAAATTCTTATCATTTAAACCATCCAATTATCACTTATTGCTAAACTAGTTCCCAAATTCCTTAAAGATATCAAAGTTAATTCTTAATTTTCCCAAAAATTATCTTAATTGGTCCTTAATTTCGAAAAATCCTTAATTATCCCATAAATTATTGGCATTCTTAATTTCCTTCTACGGGTTTCCCATAACATAATTTCGATAATTTTAAACTTATTTACCCAAAAATCAATTATCATAATCAATCTTATCTTTCATCAAAACTTAAAATCCCAATTTATACATTTTCTTACTCCCAAAGTCATTGCAAATCCTAGAAAAATTATTACTTATGAGTAATTCCCAAAAATTAATTTAACTAGTAACCCTGAATCATAAATATTTTCTTAGAAAATCTACGTGTCCCAAAGCATTCTTAATATTCACCCTTAACTTATAACCCAAAAATAGAACGTCGATACTAAAACCAAAAATCAACATAATCCAATTCCATCACAAACCAACATGCGTTAAAATAAAATAATTGTTTATTTCGTATCGTAACACGTATAAAAATTATAAAGCATAAAAATCATATATTATCATAAAGTTGTTAAACATGTGGCGTAAACATAATATTCATGTACTTGAGCAGGTAACATCATAAAATCATATAAAGCATGTAAACTTACAGACTGAGGCTTGAAGACTGATCTTTCCGGCGCTGATGGTGGCACAACCCTTTACAGGAACCTGGCTCTGATACCAACTGAAACGTCCTGCCCTTTTTATTGCTTTAAAAGTACTAGAAATTTTTTTTTCCGGCCAACTATTAAAATATTTTAATAAAATATTTTGCCCTTCTAGAATAAAACCTCAACTAACTAGTATTTAAAAATTCAAGTGAAATAGTCATAAAGTAAAATCGTCTACTGTTTTACCAAACCTAAAAAGCAATAATTTGAAAAGTAAAGCACTTACTAAACCTCTCAAAGCATAAATAAATAATCTTAAAAATCTTTAACTTAAATCATAAAGCATAATGCGGAAAATGTAGCGCTGGTCCTCGGGTTGTGTGCGCCTTCAGTCCAGTCAAATCACTCTTCAAGTCCTCCCTCAATACCACCTGCATCCATCACACCTAGTGAGTCTAAAGACTCAACACACCATAATCTTTATAACGAGTAATATGTAATACAATAAACATATAACGGTGAAAAATATTTGTACTTAAAATATCGTTTTCATGAAGATGCATAAATTTAAACATAAACATTTTCATAAATATTTTCATGATGCATTTCATAAATCTTAACATGTCATAAACATTTTTCATGATCATAAACATTTTTCCTTTTCCTTTTCTTTTGTTGAATTCAAATCGTTAATTGTGACTTTCCTCAACATGACATGACATGACGAATGATCCATCTACATAAAACCACAGTACTGGGCGGCGGGGACATCAGCGACACTCTCACCGGTCAACTGAGCCTTGGCCTAACATGATCGAATAGAAATACGATCATCGGGGCTCCCTCTGGGGCCTTTTCCCATAAATGGGCTCCCTCTGGGACCTTCTCCCCTCACGATATTCTCATTCTTACCTCAAACCTCATAACCTCATATTCGCAATGACGGAAACACGATCGTCGGGCTCCCATTGGGACCATAACCCTCACGACGTCGCCATTATTAACGAATTAGTCACAATCACTTTACTTCCTTCAACATTTTTCATTCACATCACTTTAGAAAAAAAATCATGATCTACATTACATTTTTCATTTTTGAAACCAAGCATGCAACATGTATTTTAAATGTCCTTTTTAAATCATAAAAATTCCTTAGACATAAAAAAATCATAATTTAATCATGGATACATCATAAACATTTAAAATTAATCATAACATCATAAAAACAGAATTTAGGGCACTGCCATGACCTTTACTAATTTCTAGGTGTAAAAAGACCGTTTTACCCCTAGAGGTAACATTCCTCGAATTTGACTTTTTCTTAATTTCATTGACACTGACATGTCCCAAATAATTATTTAAGCCTACTTGAATTTTCTCATATTTTTATTTAGCCTTAATCGAGGACTTTTAATTTATTCTTTAAATAAGTCGTATTACTGCGTTTTAACTCCAGAATTAAACCAAACCTTAATATAAAATTCTCAAATTAAAAACATAGACTTATAATAATTATTTAAGCTTAACCCAATTTTTCATAATTTTATAAGGCATAAAACTAGACTTTTCAATTAACTCGTTAATTAGCGTTTGGTGCGACGAATAAATCCCAAATAAATCAAAAACTCGTTATTTTGATCCCAAATTTTAAACATAGCATTTTTAATATTTATTCTACCCTTCTAAGTCATGAGCCACCCCCGTGGACCCTTGGATCAATTTTTCCTTCTTAAATTATCGGTTTTGACCCTTCGACGAACACACCGAGCCATCTCCCAATTTACTCGAGCCACGCCCGAGCCGCCTCAAGCAAAAACCTAGCCAACCCCTCTAGGGACCCTACTGTGCAAGCCCAGCCCATAAAAAATAACCTGGCCCGACCAAAAACTTCCTAGAAACTGACTTCAGAACCTGCGCTTTGGATGAGCTCACGCTTATAACTCCTAGTGACTCTAGGATCCATCCAGCCCTTAACCACCGAGTCCCACCTGACCCTAGCCATACCTGGACCACGTCCAGACCCTACCCATGCTTAACCCAGCCCCTGACCCAAGCAGTGAAGCTTCTGAATCAAGGACAGCAACCTGCGCCACTTCTCCGCTCCCTGCTTGCATGTGTTTGATGCCTCGCGGGGACTCTTGATCGAGCCACCACGAGCCCTGACCCTTCCTACCCCTCTATTGACCCTCCAAAGCCATCACCCAGACCACCTAGCCCAGCCATCAACCGAGCCATTCCCCTGAAAATCTCGGCCGACCACCATCATCTTACGGGAAGATTCCTATGCTGCGTGGACTCTTCCCTAGCTTGGTACACGATTCCTAGCCGTGCTAGGACTCTTCCTAGGACCTAGTCACGTCTCAAGCTAGCCCTCCTCAAGACCTGGTCGAGCCCATAACCCCCATGCATCACAACTGAACCCATGAAGGCAACACAACTCTCGCTATTCTCTCCTTCACCTCCTTTCGGTTCCAGATTTCTGTTGTGTACGTGTGCAGCTTGTGTGGGTGATTTAGGACGCTTTAAAACATGTATAAACCATCCTTAAACTTTACCTAATCATGGCAGCCCCTATCCCATACAATATACAAGTTTTTGGATTCAAAAATCATGTTTCCCCATGTATACATACCATGTACCGAAATTTTTGAAAAATAAATCATGTTTTCATGCATACAAGAATTCAAACAAATAATATGACATGATGGATGAGAAAAGGGAGACTAAGGTGTGCCATTGCATATTATACGCTCGGATAATTGTTGACGACGAAGAACGGGAGACGACTTTGGCTTGTTCTTGCTGTTGAACCCTTCGAAAAAATTCCTTCAATATGTTGCCGTGTGTGTTGTGTTTTTGGGAGAGAGTTTTTTTTCAGAAATTAAATTGAGTGGCCGTGAGATTTGGAGGTGCAAAAGTGAAGGGTTTTGCTTAATCAACACTTTAAATACTAATTAGTTTACTATTGGGTCTTAGGCCTAATAAGCCATTAAATTAGGTCCATTAGTCTAATTAGGATTTAAATAAAATATTTACAAAGTTTTTCTTTAATTAAATATGTAAATTTATTAGCCGGGTTGTCAAAAAGCTCGCATTTTAGTTGAAAAACTAACATCGATAAAATTTACGCCCCGGCGTATAAAATCACCTCAAAACCCTTAATTTCACAAAAATACTAAGAAGCATCGACCATCTTTTAATAAAAATATTTTACGTTTTCTTCAGCCCTCGGTCCCCGTCCCTCGATCGTCACTTGAATATTCCTTAAAAATACAATTTTTATGCAATCATGTAGAAAAATATATTTTAAATATGCAAGTATGCAAACATAATTAATTCACGCAATTAAAACAGTTATTTAAAATGCAAGAGAATTTAATAATTGCATGCACGTGGTTTGCGTGGATTTAAAATTTCGGGGCGTTACACTAGCCATGCATGATTTATTTAAATGCATTATTTTAAATTATTAAGGATTATGTGATGCACGTTAAAATATGTTTCGAGTTTCATGTTTCAGGCGTTTATTCGAGGCGGGATTGAGGAAAAGACCCCGTGACGATTTTGGCAAATAAAATGCGGTATTTTATTTTTAAAGCTAGGATGTGGCATTTTAAATAATTTATTTAGTTTTAGAATTTTTAAAACCTTTAAAGGTCCAGTGCATGTGTATTCTTATTTTTATTGGGGGATTTAATAAGTTTAATATTTGATTTATGTTTAATTAGCAAGTTAATTATTTTATTAAACCAAAATTTATTTCCCTTTAATTTCCTTCTAAACGCACACACACACATGTTTACACACACTAAAACTCACGCTAACACACATCACACACACATTCAGCTTTCATAATTTTAAAATAATAGAACTAGGGTTCTTGAGGTAGACGGCAGCCGCCCCTTCCCTTGTCAATTTCTAGCAAGTTTTGATCGATTTTATTTCAAGAAAACGCGCCACGTTCGTTCCGGATCAACCTCTCTTCTATCTCCGCTTCGGTGACGTCATTTCGGTAAAATTTGATATCAAAAGGCACGTATAATCTCTCTTTCGCTGCGTCGATCATGTCATATTATGCGTTTCGTTATTTTATGCGTAAAATTCATGTATGATGTTCATAGCTTGAGCGGTTAATTGACTGGATCGATTTTGAAGGAAATTTTTAGATCTAAATCACGTTTTTACTGTTCTTCTTAAAACTGTGAATTTTAGGTCGAGATTTTGATAAAACTTTCAATACAAAAAATGTAGAACTTTTCGATACCTTCGATTTGATATAAAATTCGAGTTATTTGGACAAAAATTGAGTGAGTTATGGCGTTTTTTGTGGGACTGCTCAAACTGCCACTTTTACGTAAATTGTGTTCTCGAAGTTATTTGTTGCAGGCTTCGTTGGGGATATACGGGTGATCGTTGCTGCATATAGGTATATTGGTAATGATGTTTGGAGTATTTTTGAGGTTTCATTTCATGTCGTTAGGCATTTGAACTAGTTGGAAGTCATAGGAATCGATTTGATGTTAATTGCCGTATTTTGTGTCATACGTGTTGTAGGGTGAACGTCGTGCTTTGGGGCATTTGCACAAGTTTGTTTCGATGTTATGGAATGCTAGGATGGGTCTCGAGGTGTCGGTTCACAGTCCGTATAATCGAGTCTAGAATGATAAACATTGTGTGTTTAGAATTTTCGTGAGTTTCAGAGTTGCGCAGGTAAACGGACCCAGACACGGACCCAGGCACGGGGTCCGTGCCTTTGATTTCTTCTTAGTGCCATTTTTGCGAGCAGGCACAGACCCCCACACGGACCAGGGCACGGGGTCCGTGTCCTTATTTCTTCTCGGAGTCAGAATTTGCGAAGATACCCGGACCTCTACACGGATCCTAGCACGGGGTCCGTGTCCTTCCTTCTTCTCGGTAAGTCTTTTAGCGAACCTACACGGACCCGGGCACGGGGTCCGTGTACTCACGTTTTTGGGAAAAGCTTAATGTTTTCTTTGGGGTTTGATGTCATGGTTTAGTGCAAGGATTATCAAGGTCGAGTCATGTAGTGACCCGTTCCAGAATCACCTACTAATCAAGAACTAAGCATGCGATTAACTTAATTAAAAACAATCAGAAATAAAGGCGGAAAACTGTCACCAAAAGATAGTTATACAACCCAATCGAAAATCCAGGACAACTCAACTAAAATGAAATATACGGTACAACCATATCGAATCAAAAGATACCGAAGAACTAAACCAATCAGCTACTCAACGTCCTCCTCCTCCTCCTCCTGAGCTGTCCAACCTGAGGCCTACCCCGTGGGAATGGGGTGTCCAAGATAAACAAAACCGAGGACATGAGCGATAAGAACGCCCAGTACAAAAGCATGAGTATACAAACCTATATGAAATGCACATGCTATGATATGATACCAGGGTAGTCAAGAAACAGGAGTAACAAAGGATCTCAATATGCTCAGTCTAGAGGCGCTAAGTGGATAGTGCCGCGCGGTACTCCTCTGGGTCACTGCATCCACTACAAGAACAGACGTGGACCTAAAATGTCCCGAATCACCGAAGCCCTCCGGACCCGTCGGCCACTGTGTACTCTCGGTGTCCATGCGTCCACAACACAAGACAGGGCTGAGCGGCCCCACAAGATATAGCTTATCTCGAAAGAGATACAGCTCAACAGTAAAGGCTATCTCGAAGGAGATACGGCTCAACATGAAATGCAACATGCATCATACAGCGTGACATAATAGCATGCATCATATGACATATATCAATGCACCACATAATCATGCAACACATATAAGAATGTATACTCGACCAGGATATCTCGGATAGTACTTTCGTACCTCTATCACTGCAATCCTAATCCACTGGAAAACCAGACAAACAGGTCTATTCCAAGCCTATTCATCAAGTGAAAACCATCACTAAAACTTATCTACCAGACTTAACTAGATAATCCTGAAATAATAATGATACAATTCCAAACCTTCGTCCGTCGCTAGCCCGCTGATGCCGCTAGCTCCCAACTAGAGCACAGCTCCGCTACAAAGCCAGTAGCTCCTTGCTAGAGCCTGAACTTCGGGAAAGACTAGAAACCTCTCAGAAACGACTAAAACGCTCTGGAACGCTCTGAAATGGCGAGTAAGAAATGAAGCCTCGCGCCTCTATTTATAGCCAATGTTCGGACGATCCGATCTACTTCGGAAGCTCCGATCCGGTACACTTCGGACGATCCGAACCCACTTCGGACGATCCGAACCTTGCATGCGTTCTACGTGTCCAGCCACCTGTCTCGGACGATCCGAACCCTTGCTCGGACGATCCGAATTCTGCATGTCTGCCACGGGTCCAGCCACCTGGCTCGGACGATCCGAACCATGATCGGACGATCCGAACCCGGTTCGGTCCTTCCGATCCCACCGAAAATAATTAATCCAATAATTAACTCAAATTAGGATTCGGGATACTATATTCTCCCCCCCTTAAAAAGATTTCGTCCTCGAAATCAGGTTTATAGGATGAACAAAAAGGAGTAACAACATTGTTATTATATCTCAATTGTTGTTGAACACAACTGATCTTTGGATTACAACGGAAAACACACACACACATCCATAGTACAACTACAGTACAACTCAAAAGAGCTCTGGATGCTCCGAACGCATACGACTCTCTAGCTCCCAAGTGGCTTCTTCAGTGCCTCTGCGCTGCAACTGAACTAAGACAAGAGGAATGATCTTATTCCGCAATACCTTGTCTTTGCGATCGAGAATCCGCACTGGTCGTTCCACGTAAGACAAATCCGAATTTAGTTGAACTTCAGAGGGATGCAAGATGTGAGACTCATCTGCTACGTATCGTCTCAACAAAGATACGTGGAATACATCATGAATACTTGATAGGTATGGCGGCAATGCAAGTCTGTAAGCCAAATCTCCCACGCTTTCCAATATTTCAAATGGACCAATAAATCTCGGAGACAGCTTACCCTTGAGACCAAATCTCAAAATCCTGCGAAAAGGCGAAACTCGGAGAAACACTTTCTCACCTGGCTGAAAATAAAGAGGTCGCCGCTTGGTGTTCGCATAACTAGCCTGTCGATCCTGAGCGATCTTAATCCGTTTCTTGATTACTGCAACCTTATCAATAGCCTGCTAGACTAACTCCGGTCCCTCAACATGTCGTTCCCCAACTTCGTCCCAGAATAATGGAGTACGACAACGTCGCCCATATAACGCCTCAAATGGTGCCATACCAATACTACGATGATAGCTGTTGTTGTACGCGAACTCAATCAAAGGCAAATGATCCTGCCAAGCGGGTCCGAAATCCATAACACAAGCTCGCATCATATCCTCAAGTGTACGGATAGTCCTCTCTGTCTGACCGTCGGTCTCTGGATGATAAGCCGTACTCAAACTTAGTGAAGTGCCCAATGCTGACTGGAAACTACCCCAAAATCGTGAGGTAAAACGAGGATCTCTGTCACTAACAATACTGACTGGCACTCCATGCAGACGTAAAATCTCTTGAATATACAAGTGAGCCATACGATCGAAAGTGAAATCACGGTTATATGGCAGAAAATGAGCAGACTTGGTGAGTCGATCCACCACTACCCAAATAGCATCACTATTCCTCGAAGACAATGGTAAGTGAGTAATGAAGTCCATCGCGATATGCTCCCACTTCCATTCAGGAATAGGTAAGTTCAGCAATAATCCTCCCGGTCGACGGTGCTCTGCCTTAACCTGCTGACAAACAAGACACTTGGAAACAAACTGATAAACGCTGCGCTTCATCCCTTTCCACCAAAATCGTGTCCTCAAATCTTTATACATCTTATTGCTTCCCGGATGAACACTCAACTTGCTTCGATGGGCCTGAGATAAGATCTCTTCCCTCAAAGTATCATCCTCTGGTACTACAACCCGATTAGACAAACACAGAAGACCATTAGACTGATAATGGAAATTACTATCTCCACCAGCCAACCGAGCTAATCTCTGAGTCTTGAGATCAGACATCTGAGCATCTCGAATCCGAGCGAACAAAATTGGCTCAGATAAAATGGTAGCAACACGAATGCTCTCCATACCTTTCCGATGTTTGAAATTAAATCCCAACGAACAACAATCCTGGATAGTACTAATCATAGCACTGGTCTGAAGTGCAGAGGCTCTCACCTTGCGACTAAGAGCATCGGCTGTGAGATTCGCAGAACCTGGATGGTACTTGATCTCGCAGTCATAATCTTTAAGTAGATCCATCCAACGACGTTGTCTCATGTTCAACTCAGCCTGAGTGAACAGATACTTCAGACTCTTATGATCAGTAAAAATTTCAAACTTAACCCCGTACAAATAATGACGCCAGATTTTTAGTGCAAACACAATAGCAGCTAATTCTAGATCATGAATAGGGTACTTCTCCTCGTGAGGTTTTAACTGCCTGGATGCGTAAGCGATCACATGATCATTCTGCGTCAACACACACCCTAAGCCTTGAAAAGAGGCATCGGTGTAAACACTGAAACCATCAGATCCTGACGGTAACGCCAAAACAGGTGCCGAAGTCAGAAGTCGACGAAGCTCCCTGAAACTATCTTCGCACTCAGATGACCACTCAAATGGAACATCCTTCCGAGTAAGTTGCGTCAATGGTCTAGCTACCTGAGAGAAATTCACAATGAAGCGACGATAATACCCTGCCAGACCTAGGAAACTACGGATCTCAGCCACCGTCGTAGGACGTGACCAATTCAGCACTGCCTCAATCTTGCTGGGATCCACAGAAATTCCTTCCTTGGAAATCACATGACCAAGGAATACTACACGATCAATCCAGAACTCGCACTTACTCAGCTTAGCATACAATTGCTTCTCGCGAAGAATCTGCAACACAATCCTCAAGTGCTGGATATGCTCTTCCACACTGTGAGAATAAATCAAGATATCATCGATGAAAACCACAACAAACTGATCCAGAAAATCCCGAAAGACTCGGTTCATTAGATCCATGAACACCGCTGGCGCATTCGTCAATCCGAATGGCATAACTAGAAACTCGTAATGCCCATATCGAGTACGAAATGCAGTCTTGGAAATATCATCATCTCTGACTCTCATCTGATGATAACCCGATCGCAAGTCAATCTTGGAGTAAACAGAGGTACCCTGAAGCTGATCGAACAAGTCATCAATACGAGGTAATGGATACTTGTTTTTGATCGTCACACGATTCAGCTGGCGATAATCAATACACAATCGCATCGATCCATCCTTTTTCTTGACAAACAAGACTGGAGCTCCCCAAGGTGAAACACTCGGGCGAATATAACCTTTATCAAGAAGATCCTGCAATTGCTGCTTCAATTCTCTCATCTCTGACGGAGCAAGACGATAGGGGGCACGAGAAATCGGTGCAGTCCCTGGCATTAACTCAATGCCAAATTCCACCTCTCTAACCGGAGGAAAACCAGGAATCTCATCTGGAAAAACATCAGGAAATTCACAAACCACTGGAATATCATCTATACTAACACTACCTGTGGAGGAATCAATCGCATAGATGAGGTAGCCTTCCCCGCCCGCCTCTAAAGCACGACAGGCTTTCAGAGCAGATACCACTGGCATCGGAGGTCGCGCTCCCTCACCATAGAAAAACCAACTAGAGCTCTCAGTCGTACGAAACTGAACAAGCTTCTGGTAACAATCCACGGTAGCTCGGTAGGTAGTCAATAGGTCTATACCTAGAATACAATCAAAATCTTCCATCTCCAGGATCATAAGATTCGCAATCAATTCGTTACCCTCAAAATCTAAGGGACAACCCATCACTAGACGCTTAGCTAACACCGAATGACCCATCGGGGTAGAAACGGAAAGAATGACGTCTAGAGAAACATACGGTAACTTATGACGCTTAACAAATCGTGCAGAGATGAATGAATGTGATGCTCCGGTATCAATAAGAACAAAAGCAGGAATACCGCATAAACGAAAAGTACCTGCTATGACTCTCTCTGTCTCATCTGCAGCCTGATCCTGGTTCAGCGCAAAAACCTGACCTTGGGCACGAGGTCGAAGATTTGAACTACCCACTGCCTGACCCTGCCTCCTCTGCTGAACAGTCGTCTGAGATCCGGAACCAGATCCTGCTCCACCTCGCAACTGAGGACAATTCTTCTTGATATGACCCATCTCTCCGCACTGAAAACAAGCTCCCGCGGCTGATCGGCATTGCTCCGATGGATGGTTCTTCCCACAATGCACACAAGAAACCTTCTTCTTACCAAAGCGAAAAACACCGCTAGACCGTGATCCAGATCCAGAAGAAGAAGAACCTGACTTCTTGAAAGACTGAGATCGAGGGCTCAAAGTACTCGGAGGTCTAGAAGAAAGAATAGCCCTACCACGCTGGAGACTGATCTCTGCCTGGCGGCACCGGTTCACTAACCCATCATAAGAAGTAGGATTATCACAGACAGTGACTCGATCAAAAATCTCCTGGTTAAGACCCTGAAGGAAATGGTCATACTTGGCCTCAGAACTGCCACTGATATGAGGAGCAAAGGGTAACAACTCGAAGAACTTCTGCTGATATTCATCAACAGACATACTACCCTGCTTAAGGTTCAGGAGCTCAATCGTCTTTGCCTGGCGAAGGGCTGGAGGAAAGTATAGCTGCATGAAAGCCGCACGGAAATCGGCCCAAGTCACCCTACCCTGGGACTGAACTATCGGCGCAGACGTCGATCGCCACCACTTACGCGCACGGCCCTCGAGAAGAAAACTAAGGGTCTCTATCTTCTGCTCCTCGGTGCACTGGAATGCACGGAAACAGCTCTCCATGCGCTCTAACCAATCCTCAGCATCATCGGGAGTCTCACCGCCGACTAAAGGCTTAGGCCCCATCTGAATGAAACGGTGCAAATCAAAACGCCTAGGACCATCCCGACGATGACGATGTTCACGATGACGCCTACGATCGTCCTGGTCACCCCAACGACCTACACTTCCCTGACTACTCTCATCACCAAAGTGGTCAGCCATCGCTACAAGATAGAATGGGGAAAATGGTAAAATGGTCAACGAAAATCCCAAAACAGAAATCTATATCCCAAAATCGTAAGCATGCTCTGATACCATAAATGTAGTGACCCGTTCCAGAATCACCTACTAATCAAGAACTAAGCATGCGATTAACTTAATTAAAAACAATCAGAAATAAAGGCGGAAAACTGTCACCAAAAGATAGTTATACAACCCAATCGAAAATCCAGGACAACTCAACTAAAATGAAATATACGGTACAACCATATCGAATCAAAAGATACCGAAGAACTAAACCAATCAGCTACTCAACGTCCTCCTCCTCCTCCTCCTGAGCTGTCCAACCTGAGGCCTACCCCGTGGGAATGGGGTGTCCAAGATAAACAAAACCGAGGACATGAGCGATAAGAACGCCCAGTACAAAAGCATGAGTATACAAACCTATATGAAATGCACATGCTATGATATGATACCAGGGTAGTCAAGAAACAGGAGTAACAAAGGATCTCAATATGCTCAGTCTAGAGGCGCTAAGTGGATAGTGCCGCGCGGTACTCCTCTGGGTCACTGCATCCACTACAAGAACAGACGTGGACCTAAAATGTCCCGGATCACCGAAGCCCTCCGGACCCGTCGGCCACTGTGTACTCTCGGTGTCCATGCGTCCACAACACAAGACAGGGCTGAGCGGCCCCACAAGATATAGCTTATCTCGAAAGAGATACAGCTCAACAGTAAAGGCTATCTCGAAGGAGATACGGCTCAACATGAAATGCAACATGCATCATACAGCGTGACATAATAGCATGCATCATATGACATATATCAATGCACCACATAATCATGCAACACATATAAGAATGTATACTCGACCAGGATATCTCGGATAGTACTTTCGTACCTCTATCACTGCAATCCTAATCCACTGGAAAACCAGACAAACAGGTCTATTCCAAGCCTATTCATCAAGTGAAAACCATCACTAAAACTTATCTACCAGACTTAACTAGATAATCCTGAAATAATAATGATACAATTCCAAACCTTCGTCCGTCGCTAGCCCGCTGATGCCGCTAGCTCCCAACTAGAGCACAGCTCCGCTACAAAGCCAGTAGCTCCTTGCTAGAGCCTGAACTTCGGGAAAGACTAGAAACCTCTCAGAAACGACTAAAACGCTCTGGAACGCTCTGAAATGGCGAGTAAGAAATGAAGCCTCGCGCCTCTATTTATAGCCAATGTTCGGACGATCCGATCTAATTCGGAAGCTCCGATCCGGTACACTTCGGACGATCCGAACCCACTTCAGACGATCCGAACCTTGCATGCGTTCTACGTGTCCAGCCACCTGTCTCGGACGATCCGAACCCTTGCTCGGACGATCCGAATTCTGCATGTCTGCCACGGGTCCAGCCACCTGGCTCGGACGATCCGAACCATGATCGGACGATCCGAACCCGGTTCGGTCCTTCTGATCCCACCGAAAATAATTAATCCAATAATTAACTCAAATTAGGAATCGGGATACTACAAGTCATGGGAAATTTTAGAATGTTCTAAGAATCGATTGAGCTTGAGATTAAGCATGATAATTACGTACAAGTTATGCAAGTTAAGCTTTTGATGTCATGTAGTACGTGCAGCAGCGGCCCCGATCGAAGTCCAACAAATCCCTCAACGCCAAGTAAGTATGTATGACGTGCAAGAAAATATTTTAAGTTTTTGAGTTATGCTAAATGTCTTGTGACCAAATTATGTTTAGGATTGGAAAGCGTTAAATTATGAACGGGGACCAATCCGCCCGTTAAATTATGAACGGGTTTAGATCGTGATTGGAAAGCGTTAAATTATGAACGGGGACCAATCAACCCGTTAAATTATGAACGGAGATCTCATGTATGTGGCAGTGGATACGTCCCTATCAGCCCAGTACTGTGGTTTAGTCTGATCAGACGTTTATTATGTATGAGTCACTTGCTTTGAAACATGTCTTTACGCAAAGAAAAGTACGAAGTATGTATGTTTAAGTATGTTCAAGTATGAAAGCATGTTTATGAAAGTTTCAAGTTATGGCACGTCTAAGATATGTACGTATGTTCAAGTTTATTTCAAGTTCAAGTTTAAGTATGTACGCTCTATTTTGTTATTGCATGTGGTTTTATTACGTATTATTCGTTACTTCCAGTTTATACGTGTTGAGTCTTTAGACTCACTAGATTTGATCGATGCAGGTGAGGATGATCATGATGAGACGAGGGGTGGGGACCAAGGAGCAGGATTGGACTGAGCAGAAGGATAGACCCGAGGACCGCCCACGTTATTTTAAGATTTTAAGCATGAAAATATTAATACTCTGATTTTATGTTTTGATGCGAGATGTTTTGAGCCAACTTTTCTTTCAGCAAAATTTTTATTGGTGATGGATGATTTCAAAGATATAATTTTTATGAACGATGAGTTGAGGACCGTATGGATGTTTTTACTTAAGAAAATTTTTAATTTTTCCGCAAATTTTAAGTAGTAAAAGTTACGGTACGTTACAATGGGAGATATACAAGGAGCTGTTGAGGAAATGCCCGAACCATGGTTTTGAAGACTGGGTACAAATCGAGCTTTTCTATAATGGATTGAATGGTCATACACGTACAACAGTGGATGCAGCGGCAGGTGGCACAATCTTCGCCAAATCTCCTGCTCAAGCCTATGACTTACTTGAGCAGATGACTATTAATAGCTACCAATGGCCGTCTGAGAGGGCAGGAGTACCGAGGACAGCGGGAGTTTATGTTGTGAATCCTATCACATCACTCACTGCACAAGTATCAGCATTGACTACACAGATAGCGACTATGAATAAAGTAAGTACATCAAACACTGAGGGAGCATTGTTTGTTGTTGAAGAATCGCAAATTCCTGAAGAAGTGAAATACATCAACAACAAGAATTTTGGAAGCTATGGAGGATATCGAGGTAACCCTCCCCATAATACTTATCATCCGGGATTGAGAAATCATGAGAATTTTTCTTATGCAAATAATAAGAATGTGTTGAATCCTCCACCGGGGTTCAATACATCAAATGGAGAAGGGAGGCCATCATTTGAGGACTTGTTGGGACATTTGTTTCTGAATCTGGTAAGAGGATGACTAGGACTGAGTCTAGGCTTGACAACCTAGAGAACCACATGGCAAGTATTGGTGCGACCTTGAAAATCTTTGAATCGCAAGTGGGGCAGATAACAAAGCAACTTACGTCTCAACCGTCAGGCGCAGTACAAAAGACTGCAGACCCAAATCTGAGAGAGGTGAATGCCATTTTTATACAACATGAAGAGATTGGTATGGTAGGCAGTGAAGAGAAGGAGGTTGAATCCACACCTGTTCGGGATGAAAATCAAACTCCAACCAAAAGAGCCCGAGGTAAGAAATATGAGAGGTACGATTTAAATCAATGCATTGATATTTCTTTACTTCCATACTCCCAGAGATTTTTACAATTACAAGCTGAATTTCAAAAGAAAAAAGGTCTTGAAGATATCAAGAACCTACACACTAATAATGAGTTTGCAGATCAGGTGGAAGATGAATTTACCGAAGGAACACGAAGAAATCTTCCTCAGAAGCTGCAAGATCCAGGGGAATTTGTTGTACCATGTGAAATAGGGGGTAAATTGGTGGAAAATGCTATCTGTGATTCAGGAGCGAGCGTGAATATAATGCCAAGTTCTCTTTACGAGAAACTTGGATTGAGCAGGATAAAACCAACAAGACTAAGCTTGCAGATGGCAGATAAATCGGTCAGGACACCGCTGGGTATTGTGGAAGATGTTGAACTCCAGATCGATAAATTGAAGGTTCTAGCACAGTTCATGGTACTTGATATTGAGAATAGTCAGAACATTCACGTCATTCTAGGACGACCATTATTGGCTGCTGTTGGAGCCATCACTGACGTGAAACTCTCAAAAAAAATCCCCAAAACAAGTATAACAATATTAACATCAAATTTTTGTCAAAATAAGAATTCACGGGAATCATATTCTAGAAAAAAAAATTGATATCCTTAATCTAAGTTATGAATGCACATAACAATGATTTTTCTTCTATTCTTGCTTCTATGCCTTTCTACAAAATTAGCAAAATGATAAATAATATACCTTTGTTAAATCTAATCCTTTAATCCAACCAATTCTTTTAGATTATATGAAAAAGGTGGAATTTATATCGGACGTCTTTACACATGCTTCTTCAGCTTTTGTACAATTCTTAGAATCAATAGCCTAAAGTCGAATGATTTGTCCCGAGAGTGACCTCAGCCCAACTAATTTCTGTATTTTTTAAGGCTTCAAATTGGATGCATCGTTTTCAAATTAAGTATAACATAAATTGACTTAAATCAAATTTGTGAAGGTGAAATAATTAGTATTAAATCGAAATATACCATAAGAAACCAAGAATTATACTACAATTCATGTTTTTGATATCTTGTAGTAGCATCCATTCGGCCTACAAGAATATCTTCATGTCGTCAGCATCTAAGTGGTTCAACAACAACAACTTTAAGAGTTGTCTTGCAGTTCAAAATAAGTTGCTTGAGCCTTAAGAAAATTTGTATAAAAATATTATTTTCACTATATAAAATAAAATGGATTAATATCTCGCATTTTTTTTATTCTCATCGTCTATACCGTAGCAATACATCTTTGTATACAATACAACATTTTATACACATCAAATCGATTTTGTAAATTTCCATTTTTTACCAAATTTTCGTACATTGATTGGAAACTCCTCATGAAAGTCACATATAACTGATCATAGCTGAACACATGATTAAGCAGAAAAATATCAATATTTAGCATTGTTGTGAGGGTCCTTAACTCCTAATCATTATTGCAATGCAATTTGATTAGAGTTAATTAATTACATCAAAAAACGAATAAAATATTTCTTTTACAATGATTCTAAAATATGTCGACTATGATTATAATACTAAAATAAAATATAAGAAAGTCTCGTCTAAACACATCACAGTATAAACAAGTCCACTAATGACTGAAATCAACTACATACAAACAACTCATATCTCATAAACATTTCTTGGTATATAAATAAATATATACATTGGGATAGACTACCCAATCATAATTTCGGTATTAGGGACAACTCGACTCGTAAGACACTAGCTGATTCTGAAACAACCACGTGTATCAAGAATACAATATAACAAGAGGAACATGTCACAAGAATGATAGAACTCAACATGAATGTCATAATAGCATGCTCTAAACTAAATGCCAAAGTATATGTTGTTGGTATGGTATTCTTTTTTTTTTTGTCTTAGGAAATCTTGGGATAGAAATTGGTGAATCAAATGGCTATGAGAAAATAGTCGAGGCAAGAGTTTGACTCTTTTTCTTTAAAACGATATTGCCCTGCTTCGGTGCTCACAGTTGTTGGCAATTCATTTCCCAAGATACAATGATTACGGCTTTCAAATAGTAGCACTACAAATTTCAAAGCCACATGAACTTGAAATGTTTAGAACACTATCAATATGGTATGAAAACTTTCTAATTTTGAATTCTAAGCGTTAAAGTTAAAAATCCAATTCCAAGAGTTTATATCTTGCACAACTTGGATTTAAGCGCAAATGCTTAAAAAACTCAAAACTAGAAGACAACTATTAAATTTAATTCCAAAGTTTGAATTTAAGCGTATAAGCTTAGAAAAACCAAACTCAATATTTTATATTGATATGTATGGTTTTTACGTATTTTATTGCATTAGTTTTGTGTGTGTTTGCATTATACATGCGTACATTTCATTTACATTTTGTTCGTTTTAGAGTAAGCATGTGCATATGATTGTGTCTCACTTGTACGTGACGAATTTGCAGGTAAATTGGCCGGAAAACTGAAATCGGAACGGAAATGTGCAAGCCAAGGAAAATGGGCAGAGAGGCTGGAGCCCGAGCGGTAAAATCTTACCGCTCGGGCGCGAGGTGTAGTTTATGAAGATAAACTCCAGTGAACATGGCGCTCGGGCGGTCAAATACTACCGCTCGGGCCCCACATCTTCTGTATTAATCTTTTTCTTGCTGCCAACCGCGCTCGAGCAATCAAATCCTACCGCTCGAGCACTACTTGAACATGCATAAACTTCATCATTTTGCGCAGAGATATATTTCAAAGCAAGTGACTCATACGTAAATGTGTCTGATCAGACTAAACCACAGTACTGGGCTGGCAGCGAAAATCCACTACCACATACATGAGATCCTCGGTCATGCTTTACCGAGTGGATTGGTCCCTGGTCATGCTTCACCACTTTTCAATCATGATCTAAACCTGGTCATGCTTTACCGGGGTGGAGAGGTCCTCGGCCACGTTCACCGACTTCCAAACCTGTCATAATTGGTCACGAGACATTTATCATACCTCAAAAACATAAAGCATTTTCTTTTGCACGTCGAACATACTTACATAGCGTTGAGGGATGCGTTGGGTCTCGCTTGGGTCCACTGCTGCACATACTAACATGAGTTCAAACACTTATATTTCATAACTTAGGCGTATTAGTCATGCTCACACCCAAAAATGACAAATTTCCTTATGACGTTCTAATTCTCTCAGGACTCGGTCTCGTTTAATCATCGTACTAAACCATGAAATCGAACCCCAAAACAATCCCTACATTTTTCCCAAATATGGAAGACATGTACCCCGTGTAGACATCCGGGACGGGGTCTGCGTAGACTCTACAATTTAACTTATGGAATTAACAATGGCACGTACCCCGTGTCAGGGTCCGGCTAGGGATCCGTGTAGACTCGTGAAACTTCACCTACGGAAATAACATAGGCACGGACCCCGTGTCAGGGTCCGGCTAAGGGTCTGTGTAGACTCTGTAAACGTGAACTAACGGGAATTACTACACTTATGGCTTAATCCTCCTAACTCAATCATACGGACTGTGAACCAACACCTCGAGACCCATCCTAAGATGCTATGGCAATGATTCAAACTCCCATGACGCCTAAAAACGATGATACAAATCATACACGCAACCTAAACCATGAACACGACATTTTGACACAAAATGCTTCCTACGACTTCTAATGAATTCAAGTGCCCATCGACAAGAAACGAAGCACCAAAAATCATCTCAACATCATACTCATAATACTTAAACGCAGCAGCGATCACCCAACAGTTCCCAACGAAGCTTGCAACAAATAACTTCAAGAACACATCAAAAACTCATTTTCCTGAAAATTACAGTTGAGCAGTCCCACGAAAACATTCATAACTCACTCGTTTCTTGTCCAAAAATTACGCATTTACTGTCAAATCAAAGGTATAGAAAAGTTCTATGTTTTATATGTTGAACGTTTTCCAAAGAACCAACCGAGTTTTCTCAGAAATCGAAATGACAGCATACACGTTTTCAGATCTAAAAATTTTGATCCAAAAATCATTTCAAACGTTTTTGCTCAATTTTTTGACAATATACATGGATTTTTACGCATAATAAACTTAGGAACATGTACTATAATGAGATCGATGCATAAACAAAAGAATATACAATCAATTAATTTTTAAAGTACCGAAGCAACGATACCGAAGCGGGGAAGATGCGAGGGTTGAACCGGAACGATTTGCAGCTCGATTCTCTTGAAGAAAACTCACGAAAATTGCTGGAAAAATGAAGGGAAAGAGGGCGGCTGTTGATAACCTTAAGAACCCTAAACTTTGCTCTCAAAGAAATGAAAGGAAATGGAATGAAAGGTGTGTGTGTGCATTAGCCGAAGAGTGTGTTTGCAAATATGGGTGTGTGCGTGTAAATAGGTAATTAGGGAGAATAATAATTGCTTAATTACCTAATTAACAAAGTAATTAAAATATTAACTCCCTACTAACCTCTAATAAAATCTCTTAATTTAAAATAAAATGCACAAGTGAAAATCTTTAAAATGTTAAAATCATAAAAACCACCTAATAAATAAATTAGGCTTTAAAAATGCTAACAAATTAATAAATCATTTAAAATGCCACAACCCTAATTTTAAAATAAATACCACAATTTAAAATCACCGAAATCGCCGTCAATCTCTTTTCCTCGATCCCGCATCGAATAATCGCCTGAAACATGAAACTCAAGAAACATTTTAACGTGTATCACAAAAAATAAATAATTTAAATAATGCAAAGAAATAAATTATGCATTGCTAAAAATCATTTTAAACTTGAATAAATAATTTAACAATTAAATAATACATAGGTTTTACGTGTACTGAATTTGGGCTCTACAACATAATTATAAATGTTGTTGTTTAGTACATTCACGAAACGGTTATATTTTGCCTTTGGGTTTGCTGCTACGTGTGGTGCGTATTTTAGCATTGCAGTAAAATAGAGTCATATTCAGCTACAGACATATTCCCTTGTCGTAGGCTCTTGAACTCATTCTCTTTTTCGGTATAGTAAGACGGTGGAGAAAATTGTTCAGTGAATTGAGTTTTGAAGACAGTCCAACTTACCTCGATTCCTTGTTCATCAAGTCACATCTTGGCGGCTTCCCACCAATCTCTCGCACGATCCTTCAGTTCGTATAATGCAGGCTTATACTTTTGATTATCAGTATATTCCATTAAACTGAACAGGTACTCAATATATTTAAAGATTCGGATTTTTCAGCCTCCGCAGTACCAAAGAATCTTGTGGGACGCAATTTTTGGAATCTTGAAATAATATCATCCATCGTTATTTGTACAAATTGATCAACAACCTGCTCCACTGGATTTTCTTCTGTCATAGGAGTTTCTGTATGTATCCTAGGTTGACCACGACCGGGTCCACTTCTTGTAGCCATCTATAAAGGCCAAATAAACAAATATATACACAAAGAAATATTATCAATATACTATAGAAATCCACACACATAAAAATATAGGAGCACATAGGAAATTAATTAAGTTTCGTATAACTCTCGTGTGACCATAATCCTATGGAAGCATCTCTAGCTATGCTATGATACTTTGAGCAATTTCCCAGTTTATTGCTCTGATACCACTAGGTGTGGGTCCCTCGACTTCCACCAGTAATTATCATGCATTAGTTAATCTAATTACTATTTTAACTCTACAACTGAAAATATTTTTTTTAAATATACGACGACGCGAGCTCAAATAAAAGTTTCGTTTCCAAAGATACTCATTATTATATTATAAAATTATAATTATTAGCCAGACACTACAATTAACACATTGTTTACTAACTTCATACACCCACACATATACATACATATATATATATATATATATATATATATATTGTAAATTTCTGTCGTAGCAAAATAATCATCATAGGTTAGTTTAGATGCATATCACTACATATTAGTGCTTGAATAATATTTCATAACAAAATACTTCGAGCCTATCTATAGTTCGACGATATTATTATTATTTCATTATATATCTCCTCTCATAAGGCAAATGGGAACATATGCAGAGTAGGTGACTCTCACTGCGACAGATGGTATCACAGGCTTAGTCCCCAACTCCACTAGTAAACCAAGACAGTCATAAAATACTTCCTCTACCAATGTCAACAATCCATTTACGAGCATCACTCTGTATGAGTTCTCCTGAGACCAGTCATCTCCCTATAGAACTATGTATGCCATCTTTCCTTGATTACCAACCACACATAGAAGATAACCGCCCCCGAGGGGGTGAATAATAACCCAATATATTAAAACCGAAATAAAAACGACATGTACTGTAATAAATGATATGTGGGTGCAATACATGATCATGATAAATCCACATGCAGGGTGAACAGAATAACGGAAACTGCACAATCGGTAAATGCAGCATAATAATAGCTCGAGAAATAGGCAAGGCTCGACTACACTACCGTAGTGACCACTCCTCCGCCAGTCTACTACCGTGTGCCGGTCAGCTCGTCAAGGACTACAGACATACTCTACCTTACCAGCCTACAACATCTCTCGGGCTAGTTGCAGCTCCGTATCATCCCAAATATATCACCTCGATCATACACACAAAATATCAAAAAGGTCAATAGGATCGAGGTTCAAAATGAAATGCAATGTCATGTCATACATAGATGCTACATATATATGCATAAAATACATGTTTGTAAAATATATTTCATTTTCGTACATTGATGTTGTAATACCACAAATAATTCATGTAGACAAATCATCCAAATTCAACAAACTTCAAATTTACGAGTACCTGTTGTATATTACCTGGTAATAGCATACCTCTTTTTTTTTATTTGCTAATCCGACAATGAGGTGGATTAACTTCAGAGGAAAATTATTCTACAATAATGACGTACACATGTATCAACATTTTATACACAAAATGCTATTTTAGCTATAAGGCCTGATTTCAACTTATTACTTTAAAGCTATTGTTTTACTCAAAAGTTCCTTATCTATCCATTTAATATGATGTCAAATTGCTGAAGTTCACATATCTTTGATAATATGTTTCTTCTAAATATTTTACGAAACACCGTAAAATTTAATTCAACAAATTTTTTATAGTATTTAAAAAGGAACTCAAATGAAATCTAATTCATATTTATTATAGACTTACTATTTTCAATCCTCAATATAGTGATCTATTTAACATGTTATATTATATCTATTTTACCATTGTACTTTTGGGATTTACTTATGGCATATATAAGGAACGTTTTAAACTTTAATGGAATGAAAACAATACTGATATATTTGCAACGTAGAGTTTAGAAATCAAAATATTTTCTTAATTACTTCATATAATAATTGATCTTGTAAGCATTAAGACTCCATTTTATGTTACCTTAGTCCTCAAATTAGAAATCAACACAAACTAAGACCCCATATTTTAGTAGTAAATATTCTTAAAATCTTCAAATCATCTTTTATATAAATATATATATATATATATATATATATATATATATATATATATATATATATATTCCATACTCCTAATACTATGTTTTAGGCACATATATAAAACAAAAGTTTATAGTTATTATACATATTAGATTGTACTTTTGGCTCATTCAAGCAATATCTAGATACATTAATATTATATATTTAAAGTAGATAAAATACAAGTGATGAAATATTTCATACCTTCTCCGAGAGCTTCCAATAATGCTGGAGAATTGTTTCATTTTGTTTGTTATTATTTTTTTATTATTATTATTTGAAGGGTTCGGTTCTATGTTAGAAAAGTCTTTCTTCTCTGCTTTTTATAGAGGCTTCTTCCTTTCTTAGTGTATATGTAAAGTTATCCATACAATGATTGAAATGATACTTTTTTTTTTACATCTACAGAGAAATTTTTTTCACTATTTCACCTCTTAATATAATATATATATATATATATATATATATATATATATAACATTTGTCCCCTTAAGTTTTGTAGGGTCGTCTAATTTGTCCCCTTAAGTTTTGTAGGGTCGTCTATTATAATTATAATTATAATTATTTTTTATATAAAATTCATTTTATAGTTATTGGCTATGTGTATCCACTTCATCCATTCATAACATGCTATATACGTGTATGCACATATAGAAATATATATATATATATATATATATATATATATATATATATATATATATATTTATATTCTATTTTCCTTAATTTATATTTATTGATTTTCTTGATGTGATTAACGATAAATTTTAGGACCTTACACTCATCCTACCTTTAAATAGATTTCGCCCCGAAATCGAAATGGTAATAATGCTAGGACCATGTATAATAATAATGAAATTCATACATAGTTGAACAACTGAGGATATAACTGGAGCATTTGACTCTTAATTCCCAAGCAGACTCCTCTACTCCATGACGAGACCATTGAACTCATACCAAGGAAATTGTTTCGTTACGCAAAGCTTTTTATTTCTGATCCAAAATAAAAATTGGTTGCTCGACATATGCTAGTGTCGGGTCTAATTCAACTTCATCTAGCGGCATAACATGATTTCGGTCGGGTTCATATTTCCGTAGCATGGAAACATGAAACACATTATGAATTTTTGATAATGCAGATTGTAATGTCAACGGATATGCCAAACTTCCCACACATTCTAGAATTTCGCATGGACCGATGTATTGCAGTGATAATTTTCCTTTCATGCCGAATCGAACCGTTCCTCTGAATGGTGACATTTTTAGGAATACCCGATCTCCTTTATTGAATTCAAGCAGCCTTCGTCGCCGATCCACATAACTAGCTTGTCGGTCTTGAGCAGATTTTATTTTTTTTCTGATCAAATGGATTTTGTCATTCATTTCTTGTATCAGTTCTCGCCCAGTCAATTGCTTTTCACCTATCTCATCCCAAAATAATGGTGATCTACCTTTTTTTCCATATAAAGCTTCAAATGGTGCCATTCCAATACTACGTTGGAAACTGTTCTTGTATGAGAATTCTACAAGTGATAAAGCATCTTGCCATCCAACATGAAAATCCATAATAACAGCACGAAGCATATCTTCCAGAGTTTGAATAGTTCGTTCAGACTGACCGTCAGTCTGTGGGTGATATGCACTACTCATAACCAATCTTGAAACTAACGATTCTTGAAAACTTCCTCAAAATTTTGAAGTAAATCTTGAGTCTCTATCAGAAACAATGGTGACAGGAATTCCATGAAGTCTCATTATATTTTCAATATAGAGACGAGCCATTTTTCTATAAGTTATGTCCGCTCGTACGGAATAAAATGTGCAGATTTTATCCAACCAGTTCAGGATTTGCCTCAATCATATACGGGTGAGCATCAAATGTACACTGAAGCCGAATTATCTTTCGCAAACATTGATGAAATTATCCAAGCATTGGTGCAAGAATCCAAATTGAGTGAACCTATTTCTAATCCAGTTGATCACCCCGTTGATCAAATCCATCCAGAGGTTCCTAGCTCTTTAGAAGCACCAGTTCAGCAAGATCTATCTGCTGAACAAGCTATTCCAACTGTTGTGCCAACTGATTCCCAAGATCATCCTCTAGAAGCACCGGTTTTGGCTTCATCAGATTCTATTACTCTTCTAGGAAGCTCACCTGCTGATCAGAATCCACCTTCTCCACCTCCAATTCCAGAAGAAGTTGTTGTAATCACGTCAGTTCAGAATGTTGCTGAAACAGTAGCAACTGATCAAGAGTTTATTGTTTTTGATCAAACTACAAGAGGACCGGAAACTTCTCATCAGTCTCCTCCTCCATCCTCATCAGATTTTGATCTTGTTCTCAAAGAAATTCAGAATATGCAGGATAGTATGAATCAGATGCTCTCAGCCATCTCAAAGATTCAGAATACGCAACTGTCACACACTCTAAAATTGGAAGACTCTCAACAGTTCAATTCCGAAAATCTGAAAGCTATCCAAACTGCTGTTACCTCTCTCTCATTTGCAGTTGAAGAAATCCAGAAGAATAAGGGGATAGCCTTGAGTCTCACTGCAACTCAAAATTCTATTAACAAACGAGTTGACAGTGTCGAGACACTCGTCTCCAGGAAGATAGATTTGCTGCAAGTCACAATGACCTCTGCTATTGAAAACATTTCTACCTCTGTCCAACTTCTAGCTACTGACGTTCGGAAATTATCTGTCAAGATGGAGCTAAGTGTGAAGATTATTAAAACAAGAAGCAAGCCGAAACTAAAATCTGCACAAACTGAATTTCTGGCAAGCTTCGGTATTTTGATGATATCTCTCAACTGCATGATCCAAATGACAATCCGCTAATTGGACTGATTAGAAAACTCAATTTGGAACAAGTTGTATTTCACGTCAGTTGGGCAAAATCGGAATTTATCATGGTCTAACGGATCGCTTAATTACCGAACTGATCACACGAAAACAGCAATCATTTGTGTTTGAGCAGCTGCCGTATTTTGGTCATATCTCTCAGCTCGGTTATCGAAACGAAGCGATTCAGTATGCGTTGGAAAGATAAGACAAAGATCTACAAATCATTCTAGACGTCGAAGTCTGAATCGAAGCTTAAGAGGCTGATAAATGGCGATGAAGCTACTAGTTCTGCACAAACTGAAATCAGCTAGGCCGATTTCAGCACACCAGCTGAAACTGAACCAACTGAACCAGCTGCTGACCTGCTGACCAACCAACTGAACTGAACCAGCAGTTGACCAACTGAACTGAACCAGTTGCTGACCAGTTGAACTGAACGACCAGTTGAGTTGACCAGAGTTGACCAGCGGGAAAATGCCCAGTAAGCTGAATTTGACCGTTGCAATCTCGGAAACAGTGCAAAAACTTTTCAAACGGTCATATTCTTGTGTCTAACGTATATATCATTGTTGGGGCTTATAAATACAACATATTGAAGATCAAACAACATCTTTGGAAGAGGATTCAAAGCATGGGCAGTTAGCAAGAAAAAATCAGCTAGTTGAGAGCACAAGCCCTTGTGTGAGGATACATTTGAGATGTGCACTGTAAAAGATAAATTCCTCACACACACAATCACTCACACATATACGAGAGAGTTGATCTTACAAGTTTAGTTGAGTGAGTCTTTACACAAAGACGTAAAACATTGTGTTTGTAGTCTTTGCATATGAGACATTAAACAATATGCTGATTGTGAGGTGCTGCCTACAATCTTGAGCGCTAGGAGTTCTAGTTGGGTGCTGACCTTCCGGATCGGGTTTGTAAAAATAGTTGTATGAAGCAAAGTCTTCTAGTGAATCTTTCTCAAGGGGAAGAAGGGGTGACGTAGGAGTGTTTGAAATCTCCGAACATCCATAAACAAATTCGTGTCTATTTGTTTATTGCATTTATTTATCATTTTCACTGTTTTTATAGATGCATTGTTGAAGCATTTTATGTGTTCTTCAAATACCAAAATATTGTATACCAAGTGTTTGATAAAATGCTTCAACCGAAAATCTTTTTACTCATTCAACTTGCATATATCATAAATGGTTTACAAAATATTTAATAGCTTTCTACGAAGAATTATTTCGAGTGTCTTCCGCTTGGTTTGAAAACCAAACTTGATTTAATTCATCGGTGTTCAATATTTCAAGAACCGAGCTATTGTAGCTCAACGATTACCCCCCTAGTCGATCCTATCAAGTGGTATCAGAGCGGGTGTTCTTGAAATAACATTGAAACTAATTTTGATGTTTAAAATTCGAAATTTCAGATTTTTTACACATATATATGCAAAACTGAATTTTCGCACAGCTTGCAACGACCGTGGGAAAAATGACATATCTCCTTGCTCGAGTGTCCAAACGACGAACCGCTTTTTGCATTGCAAACTAGAATCATAGAGGTTTACAGCGGTATAAATTTGCAGCCTAATTATGCAAAAGAAAATACAGTTTATTTGTTGAAGACAGAGCATATGTGCTGCAGCAGAAAATGAGCAATGGAGAAAATTGGTTAGTTATCCCTCTTCTTTTATAATTTTCAAAATTTCATAAATATATGGGGAGAACTCATTAAAATTTTAATGGAGTTATTATTTTTAGATATTGAGGGGGAGAAAATTTTGTTTAAAAAATTTTGAAAATATGACTTTTTGATTCACACAAAAAAGGGGGAGAAATATGTTGGTTGAGTTGATTGTTTATCCAAGTTTTGTGATCATCAAAAAGGGGGAGATTGTTGGAACTTTTCAAGTTCGCAATCTTGATTTTGATGTTAACAAAACTTGTTATTGTGTTTCTAACATATTTACTCAAGTGTGAAGATTATTAAAACAAGAAGCAATCCGAAACTAAAATCTGCACAAACTGAATTTCTGGCAAGCTTCGGTATTTTGATGATATCTCTCAACTGCATGATCCAAATGACAATCCGCTAAATGGACTGATTAGAAAACTCAATTTGGAACAGGTTGTATTTCACGTCAGTTGGGCAAAATCGGAATTTATCATGGTCTAACTGATCGCTCAATTACCGAACTGATCACACGAAAACAGCAATCAGTTGTGTTTGAGCAGCTGCCGTATTTTGGTCATATCTCTCAGCTCGGTTATCGAAACGAAGCGATTCAGTATGCATTGGAAATATAAGACACAGATCTACAAATCATTCTGGGAATTCGAAGTCTGAATCGAAGCTTAAGAGGATGATAAATGGCGATGAAACTACTGGTTTTGCACAAACTGAAATCAGCTAGGCTAATTTCAGCACACCAGCTGAAACTGAACCAACTGAACCAGCTGCTGACCTGCTGACCAACCAACTGAACTGAACCAGCAGTTGACCAACTGAACTGAACCAGTTGCTGATCAGTTGAACTGAACGACCAGTTGAGTTGACCAGAGTTGACCAGTTGACCAGATTTGACCAGCGGGAAAATGCCCAGTAAGCTGAATTTGACCGTTGCAATCTCGGAAACAGTGCAGAAACTTTTCAAACGGTCATATATCATTGTTGGGGCTTATAAATACAACATATTGAAGATCAAACAACAGCTTTGGAAGAGGATTCAAAGCATGGGCAGTTAGCAAGAAAAAATCAGCTAGTTGAGAGCACAAGCCCTTGTGTGAGGATACATTTGAGATGTGCACTGTAAAAGATAAATTCCTCACACACATAATCACTCACACATATACGAGAGAGTTGAGCTTACAAGTTTAGTTGAGTGAGTCTTTACACAAAGACGTAAAACATTGTGTTTGTAGTCTTTGCATATGAGACATTAAACAATATGCTGATTGTGAGGTGCTGTCTACAATCTTGAGCGCTAGGAGTTCTAGTTGGGTGCTGACCTTCCGGATTGGGTTTGTACAAAGAGTTGTATGAATCAAAGTCTTCTAGTGAATCTTTCCCAAGGGGAAGAAGGGGTGACGTAGGAGTGTTTGAAATCTCCGAACATCCATAAACAAATTCGTGTCTATTGTTTATTGCATTTATTTATCATTTTCACTGTTTTTATAGATGCATTGTTGAAGCATTTTATGTGTTCTTCAAATACCAAAATATTGTATACCAAGTGTTTGATAAAATGCTTCAACCGAAAATCTTTTTACTCATTCAACTTGCATATATCATAAATGGTTTACAAAATATTTAATCGGTTTCTACGAAGGATTATTTCGAGTGTCTTCCGCTTGGTTTGAAAACCAAACTCGATTTAATTCATCGGTGTTCAATATTTCAAGAACCGAGCTATTGTAGCTCAACGATTACCCCCTAGTCGATCCTATCAGTACGGAATAAAATGTGCAGGTTTTGATAGGCGACCCACTACAACCCATAAAGAATCGCATCCTCTTGAAAAACGAGGTAAATGAGTAAAAACAATCCATTGCAATATGCTCCCAATTTCATTTGGAACTTTCGAGACTTCGTAGGAGTCCTCCGAGTTTCTTCCTCTCAGCTTTGAATTGTTGACATGCGAGACATCTAGACACAAATTCAGATGAATTCAGATGTCTTTCTTCATTCTCTTCCACCAAAACTGGAGTCTCAAACATGCATACATTTTCTTTCCTCCTGGATGGATACTATAATGGCTGCAATGGGCCTCCTCCAAAAGCTCTAGTTGCAAATCTGATTTTTATGGAACAACTAGAAGACCATTTAATCATAGGGAATCATCGGAAACTATTTCAAATCCTGATTTGTGGCCATCGAGGAACAATTGTCTAGATTTCAGAATTTGTGTATCGGTCTTTTGTGCTTCTTTAATCCAAGAAATTAATTCGGGCTCAATATATACCGCATCAACAGCGACGTGTTCATCATTAATAATGAAATTCCATCCTGATGTATAAATATCTTCATGCAGTTGTGAAATTAGGACTGAATTCATAATGACATCTTGAACTTTTTTACTGAGTGCATCAGCTGTGACATTCAATTTTCCAGGCTGATACTGAATCTCATAATCATAATCTTTAAGAAGTTCCATCCATCTGCATTGTTTCATATTCAGGTCCGGCTAAGAGAATAAATACTTCAGGTTTTTATGATCGGATAGGACCACAAACTTTTCTCCATATAAATAGTGACGCCAAATTTTTAGGGCAAACACAATTGCGGATAATTCTAGATCATGAACTGAATACTTGGTCTCGTGGGGTTTTAGTTGCCGAGAAGTGTAGGCAATCAATTTTTCGTGTTGCATCAAAACACAACATAATCCCTTTAAGGATGCATCTGTGCAAACAGTGAAACTACCCAAACCAGATGGAAGAGTAAGAACTGGTGCAGTGGTCAATCAATTTTTCAACTCGAGAAAACTTGATTCACATTCATCAGACCAAACGAATTTTACATTTTTCTATGTTAGGCGGGTAATTGGTTTAGTGATTTTTCAGAATCCTTCGATGAATCGACTGTAATAACCAGATAAGCCCATGAAACTTCGAATTTCAAGAACGCTAGTAGGTCTAGACCAATTAATCATGGCTTCTAATTTGCTTAGATCAACTGAGATGCAAAAGCGTGATATGACATGACCTAAGAACACCACAAGATCTAGCCAAAACTCATATTTTGACAATTTAGCATAAAGTTGTTCCTTGCGAAGTATTTGTAGGACAATTCTCAAGTGTTCAGCGCGTTCCTCTTCAGATTTTGAATATACCAAAATATCATCAATAAAAACGATAACAAATTGGTCAAGAACTTCCTTGAATATGTGATTCATTAAATCCATGAATACCGCTGGAGCATTTGTAACACCAAACGACATTACTAGGAATTCAAAATGCATGTATCTTGTCCGGAATGCTGTCTTTGGTATATCTTCATCTCGAACTCGCAATTGATGATAACTGGAACGCAAATCGATCTTTGAATAAATAGCAGTACCCTGAAGTTGATAAAATAAGTCATCAATTTGAGGCAATGTGTACTTGTTCTTTATAGTAGCTTGATTCAGTTGTCGATAATCAATTCACAACTGCATCAAACCATCTTTCTTGCATACGAACAACACTGGGCTCCCCATGGTGATACACTGGGTCTAATGTAGCCTTTATCTAGTAATTCTTGCAGTTGTTCCTTCAATTCTTTTAATTTAATGGGGCCATTCAGTATGGTGCTTTAGAAATATGAATTGTTCCAAAAATTAATTATATCAAGAATTCTATTTCTCTGGGTGGAGGAAATCCAGGTATTTCATCGGGAAAAATATCTTGAAATTCATTCACCACTGGGATTTCAGAAAATGTTGATTCTGATTTCTCGGTGACGACAACATACACAAGGCATCCTTCATTCCATTGGAATAATAAACGCGGATGATATCAGGGGGATTTTGACACGTGAGCCCTTACCATAGAAATTCCATTTTGTCCCAGAGTTAGGATGAAAACGGACTATCCATGGAAACAATCAATGGTGGCACGGTATATTGTCAGTGTATCCATTCCAACGATAAACTCAAAATCTTGCATCGGTAGAACAATAAGGTTAAAATGCAGTTCATTTTCTTCACAATTCAATACGCAATCCAATATCATTCAAGTAGACATGATGAGCTTATCCATCAGAGTAGCAACATAAATTGATATAGGTAGTAAAATAAAAGTCAAAGAATGTGATGTAATGAATGATTCAGAAATGAATGAATGAATGGGATGCACCGATGTCAAATAATACTCGTGTAGGATAACCAGATACAAAACAATTTACCTGTTATCACACTTCCTGGTGCTTCCTGAGCTTGATCTTATGTGAATGCAAAAACACGAGCCTGAGTTTGGTTTGAGAAATTATGACTTCCCAAGGCTTGCTGTGGTGGTCCATATGACTGTTGAAAAGATTTAACAGGTACAGTACCTCTACTAGTACTAGATCCTCCACGAAATCCTCCTCTGATAGGTTGTGGAACATTCTTCTTGGATGGGCAAACCCTTGCATAATGACCTTCCTGACCACATTCCCGACAAGAGCCATAAACACCAACACATTGTTCACTAAAATGCTTGCCTCCACAACGGTTACAACAGGGACCAGAATAAGTAGTTATTTGAGATTCACTTTGTTGACGATAACCACTAGAACTAGAAGAAACTGATCTAGATTTCTTAAACACCTTTCCTTTAGCTTTCAAATTTTGTTGGGTGGTTAATCTGTTACCTGTAGGAACAAATGAAGCGCTTCCCCTCTTAAGTCCAGCTTCTGCATTTTTCTCTCTTTAGAATGCCTCCGCAAATCCAGTAGGTAGTCCAGACACCACATAAGTATAAATGTTGTGGTTTAGTCCATTCACAAAATGATTATATTTTTCTTTTGGGTTTACTGCTACATGTGGTGCGTATTTTAGCATGACAGTAAAATAGAGGCATATTCAGCTACAGACATATTCCTTGTCGCAGACTCTTGAACTCATTCTCTTTTTCGGTATAGTAAGATGTTGGAGAAAATTGTTCAATGAATTGAGTTTTGAAGACAGTCCAACTTACCTCGATTCCTTGTTCATCAAGTCCCATCTTGGCGGCTTCCCACCAATCTCTTGCACGATCCTTCAGTTCGTATAATGCAAGCTTATACTTTTGATTATCAGTATACTCCATTAAACTGAACAGGTACTCAATATATTTAAGCCATGATTCGGATTTTTCAGCATCCGCAGTACCAAAGAATCTTGTGGGATGAAATTTTTGGAATCTTGAAACAATATCATCCATCGTGATTTGTACAAATTGATCAACAACCCGATCCACTGGATTTTCTTCTGTCATAGGAGTTTCTGAATGTATCCTAGGTTGACCACGACCGTGTCCACTTTCTCGTCTTCTTGTAGCCATCTATAAAGGCCAAATAAACAAATATATACACAAAGAAATATTTTCAATATACTATATAAATCCACACACATAAAAATAGAGGGGCACATAGGAAATTAATTAAGTTTCGCGTAACTCCCATGTGACCATAATCCTATGGAAGCATCTCTAGCTATGCTATGATACTTTGAGCAATTTCCCAGTTTATTGCTATGATACCACTAGGTGTGGGTCTCTCGACTTCCACCAGTAATTATCATGCATTAGTTAATCTAATTACTATTTTAACTCTACAACTGAAAATGTTTTTTTTTAATATACGACGACGCGAGCTCAAATAAAAGTTTTGTTTCCAAATATACTCATTATTATATTATAAAATTATAATTATTAGCCGAGACACCACAATTAACATATTGTTTACTAACTTCATACATACATATATATATATATATATATTTATATATATATTAAATTTCTGTAGTAGCAAAATAATCATCATATATTAGTTTAGATGCATATCACTACATATTAGTGCTTGAATAATATTTCATAACAAAATACTTCGAGCCTATCTATAGTTCGACGATAATATTCTTATTTCATTATATATCTCCTCTCATAAGGCAGATGGGAACATATGCAGTCTAGGTGACTCTCACTGCAACAGATGATATCACAGGCTCTGTCCCCAACTCCACTAGTAAACCAAGACAGTCACAAAATACTTCCTCTACCAATGTCAACAATCCATTTATGAGCATCACTCTATATGAGCCCTCCTGAGACCAGTCATCTCCCAATAGAACTATGTATGCCATCTTTCCCTGATTACCAACCACACATAGAAGATAACCGCCCCCGAGGGGATGAATAACAACCCAATATATTAAAATCGAAATAAAAACGACATGTAATGTAATAAATGATATGTGGGTGCAATACATGATCAGGGTAAATCCACATGCAGGGTGAACAGAATAATGGAAACTGCACAATCGGTAAATGCAGCATAATAATAGCTCGAGCAACAGGCAAGGCTCTACTACACTACCATAGTGACCACTCCTCCGCCAGTCTACTACCGTGTGCCGGTCAACTCGCCAGGGACTACAGACATACTGTACCTTATCAGCCTACAACATCTCTCGGGCTAGTTGCAGCTCCGTATCATCCCAAACATATCACCTCGATCATACACACAAAATATCAAAAAGGTCATCAATAGGATCGAGGTTCAAAATGAAATGCAATGTCGTGTCATGCATCGATGCTACATATATATGCATAAAATACATGTATGTAAAATATATTTTATTTTCGTGCATCGATGTTTATGTAATACACAAATAATTCATGTAGACAAATCATCCAAATGCAACAAATATCAAATTTACGAGTACCTGTTGTATATTACCCGGTAGTAGCATACATTTTTTTTTTTTTAATTTTGCTCATCCGACAATGAGTTGGATTAACTTCCGAGGAAAATTATTCTACAATAATGACGTACGCATGTATCAACACTTTATACACAAAAAGCTATTTTAGCTATAAGGCCTGATTTCAACTTATTACTTTAAAGCTATTGTTTTACTCAAAAGTTCCTTATCTATCTATTTAATATGGTGTCACATGCTGAAGTTCACATATATTTGATAATATGTTTCTTCTAAATATTTTACGAAACACCGTAAAATTTAAGTCAACAAATTTTTTATAGTATTTAAAAAGGAACTCAAATGAAATCTATTAATATTTATTATAGACTTACTATTTTTAATCCTCAATATAGAGATCTATTTAACATGTTATATTATATATATTTTACCATTGTACTTTTGAGATTTACTTACGACATATATAAGGAACATTCTAAACTTTAATGGAATGTAAACAATACTAATATATTTGCAACGTAGAGTTTAGAAATCAAAATATTTTCTTAATTACTTCATATAATAATTGATCTTGTAAGCATTAAGACTACATTTTATGTTAACTAAGACCCCATATTTTAGTAGTAAATATTCTTAAAATCTTCAAATCATCTGTTATATATATATATATACATATATATATATATATATATATATATATATATATATAGTCCATACTACTAATACTATGTTTTAGGCACATACATAAAACAAAAGTTTATAGTTATTATACATATTAGATTGTACTTTTGGCTCATTCAAGCAATATCTAGATACATTAATATTTTATCTTTAAAGTAGATAAAATACAAGTGATGAAATATTTCGTGCCTTCTCCGAGAGCTTCCAATAATGCTGGAGAGTTGTTTCACTTTGTTTGTTATTATTTGAAGGATTCGGTTCTATGTTAGAAAAGTCTTTCTTCTCTGTTTTTTATAGAGACTTCTTCCTTTCTTAGTGTATAGGTAAGATTATCCATACAATAATTGAAATGATAAGTTGTTTTGTTTTGTTTTCTTTTACATCTATAGAGAAAGTTTTTTTTCACTATTTCACCTCTTAATATATATATATATATATATATATATATATATATATATATATATATATATATATATATATAGAATTGTCTGTTATATATAATAGGTTTTCGCCAAAATGTAATTATTGTAAGACTCTAAAATTTATTTTTAATTACATCAAGAAAATCAATAAATATAAATTAAGTAAACTGGAATATATATGGATTTTCTGGTTGTGGTTAACAATAAATTTTAGGGCTAACAGTAATTACATTTTGGCGAAAACCTACTGTATATAACGACAATTCTATACCGAATTTATATATATATGTACAAAATTTGTTCCCCCTTTGCAGTATATCGCACTTGTTTGCTAAATAGCATTATTTTACGGTTTTTGATAGAAGAAGGAAAAAAAATTCCAGATTGAGCGGCCATTTTGAAATATAATAATACTTTTTAGCACTCAGAGGGGTATTATCGGCATATTATTATTTACGTTCTTGAGACCTTTCAGCAGGCCTGTCCCTACGTATATATATTCGTACAAGATCGGAGTTCGACGTTTGGCATGTGTCGAGGAAATACAAAACTGCAATCACTTCTCCCTTACTATTTTTTACGATTTACTTGATTTGATTGGGACAATCGATTTCCGTGCAAGTTTTGCTCTTTCGTAATCAAGAGAAAAAATTGGGGATGCACGTGTTTTTCCTAGTTTATTTGGGGGGGTTTTTATTCTGATTATTGTGTCCTTGATGTTTAATATTATGTCTATTTGATTAATTTGGTTTGGAATATTGGTTCACTTTGTGGGTTTCAATGGCGAAGGACATGGATGCCGGTGAAGTTGTGGTGTCCTCTGTCCGGGCTGGGATGAAGAGGGAGTTTGCGATGATGATGAAGGCGCAGTCAGAGATGGGTGGGGAGCTTTCGGTGGCACGAAGGAGGGTGACGAGGTCCCAGAATGCTGGTAGTTCTGGCAAAGATAATGTGGGGAGTTGTAAGAGAATGAAAAAGGAGGATGGTGAAAAATCGGGTAGGAAAGATATGGGGAAGGTGGATGATGAGGCACAGAGTGGTTTGGTGGATGTAGGGATTGATGTGGGAGGCGACTTGAGAAGTTGGGAGTCCGAGAAAGTTGATGAATGGAGGAATGAGGGATGTGATATGGTGCCTGATTCGAAGGAACGCAGTGTGCAACCTTTCTGCACCGAATCAGGAGCAGGACCTGTACTGAGTGGTGGGACTGGGACTTCGACCTCCCATCTATCGAAGTCGAAGAAGGTCCCGACGAAGCTGAGGGATCTTCTTGAAACCGGGTTGTTTGAGGGCCTGCCTGTTTGCTATATTCGTGGTTCGAAGGTAAATTATTTGGCAAACAGTCCCTGTTCGAGTATTGTCACGTAATTGGGTATTCACTAATGTTTTTCTTAGGCACGGGAGCAGCCCGATTCTGAACTTCGAGGGTTTGTTAGGGGTACTGGAATACTGTGTTCTTGTGAAGAATGCAAGGGAGAAAAGGTAAGGACTCTGAAGTCACAAGTTTTTGACTGATTTGACTAGTTATATTAGGCCAACTGTTGGGTATTGTTAATGTAGGTTGTGACTCCCAATCAATTTGAATTGCATGCCGGGAGTGGAAATAAACGTCCACCCGAGTATATCTATTTGGAGAATGGGAAGAATCTCCGGGATGTACTGAATGCATGCAAAGTTGAGCATTCAGACTCGCTCGAAGTGGTGATCAGGAATTTCATTGGCCATGCAGATTTGAGACCGCCTGGTTCTTGTCTCAAATGCAAAGGTAATCTCTATGATGACTTGGAAATTTCTTGAATTGTACGTGATTCATGGTTCAGTATATGACTAGGTCCTTTTTTTTTTATCATGGTTTTAGGATTGATTCATGGTATCAGCGGCAAGAATTCAATGGTTCTTTGTGGTGCATGTGTTGGGCCGAAGGAATCTGATTCATGTCCTACACAGGCGAGCGAGGCTATGTATAGGTAATGTTTGTTAGCTTAGAAGATAAATCAATGTTTTTGTGTTCCTGTGCTGTTTTGTCCTATGCATGCCAGCAATGCTCAAGCATTGCACGTCTTGTGCACAGTATGACGACGTTGCCTGGCCTGAAGAAATTTGGACCACAAACTTTACGTGATAGCCAATGGAATGTGCCATTGGAAATTATAAGCATAATATTTAAGACTACTGAGATACTGAGATTTATCATAATGTTTTGGGTAAAACCTTTTCACTTATCAAAGGTTGATATTAATGGGGATGTTTACTGCATAGTTGATAAAATAGTTTGTGTAAATCTTTTGTCCATGTTCTACGGTCTTCCCCTTTTGGCTTGCAAAGAAATATATACTGTGGTCTATTAGAGTTTCTTGGAATAGATTGAACCTTATAAGTGTAAAGCACATAGTTTAACATTTACTCAAGTTTCATTTATGATGCGTAAGTTTATTTATGTGAAGAACTGTGTCTTAAAATACTAATACTTTGATATTTGATGAAAATTTTGAAATTTTCTTATTAAATAACTTATTATAACCATAACTAATAAAATAAGATAACGATCACCACTCATACTAAAAATAGAGTTAAAGTTAACATTAAAAATCCATCATTTTAAATACCACAACCATAAAAATCCCAAGTTAAAACATCCACTATAATTTGAATAATCCAACATAATGTAAAAAGTCTCAACTTACTAGTCACTAAAACCAGTGCAATAAAGTCAGAGTAAATAGTTTTAAAATGTGCATACTAAAATCCCATAAACTACAAGGTCCTCGAGGTTGCACTGCCACTCGCCCGAGCCTGCTCATAGGTCACCATCTCCAGCCTCCTCATCTATACAATCTGCATCGATCAAGTCTAGTGAGTCAATTGACTGGGCATGCATAAACCGTAAATAAAAAGTATTACATAATAAAAATCCATGCAATTTAAACATAGCTCGTACACAGCATAATATAAGCATATATATATATATATCACTTGACTTTCCTGCATAAACATTTTCATAAAAATCATATTTTCGTCCTCGTCATAGTAATCGTAATCGTAAATCATTTTGCGTAGAGTTCTGTTTAATGCAAGTGGCATATAACATAAATCTTTTGATCAAACTAACCACAGTAATGGGCTGACAGGGATCACCACAGCCTTTGGACTGGATGTCCACTCCCTAACATTACATAATTCCTCCGAAGAGGTTGGAGAGGTCCCCAGACACGTTCTCCGGCTTCCAAACCCTTAACATAATTTGGTCACAAAACAAATTGCATATCTTAAAAATAATTATTTTGTACGTCATACATACTTATGAACATCGTGAATCTCGTTGGATCGTCCCCAGGCCTGCTGCAATTACAACTTAAATTAATAACCCAAAACAACCCCTAAAAGTGCATTCGGACACATATGACTCCCGAATTAAATAAAACCATTTATGACATATCAATCGACTCGGAACTCGACCTACATGTAAAATACATCCTAATCTATTGCTCAACGCCCTAAACCAGCCCCGGACCATGCCCAAACCCTGAACCATGCACAACGAACCATAAAGACACAAGCTGCCCCAAAGAGCGACGCTATGGCACCTATGCGTTCCGTACGACTTCCTATCTTTCTAACTCGAACCAAAACCGAGACTCGACCCTTAGACATAACTCAAGACTCTGGTCTAGCTTGTTCCAGCCCATACACACGCACAGCCCCTTAAACCACCCCAACCTCCTTAAGTCGCGCACCACCTGCATGCGCGCATGGCGCAATTCCAACTCCAGCAGCTATTCTATCCAACCAGAGCCTAACCAACCCATACCAGGCCTACCTCGGGACCCTAAGACCCCGCCTAGACCCTAGCCACGAGCCCTGGTCCAGTCTACACTGAACCCGACCCATTCCACATCCACGATCACCCTTATGCACGCATGAAGCTTCCTTCGACTCCTACTGCATCAGCGGCCTATCGGCACATCCCGGACCACCTAATGACACCTAAACACATCCCATAACATGACCATGTGTAGCAGCAAGCTATAGGATCGGTCTAGCGAAGACGGCGATTAAAAACTCGAGATAATGAAGGAGTTCATGCATATTTATATCGAGACGATTTTTAATAACATTCTAGCATGCATATAATCAAACCCGTGTGTTTTCATACATACTTTGTTTCAAAATACAGTATATAACATGATCGATGTATAGAAGAAAAGTTAGACATGCCTTTGCTTCAAAAAAGAACGAATATCGATAACGAACGTGAGGAAGAACGGAGACCGAACGGAGACGGTTTGCCGCGATTTATGGCTTCAAAAATGACTAAATTATTCAAGTAACGTAGTGTGATGATCGCCCAAGGTTGCTGCTTGTAGGAAAGGAAACCGAAAAAAATCCAAGCCCTAGCCTTGTAGAATTTCGGCCAAGTGTGTGTTTTGGTGTGTGTTAGTGTGTGTTTTGGTGTGTGTTAGTGTGTGTTCTATGTGAGGGGCGTGAGACGTGTTATATTTTAGGGTTAGGACTCTTTTATATATTGCTTAGAATGTTTATTAGGTGTTTTAAGTTACTTAATCAGGTTTTTAATTAATATTTAAGGCCTCCAACTTTCTACAATTTCTATATTTAAGAATCCTAGAAATCCTAAATTCTACCCATAATTAAATACTAGCTAATTTATTAATTAAATCATAAAAATAATTATTAAAATATTTTATTTCTTTTGGAAGTATTTAAATTCCTTATTTTTCGAAATTTGCTAGTTTAATGCTTAGCATGCTTCTATTTCACTCGATGAATTAATTTAGCCCTAAAAAGATAAAATTCGTAATTCATTTAAAATACCAAATTTTCGGCTTAAAATAAAAATATAACTTTAAATTTTACACCTCAAACGTCTCCGGTCTCCTTTCTTGGTCCGACATCGAACATTCGTCTGAAAACTAAAACTTAAGACATGCACTGGGTTTACGTGTACTGTTTTTGGGCACTACAATTTCTATCAGTTGACCTTATTGCATCTAGTTTTCTTTGTTTCTTAATAAACATTATGGTTTGTATTTATTGACGGTGTTAACTTGTTGAGACATTTCAGGGATCCATTATCTGGTGTTTCGTCTCCAGTGGCCTCATGTAGTCAGCTTGAAATTTCCAGAAGTACTCACATGCCTTCTAGAAGTCAGTCACGATCAAAAACTCAGAAGTTGACACGGAAGTAAGTACTTATCTGTTGTACTTGAGATACATAATATAGTTAGAGTCTCTGCTAAATGTGTTCTTTTCCATAAAATTTTTTGTGTCGTAGCCCTGATTTTTTTGTTCCAATTTGCAGAGATTTGGGAATGCATAAGGTAGTATTCGCAGATAATGTGCTTGAGGATGGCACAAATTTGTCATATATTGTTCAAGGAGAGGTAAATGCTATAAAAAAACTTTATTCACATCACTCCTGTTTAAAATAAATTCTTAAAATTGCTTATAGATGCATTCAGAATATTTTTGGCGATTATGCTAAAGGTTTCTTCACAAAAATCATTTCACCTTTATTTAGTTATTTTTATTGAGCAGAAAAGGCTGGAGGGCTATAAAGTAAAAGGCGGTATTTTCTGCTTCTGCTGCAAAAAAATGGTAATGTTATACCATAATCTTTATGTATTAACTATTATCTATGATTATGTGTTCAATAGTGCCCTTATATTGTATATAATGTACGCCAGTATTGCACAATCATTTGCACACCTGCATATTATTATGATAGTTGCTTCTTATATTATTTTCTCTGACATTCCTGTAAAATACTTGTCTTTGATGACATCCATTTTTTATTCATAGGTGAGCCCTTCACAGTTTGAGGCTCATGCTGGTTTTGCTTCCCGCCGAAAGCCGTGAGTGTTTTTTGGGCCCCTTCTTTTCATGATTTGCTTTCAGATTTCATCATCTTTTATTAAACATATGCTCATTAATCACATTATTTTATATTGGTTCGAAACGTTTGCTGGATTCTGTTCTTATTTTAGCAAGTATAATTTTGCCATATAAACATGGTAGAATCTATATGACCACATCGGAGCATTTTTATTTAAGCTTTCTGAATGCATTTATAATTCTTTTTTTTTTTGAACCAATTTTTTTTTTTGCTTGCCAGTTATGATAACATATTCACGTCTGATGGTGTGTCACTGCACGAGATATCCCTTGGACTGTCTACCCTCCGTAAATCATCTTCCAAGGGAAATGATGATCTGTGCTCTATATGTAAGGAGGGGGGCAAGCTGTTGTGCTGTGACAACTGCCCGCGAGCTTTCCACCCTGGTTAGTGCACTTTCTTTTTGCTCTATCATGGTTGTGCTATTTGTCAACTTTAATGATGGATTTTATGTATTTAATTTATTTTTCAAACATGCTGTGATTCGAAAGATTCTTGCCATGCAACATATTATTATTGTTTTAAGCATAAGAAAAACTGCAAAACTCAATTTAGACCCTCGCGTCTCTATTTCCGGTTTAAGCTGGATTTCAGCATGTGTATGGACAGTCTTTCTTATCATTTCTGTACATGTACGTACCTCATATAACTCACCTGGTTTTACTGCAGAATGTGTTCCAATTTCAAGTATTCCACAAGGAAAATGGTATTGCAAATACTGCGAGAACATGTTCCAAAAGGCAAAGGTCGCTAAGCTCAATGCAAACGCAATTGCAGCTGGAAGAGTGGCTGGTGTTGATCCTTTGGAAGAAATAAAACAGCGCTGCATTCGAATTGTTGGAATACTTGAAGCTGATGTTGGTGGATGTGCACTTTGCAGGTTGTGTTCCGGTTCTTCCTTGTACGTACTACATGATATTGGAGCTGTTCAGCTCTACTTTACTTTTTTCCCCACTTTATGCAAGCAAACGAATTGTGCAAGTGGTGTGCAGAATCAATTTTTAGGGTGGAAATCAGTACACTTCTGATAAATTCTTGATATACAATTGGCATCTCCTTTACTGTAAATTTCCTTGGATTATTCTATCACTGATTTGAGTTTCAATTCTTCCAGGGATCATGATTTTAGTGCAGCGGAATTTAATGACTCCACGGTGATTATTTGTGATCAGGTTATAGGCTCTTCTTATAAACCGAAGCAGATTTCTAAATTAAAAGGAAAATACTAGTGGTTTCTAATTTGACAAACATTCTGATCAATATTTTTTAGTGTGAAAAAGAATACCATGTGGGTTGTCTGAGGGAGAACAAGATTGATGACTTGAAGGTTAGTTGATCTGTAACAATGCTTATCATTCCTCACTTTTCAGATACAATAAATCCACTTATTGCATTCCTTTGAGAATAATCTCAACCATGTTTGTTACAGGAATTGCCGGAGAATGAATGGTTTTGCTGCAATGAATGCCTAACCACAAAAGCCACTCTCCAGAAGTTGATTTCAGATGGAGAGCAGATGCCTCCACAACCTGTCCTTGACATTGTGAAAAAGAAATATGAGGAAAAAGGTTTGGGAAATTCCTCCAATCTCGACATAAAATGGAGACTTCTGAGTGGGAAAACAGCATCCGAAGATACCAGGGCATGGCTTTCGGGTGCAGTCAATATTTTTCACGTTAGTACCTGTCAGATACCACTTTCACCTCAAGAGACGAATAATTTATGATTATTCAATTATATGCGAAAAATACATTTTAAAATTAAATTTACAAAAATAATTGCAGGACCGATTCGATCCTATCGCTGATTCTAGCACTGGTCCTCGTGATCTTATTCCTGACTTGGTTTATGGGTAAACTAGTATACAATATATTTGCATATGTGCCTTGTTTTGTTATTTGAGCTAATGAAAATAATTGCTGACGATTGTGACAGGAGGCAGTTCAAAGACCAGGATCTTGGTGGCGTGTATTGTGCCATATTGATTGTCAAGTAAGAGGATTATTCTGATATTTTAGCATATGAATGATTCTTTCGATTTACTCTCGATTCTGATTCATTGTTTCTATAGCTCGGAGGTGGTTTCTGCCGCAACTTTTCGGGTTTTTGGGCAAGAAGTTGCGGAGCTTCCCCTAGTTGCTACACACAGTGACTCGCAAGGGAAGGTAAGTTTACTCGGTATTGAAGTTACGTCAAGGTTTCCCAGAATTCGAATCCAAAGCTAAATATTTCGTGATTTGCTTCTTTTACAGGGATATTTTCCGTCACTCTTCTTTTGTATTGAAACACTGCTCAAATCTCTCAACGTGAAAGACTTGGTGCTACCAGCTGCTGATGAAGCTGAATCACTATGGAAAGAGAGATTTGGGTTCAAAAAACTTGGTGAAGAACAGGTACTTTTATGCCCTTGTCTCGTATATTAATCTCAAGGATCAAATTTTCTTTAATGCGCATATTGAATTTATTTTTTCGCCTTTGCAGCTAGATCAATACACAAAGAACTACCAACTGTTGATATTTCAAGGGACATCTGTTTTACATAAATCTCTCTCTCAGCCATCTTAGTGTTGGCGTATCAACCTTTTTTGTTCCATTTTTTCCTTCCCAAACCCAGCTTTTGTTTGGTTGGCATGCAAATTTTGTGCAAGAAAAGGGCATATTCAATTGTGTACATGCTTCAGCAAAATTTTGTGAATTGTTGTATTATACGTTAATATGTTTTTCCTTTTTCAAATATGTTTTTGCATTTTTGGCTTCAGAGTTACCGATGGAAGGAAAATAATCAAAGAATATTATATATCAATGTAAAATATAGACATTGATTGTAACGATCTTGGGCTCCTTCGGGGCTTTGTCTCATCTTGGGTTCTAACTGGGTTTTTTCTCTCACGGGTTTTCCCATGCGTCATTACTCATAGAACTTCTCCAGCCCAGACACTGGAGTTTTTACCTTCCCATAATTTGAACTCAAGACCTCCTGGTGCTTTGCCACGACCTATATATCTGGGAGGTCTTGGGTTCGAATTTGCCATGACCTATATGTCTAGGAGGTATTGGGTTCAAATTCTGAGAAGGTAAAAGCTCATGTGTCCGGGCTGGAGAAGTTCTATGAGTAATGAAGCATTAGAAAGTCCGTGAGTGAAAAGGCCCTAGTGGGAACTCAAGATGAGACAAGGCCCCCGAGGGAGCCCAAGATCGGGATGCACTTTGCCATGACCTATATCTCCAGGAGGTCTTGAGTTCGAATCCTAGGAAGGTAAAAGCACCAGTGCTTGGGATGGAGAAGTTCTATGGGTAATGACGCATGAGAAAGTCCGTGAGGGAAAAGGCCCCAGTAGGAACCCAAGATGGGACAAGGTCCCCGAGGGAGCCCAAGATGGGGATAACACATGGTTGTTACAAAAAAAGACGTTTTTTTTTGTAACGATCATGGGCCACTAAGCTGAACCAACATGGGCCTCGGCTCATACCCACGCACCACTACTGGTCATGGGTCGTTAGGATGGTCCAGCATGGGGGCTCCGTCACTCATAGAATATCACACCCCTGAAAAGTGGTTTCTGTCGCCTCCCCCAACACTTGAATCCAAGACCTCCAGGTTTAAGTACCTAGATTCTTAAAGTGTTGGTACCAGTTGGGTTAGTTTGAAAGGTATAGCCCATACTATCGCCTCTCAAAAACCACTCATAAACATAAATAAAAGTCATTAAATATCTTTAACATAACTTAAAATCATAAATCATAACTAGTGCGGAAAACTAGCGTCGGTCCTCGGGTTATGTGCACCTCCAATCCAGCAAAGTCAACCATCAAGTTCTCCATCAAACTCACCTGCATCAATAATACATAGTGAGTCTAAAGAGTCAACACATCATAATCTTTAGAACAAGTAATACATATACAACTCACAAGCAACAATGAAAATACATTTACGTAAAATAACATTTCATGAACATGCATAACTTAAACCTCAACTTTTTCCATTTTATCATTTCATATCATATATCCTTTCTGTAACGTCTACCGTTTTAAAAGTGCGAAAATATTTTTTTTTTAAAAGCTCACATTTTCGAAATAATAGTTAAAATAATCGTAATTATCTGACCGTAAAAATAGTGCAGTTTAAATTAACTAAACTCATCCAAAATCATACATAAACATAAATGAGTAAAAATATTAAAATCATCAACGTATGAAAATGTTTATCCCTTCTCAAATCTTATAAAGCATAATGCAGAAAACATATGGTCCTCAGGTCGTGTCACTGCACCATGTCTGCCTACTCAGAGTTCGGTACCTCCAGTCTCTTCATCATTAAGCTCACCTGCATCACTCACGCCTAGTGAGTCTAAAGAATCAACACACATGTACCAGGAATAACAAGAACATATACATAGCACACAACAGTGAAAAATATCATACTCAACATATATTTCATGAACTTAAAAGCATAACGTAAACGTATTGTGTAAAATCATATCGTGTCAAAACATGTCATCTCATGTCACCATATACGTAAACATGTCATGTAAAATCATATCGTATTAAAGCATGCAATCCAATGTCATCATATACGTATACATTTCCTTTATAATTGATTCAGTTCATTAGTTGTGACTTTCGTATCAGCTCTATCGATGGATCAATCTACGTATAACCACGGTACCGGACGGCGGAGACATCAGCGACATTCTCACCCGTCAACTGAGCCTTGGCCTACCACATCATCATATGAAGTCAATGGTAATACTGTAAACGGGCTTCCTCTGGGGCTTTTTTTCCCGTGAACGGGCTCCCTCTAGGTCCTTTTCTCTCACGATATCTCCAATCATATCATCGTATTAGTCACAATCAATTCCCATCATTCAAAAATATCATCATATTCACCACTTGATAAAACATGCATATACGTAACTTTTTCTTTTAAACCAAGCATGCACCGTATTTATCATAATTTCATAAAAATCATATACATGATGCATAAACTTTTAAAAATATGGTAAATTTGTGCTCAGCGCGCTGCCTTGACCAAAATCTCATCCCGGGTGCAAAATGACCATTTTACCTCTCGAACCCAAAAATTATCGTTTAACCCCTGGACCTCTAATTCCAAATTTTTGACATTTTTCTTAATTCCATTGACTCTAACCTGTCCCAAATAATTATTTAAGCCTACAATAATTTTCTCATATTTTTATTTGGCTTAAATCGATGAACTTTAAATTAATATTTAAATATGACATATTAATGCGCAACCTTAGCATAAAATTGTCAAATTAAAAACTTGGACTTCTAATAATTATTTGAGCTTAAATATAATTTTTCATAATTTTATTAAGCTTAAATCTAGGCGTTTCAATTAATTCTTTAATTAACGTTTCGTGCGACAATTAAATCTCGTATAAATCCAAAATTTATTATTTTGATCAGAAATTTACCAAACTCTTAAAAATATCCCAAAACATATTTAAAAGCATCCCTAGACGTAAAATCGAGCTCATTTCATAACTTAACCGAATTATTTTAAAACTTGTACCGAATTCTCGGTTTTAACCCGAATCGAATCGAAAATTATCCAATTTGTTCCCAACTTTCTCCTACACCTAATAAACATAAAAAAGGCTCTAAAAACATCCAAACCAGACCTCTACACCCCTCGGCCATGAACCATATACTGCTGGAAATTTTTTCCAAAAGAACTCACTTGAACTCTAGTTGCACCCCTACCATGATTTACGTCCCTAGCCCAAACCCAGCTGGACCAGCAATGAATCTTCCTTCCCTAGACCATCCTATGACACCTCTGGACTCAAGGAACTCAGCCTACACTCCCATGCACTATACCCTTCCCTCTCGATTGCTAAACCACAAGATGAGCCAACCCGCGGATTTTCCTCCCTCCTCGTCGATCGGCTTCCAAGGTGGTTCCAGCAGCGTTCACACCCTCCTTAGCCATGACTCAGACCTTCCATGATCTGGTCTAGGCCTTGGGTAGATCATCGCACCGCCGGTCCCTCCCTTCCACGCGATCTCCTTCCCACCGAGCCATCTTAGAGACAACACCTCTCGATCTCCACTCCACGACTTCTAACCTCTCTCACTACCTTCTTAACTCCCTCAAATCATCATGTGCAGTCCCTTAAAGACCAGAATCGGCAGCCCTTGCACATGATCAGAAAACAATACAAATAAAAAGCAATAACTCATGCAAAAGAAAAATCCTTCATATTCTAGGCTAGATCGAACACTCCCATACATATGCTTACACATGGCAGTATAAAACATGGATGATGCAGAAATAATGATACAATGCATGCCTGTTGATCCTTTATGCGAGAAGGTGGAAGAAAGGGGAAATGGAGAAGAGTCGGATGAATTTCTAATGAAAAACAAGCAACAACCGAAACTTATAGCTGGGGAAGGTGCTCAAACAAATAATGAAACCAAGAGGAATAATTATGAAAGGGAAGAGTGTTGTTGATTTAAATGGTGTAGGGTAGTCATTAATATAATATTTAAATGGCTAATAATGTGCTTTATTTATTAATTAAAAAATTTAAAAGAGTTTTGAGTCCAATAAGCTTAAAAGTAGGCCCATTAAATACAAACATACTCCCGAAAAATATTTCATGTTTGTAAGTTTTTGAAAATATTAGCCGAATTCTCAAAAAGTTTCTCGAATTGCAAAAATTTGTGCACCGTTAAAAATTAAAATTCTGCGGGTAAAAATACCCAATAAATCCCATTTTTTTTTTTTAAAAAATACACTTAAAAACACCTTATATTAATTAATAAAAATAAATAATGTAACTAAAATAATTTTCCTAAAAATTTTTTGGTCCTCGTTCCTCGTTCGAGCTCGAAATGAAACTTAAAAATCTTTAATGCATAAACCTTGAAAATTTCATGAAATAAATTATATCATGCATGAATTAAGCAAAATGCATAAAAATAATTAAACACATAATTTATGAAATAAACATGCATTAAATGCTTTAAACAAATTAATAAAATACCAAAGAAATTTAATAACTTGCATGTATGTAGTTCACGTGGACCTTCAAATTTTTTGGGACGTTACACTTTCATCATGAGCATATACATTTTTCCTTTTTACTGAATTCGGATCGTTAAACGTGACTTTCCTTTTCTCATAAGGTCGATGAATCCATCTACATGTAACTACAATACTTGGCGGCGGGGACATCATCGACACTCTCACCCTTCATTTGAGCCTTGGCCTATCCTCATCATATGGAAATACAATCCTCGGGCTCCCTCTGGGGCGGCCTTCTCTCATAGACGAGCTCGCTCTGGAGCCTTCTCCCACAAATGGGCTCCCTCTGGGGCCTTCTCCCGTAAATGGGCTCCCTCTGAGGCATTTTCCCCAACGACATCCTCATTCATATGATCATAATAGTCACAATTACTTTACCTCCTCCAATATTTCACATTTTCATCATTTTATAAAAATCATGCATTTAATATCATTTTTCTTTTAAAAACAAGCATGCAACATTTCTTTTAATTTTATCGTTTTCTCATAAATTTCATAAATAATCATAAAATTCCATAAACATTTAAAATAAACCTTTTAGCATATAAAACAGCATTAATAGTACTGCCATGACGTTTACTTATTTTCGGGTGTAAAATTACCGTTTTACCTCTAGACATAATATTTCACGTTTTTGAATTTTTTTCTTAATTTAATTGATTCTAATATGTTCCATAAAATTATTTAAGCTTAAATTAATTTTTCCATAATTTTACTTAGCTTAAATAGTAGACTTTTTAATTAATCTTATTATTCGTATTTAAGGCGTTTTAATCCCGAATAATTTCAAACTCATTATTTTGATCCCAAATTTTAAACATAAATTTTTTATTATTTATTCTACCCTTGGGAGCCATGAACCACACCCGTGGACCCATGGTTCCAATTTTATTCTTATTATTTTTGTTTTTGACACATATACGAACACACCGAGCCACCTCCCAAAATACTCGAGCGACACCCGAGCCACCATGAGCCAAACCCGATCTAACACATCTAGGGACCCTACTGACCAAGCCCAGCCCAAAGACCCAGACATTAAGGCAATCAAACCCTCCTGGAGCCGAGCTACAGAATCTGCATGTGTGTGTGTCAAACTCCTTTGAGCATTAGGACTCCTAACTCAACTAGGACAATTTCAGCCGAGCCACCACCGAACCCACCTGACCCTAACCATCCGTGGACCATGACCAGATCCAGCTTAGACCAGACCAGCCAATAGAACCCAAGCAGCGAACCACTGAACCAAGTGACAACAACCTTCGCGTGTTTGTGGTGATCCCTCGCTTCTCACGTTTCCTCTCGAGCCAGCAGCTACCCAAGCCACACCAGCCCATGCCAGACCCTTGTAGGAACCCTCCTGGACCCTTATAACCTAAGGACTCGACCCCAGCCCCTAAAACTGAAGCCACACATAAGCTGCAGTAACACAGCCGAGAAGACCCACTTGACAAGGACTCATGTTTTCTAGCTTAGCCACCTACCCAACGAGCCAGTCCTTGAACCAGGCTCTCATGCACCCTCCTAGGACCCTAACCACTTGATCTAGCCAAAGCCCTCTGACCGAGCCTGTAAGGCCCGAGATTTTATTCCTGTAATCTGAGATTAATCTGAAATGATTTATTCATTAATCGAGATGATTATAAACGGAACGGATCAGATCGGGAGAGCCGAAAGAAGAAATCACATTAAGTGTGAAGAATATGATCGGCGCATATGCGCGAATTGAATGCGCGCACATGCGCGGGACGTCCAGAATGTTTGGCGCATATGCGCGACGTGGATTGCGCACATGCGCGGGACAGACAGAATGATTGGCGCATATGCGCGAGCAGGCAAAATGCTGGTGTGAGCTACTGGCGCGCAACGTGCAGAACATGCACAACGCCACTTGCCTCCTACCTAAGGAACGTGTATATATATATATATACCTACATGAAAATCCATCAGAATGATGGAAAGAAAGAGCCGAGGGAAGCTCTAAGTTCCGTACGAACAATCGTGAGTTACGTGAAATCCGCCAGTCTGATTTTAAATCCGACTTCAGTACTGAGTTCCTAGCGACGTAGGCTACAACTGGACGTAAGTTTTGTTACGTTTAGACATGATTTGAAATTATGATATTGTCAGAATTGAATATGAATCAGATATGGTGTTTCTACTACAGTAGACATTGTATAATTGAAGTCAGATTAAAGAATAGACTGGTTATACAATTGTTATGATTTTCAGAGTTGAATTGATTGAGATTTGATATCAGAGTTTAGTTATTACTGATTTAAGTGTACCGATATTGAGATTATGAATTGTACTCGTATTGATTATGAATTCTGGTATTATATCTGTGATGTTGAGATTGACGGGGTATCAAGACTGTATTGTTATGATGTCGAAACATCAGTAGATTGATATTGATCAGATTCAGTATTGATTGAGATTGATCAGATTCAATAATGAATTAGATTGTATCGTGATATCATTGATATGAATTATATTATACCTTGTTCAGATATGGATCAGATTATATACCGATTTGAGTATTGATCAGAACAGGTCTTGAATTGAGTTATATACTGATATGGTATTTATATGAATGTCATTATCAGATTTGGATATGGACAGATTGGGATACGAGACTTCGTCTTCATCATACCGAGAAGACAAATGTATAAATTGATGTTTATTGGGAGATCGACTTGAGTTAGATTTTACTCGAGTTTCCCTAAATCACATACTTGTATGATATTGTTTTTATACCTTTACTTGTTCAAATGATTATGTTTATTCTATTGAATTGGAAAGTAGAAAGCAGAAAGATATTGAGTGAGAGTCACTGACAGAGGGGCCAGACTATGACAGAGACGTCACTGACCCATTGCACATTGTCAGAATAGGCATAGTCTTGGTAGATACTCCAAGACACCGGACGTTTGGTCATATCGATGTGATTATGAGTAGAGTCGCTCTTATCATAGATATTCGATATAGCGAGGGCCAAGTCCGTAAATAGGAACGTATCAATTTCAACCACCGCGAACGTAAGAGATAGGTGGGAGATTTGTTACATTCCTATTCACCGGGATCCCTAGATTAGAATGAGAGATGAGTCGAGTCTTAGATATTGAGACTAGAATTGATTTACAGATATGTATTGCTTTATGTTTCGTAGATTACGATTCATGTTTTATTTACAGACTAATATTGGTACATGTTGTTCGATTTTGATACATGTGCAAAGATATAATTCATGCTTTTATGTTAATTCAGTTAATTGCATGTATACATTGTTTATACTGGGATTTATTCTCACCGGAGTTATCCGGCTGTTGTCTTGTTTGTATGTGTGCATGACAACAGGTGGGACAAGATCGGGGTCAAGAAGATGATGAGGGAAGATGAGTTTAGAGTGGTGATTCCGGACTTATTGTAGACCTGGTCTAATACTTGAAATTTAGTAGTTGAACCTTAGATTAGTTTGAATAATTGTTGTACAAGATTTGTATTATTATACTGATTGTATAATAGATTGATTCCATTATCTTCCGCACTTGCATTTTAAAAGAAAAATTTTTAGACCTTGTTTTATCTTAATTGATAATTAAATCCCAAAGATGATTAAGAAAATGATTAGTATCCGGGTTCCCACAACAGGTGGTATCAGAGCGATAGATCCTTTAGACTGAGATAGAAGAGAATGAGTAGGGTAGATTGAGTTTTCTTTCCTTGCATATGATTGCTAGCATGAGATTTATTTTAATGTTGACTTACATTGTGTGTGCTAGCATGAGATTATGCTTTACTGCTTTGAAATACATGTTGTCGAATTATCTGATTTGAATTGGTAATATGTATTATTGAGTATGAATCAGATTTGATTCTTGATCAGCAGCAAGATTATCAGAGAAAGATTGGAACATATTTGTAGTATTTGGGTACTAATGTTTTGATAAGCAGATATACCTCCGGAGAATTCCAGAAATGGGTAGTACTTCGACTGAACAGATAGATGTATCAGAGACTCAGATGGAAACAAAGTTGAAAGAGTTTCAGTTATTGCAGCCGCCGATTCTGAGTGGTATTGAGATGTCTGAAGATTGTGAGAACTGGTTTGATGACATATAAATACTGTTCGATTTACTTGATTGTACAGATGAACAGAGAGTTAAAATGGTGCCTAACCAGTTACGAGAAGCCGCTAGGAGTTGGTGGATTACAAGTAAAAGAATGTTAGAACAGAGAGGCACTGTGATTTCGTGGGAAATATCCAGAATTGAATTTTATCGAAGATTTTTCTCAGTTTCGTACCGAGAGGACAAGAAAGCAGAGTTTGAGAATTTGAGACAAGGTCAACTGAATATTGAAAGATATGTTGCTAAATTCTCTACTCTACTGCTTTTTGCTCCTCATGTAGTTGGGAATGATGAAGCTGTAGCAGATCAGTTCATCAGATGATTGAACTCGGAGATAGTTGCATTGATGAATATGCAGCGACCTTACCATTTTGCTGATGCCTTGAGTAGAGCGAAGAGAGCGGAGGCGAGTTTGATTAGACAACTAAAAAGGGTGTGTGCGATGCAACCCCAGATACAGCAATCCCCTCTCCGATTTGATCGCGGCAGCACGAGTGGAAATCAAGATTTGCTGAAAGCTCGAAAGAAGCCATTCAAGAAGTTAGGGAGTGGTTCCTCTAGCTCCAGTGGTTCTAGCTCGAGTTATACTGGAGTGTACTGCAGGATTTGCGGAGGAAGACATTCCACGGAGCAATGCCAGGGAGTGACTGGTAGTTGTCGTATCTGCCGACAGCCGGGACATTTTGCTAGAGTTTGTCCCCAGAGAGATTCCCGAAGATTTCAGGGATCAGGACCATCTGGTGGTAGTGACCGAAGAACAGACCCAAGAGGCACTTGATGATATAGTGGCATATACTGTTCTTTTATGATTAGACTGCATATGTATTGATCTATACTAATGCATTTCTTACGATCATCTTAAATTGAGTTGCATTGAGATATGCTGTATCTAGTGGATCTGTTTGTACTGTAGTAATGATTTCCTTACCTTTTTGGGGGAAATGTTGATATTAAAGATTTCTGTGAAATATCGTAAACTACAGTAAGATGAGAATAAGATCGAGTTAGATTATGATGTACTTGTATTTTCAGATTTGACCGCATTATTGATATTAATATGCTGAAAAAGTAAAGAAATACTGTAGATCTCTTTCAGGAGAATATAAGATTTAGACCGGATATGGCTGAGTGGAGATTCCACGGTAAGGATTCTAGATTCAGAATCCCTTTGATATCTGTATGGTGATGACTCGATTGTTACTGAAAGAAACAGATGGTATCCTTATGTATTCAGTAGACCTACTGAAATCGAGCCTAACATTGGCAGATTTGCCAATGATATACGAGTTGGCTGATGTTGCCAGATAATATTTCAGAATTGCTTTATATCAGAAAGATAGATTCCAGAATTGAATTGAGATCAGGTACTGTTTGTGCTTTAGAATTCAGCACAAAATGACATTGAATATACAGAATGATACAGAATGAATTAAAAGAATTGAAAGATCAGTAGAAGAGTACTGACCAGGAGTTACATCTGATTTAGTGTTTCTCTTTGGCATGTTTCAATATGTTCAGAGATATTCTGATGATTTCATGCTCGTTATATCTATGATATCTTGATATATTCGCAGCATCTGATCGATTGAATCAAACAATTAAAAATTGTATTGAATATTCTGAGAACTATGATTATTGTATAGAGAAGTTATTCAGATATGAATCCTGCTTGAAACAGATTGTATTCAGAGTATGTGATATCTGAAGTTAGTATACCGATTGATTTTGACACAGTTGAGATTAAAATCAGTGGCTGAGAATGATACCGATATCAGAAAGATCAGAAATATCAGAAATTTCAGAATTGTCAGAAATGTCAGAAATTTATTTTGTCTGAGTTGGCAGATTATCTTATCTGATTATGTTTTGAACTGCTTGAGAATTGTTAGCTTCTAGATCAGTATAGATTATTGATATTCTGAATCTGATTTGATAGTACTGTTATGCTAAATCCATGTTTGATACAGATTTTTTGAACCGTTGAGATTATATACCGTTCAAACCGAATCAGAATTGAATTCGAGAATTACAGCAGTCCAGAAATTTGATCAGAATGTTCAGAACTAGATTTCGATAATCAGAGCAGAGCATCGATTAGAGTGACAGATATGTGATTCGTACTGTATGAGAATGAGTATCTGTTGATGTCAAATGTTTCAGAATTGTACAACAGAATTTGATATCGATAGTAAGAACCGAATACCAGGTAGGTATTTTTCTTTAAGTAGTTCGAATTTGAAATGACAGATAGGGTCAGAAGCGCACAGAAATGGATTCAGTATTCGTTCAGGTAACAGAAAGTGTATGATAATTCGAACAGACAGTTTTGATATAGACATATTAAATCGATTATGATAGAATTATACTGAAATGTTGGCAGAATTTGTACTGATATGTCTGCATTGTCAATAAATGAAGACAAAAAGATAAAAATCATAAGATTTATTACAGAATTGTATATTTCTGACTAGACATGGGAAGTATATATCGATGAATTTCGTAATAAGATCACTGTAATACTTTCCAGATTGTGATGTGATATGATTGTGATTGATAGATTGTTCAATCTATATCTATTAGTTTGTACCAGATAACGTACAAACATGACCAAATGACACAGATCGATGTCAGAAAAATGGTCAGAATAATTAGAATGCCGAAGTAGAATATATCAGATTGTGATTTTGCTTGAGTTTGTATTTGTGGTAGAGCATACCATGAACTCAATCTTATATTACCCACCGACTGACTGATAGCCAGAGCGTACTATCTAGATATTGGAAGATATCCAGGGAGCTGCAGTGCTGGATGCTAGCGCTAATTGATATGACATATTGTCGCGGTGTGAATTATTGTATTTAGATTACCAGATGAGTAATGAGATAGTTACAATCGAGACATTGTACAGTGAGTACTACAGATTTATTTGGTACAAGAATAATATCTCGGAGATACCTGAGGTAGAATCTAATGCGGTCAGAAATATGACAAAGAAAGTGTAGCTAAATTCAGAAGAAAATGAAGATATCTCAGACCAAACAGACTAAATATGCCAATGTCGGATGGTGACGATTGGTATTTGGGGCCAGAGATTTAATATATCCTTAACTGGGATAAACAGATTTGATAACAGCTGATGATGTTGACTCGCTATGAGCTGTGGATGGGCATATACAGATGTTGTATAGCCAGTATTGTGAGATTAGTTCTGTTAGAACTATTTCGAGTGGTATTATGAGATTATACTTCTTGAATTCTTATTCCAGAGCGGAATCGGAGATCCGTAAAAGAAAAATATTTCAGAACGAAGATTATTCTGTTGTTGAAAACACAGTAAGATTGTTAGAATCTCAAAGAAATTATTTGAGAGATAGAATCTAACATAAAATTGAGATTTCAAAATAGATTCATTGAGATGAGTTTCTGATTTAAACTCTATATACATTTCTTCTGATATATCTGAATTGATTACTTGCGAGTTCGAGGACGAACTCAGATTTAAGAGGGGGAGAAATGTAAGGCCCGAGATTTTATTCCTGTAATCTGAGATTAATCTGAAATGATTTATTCCTTAATTGAGATGATTATAAACGGAACGGATCAGATCGGGAGAGCCGAAAGAAGAAATCACATTAAGTGTGAAGAATATGATCGGCGCATATGCGCGAATTGAATGCGCGCACATGCGCGGGATGTCCAGAATGTTTGGCGCATATGCGCGACGTGGATGGCGCACATGCGCGGGACAGACAGAATGTTTGGCGCATATGCGCGACGTAGATGGCGCATATGCGCGAGCAGACAAAATGCTGGTGTGAGCTACCGGCGCATATGCGCGACTTTGTTCGCGCATATGCACGCAACGTGAGAAACATGCACAACGCCACTTGCCTCCTACCTAAGGAACGTGTATATATATATATATATATATATATATATATACCTACATGTTCTGATGGAAAGAAAGAGCCGAGGGAAGCTCTAAGTTCCGTACGAACAATCGTGAGTTACGTGAAATCCGCCCGTCTGATTTTAATTCCGACTTCAGTACTGAGTTCCTAGCGACGCAGGCTACAACTGGACGTAAGTTTTGTTACGTTTAGACATGATTTGAAATTATGATATTGTCAGAATTGAATATGAATCAGATATGGTGTTTCTACTACAGTAGACATTGTATAATTGAAGTCAGATTAAAGAATAGACTGGTTATACAATTGTTATGATTTTCAGAGTTGAATTGATTGAGATTTGATATCAGAGTTGAGTTATTACTGATTTAAGTGTACCGATATTGAGATTATGAATTGTACTCGTATTGATTATGAATTCTGGTATTATATCTGTGATGTTGAGATTGACGGGGTATCAAGACTGTATTGTTATGCTGTCGAAACATCAGTAGATTGATATTGATCAGATTCAGTATTGATTGAGATTGATCAGATTCAGTAATGAATTAGATTGTATCGTGATATCATTGATATGAATTATATTATACCTTGTTCAGATATGGATCAGATTATATACCGATTTGAGTATTGATCAGAACAGGTCTTGAATTGAGTTATATACTGATATGGTATTTATATGAATGTCATTATCAGATTTGGATATGGACAGATTGGGATACGAGACTTCGTCTTCATCATACCGAGAAGACAAATGTATAAATTGATGTTTATTGGGAGATCGACTTGAGTTAGATTCTACTCGAGTTTCCCTAAATCACATACTTGTATGATATTGTTTTTATACCTTTACTTGTTCAAATGATTATGTTTATTCTATTGAATTGGAAAGTAGAAAGCAGAAAGATATTGAGTGAGAGTCACTGACAGAGGGGCCAGACTATGACAGAGACGTCACTGACCCATTGCACATTGTCAGAATAGGCATAGTCTTGGTAGATACTCCAAGACACCGGACGTTTGGTCATATCGATGTGATTATGAGTAGAGTCGCTCTTATCATAGATATTCGATATAGCGAGGGCCAAGTCCGTAAATAGGAACGTATCAATTTCAACCACCGCGAACGTAAGAGATAGGTGGGAGATTTGTTACATTCCTATTCACCGGGATCCCTAGATTAGAATGAGAGATGAGTCGAGTCTTAGATATTGAGACTAGAATTGATTTACAGATATGTATTGCTTTATGTTTCGTAGATTACGATTCATGTTTTATTTACAGACTAATATTGGTACATGTTGTTCGATTTTGATACATGTGCAAAGATATAATTCATGCTTTTATGTTAATTCAGTTAATTGCATGTATACATTGTTTATACTGAGATTTATTCTCACCGGAGTTATCCGGCTGTTGTCTTGTTTGTATGTTTGCATGACAACAGGTGGGACAAGATCGGGTCAAGAAGATGATGAGGGAAGATGAGTTTAGAGTGGTGATTCCGGACTTATTGTAGACCTGGTCTAATACTTGAAATTTAGTAGTTGAACCTTAGATTAGTTTGAATAATTGTTGTACAAGATTTGTATTATTATACTGATTGTATAATACATTGATTCCATTACCTTCCGCACTTGCATTTTAAAAGAAAAATTTTTAGACCCTGTTTTATCTTAATTGATAATTAAATCCCAAAGATGATTAAGAAAATGATTAGCATCCGGGTTCCCACAGAGCCCCTTAACCATCTGCGCGAGCTACACACCTGCGCCCCTTCCTTCGCTTGCTCCTGGCTAGGACTCCTCCCCATCCTATTGTCTCGAGTCCTAACATGGCTAGTACTCTTCTCTTGACCCCTCACGAACTTAGCCAAGCCTTGGTCCCAGCCAAAGCCAAGCCATGCATCAAACCCTTGAACCCGATCACCCTTGGACACAATAATCAGGTTTCGGTTCCAGCTTCTGTTCTTGTGCGTGTGCAGAATATTGTGCATGTTTCTGGGCCCTTAAACTTGAGTAAAACAATCCCATATTATTCCTAATCATGGCATCCCCTTAGGTATATGCAAATCATGATATTTGGATCAAAACACATGCTTTAAAAATCACTTATGATGCATCTACGAAAATATTGCCAGGTGCGACTTGTTTTCATGAAATTTCCTACATAAATACATAATATGGTGTGATGATGAGTAAAAGAAGAATATGGCGTGCCTTTGCGTATTTTACGCACGAATTAACATTGACGATTGAAGTACGATGACACGAAGACGATGGCTTGATTTTCCCTTGAAAACCTTCGAAACTTTGATGCTTTTCCCCTCTTGTTGTTCACGTGTGTGCGCATGTTTTCGTTGAAGAGAGTTTTGAAAGTGTAGGGGAAGGAGACCGTGAGTTTATGAGTGCGAGGAAAGGTGGTCTTTTTTTTTTTTTTGGTATATTATATAGTTTAATTAAAACAGTAATCAAGCCTTGGCCCATTAAGAAGGTTAATTAGGACATTATTGCTTAATTAAAAATAAAAATTATTTTGAGTAGAAAGTTTGTAAATTCATTAGCCGGGTTGCCAACACGTTAGTGTTTTTCTTGAAAAGTAACACCGATAAAATTTACGTTCCGGCGTATAAAATCGCCTCAAAACTCCTTATTTTCAAAAATAAGAAAAATCAGCAACCATATTTTAAATAATTAAAAACAATTATTTAATAAAAACAATTTTCATTTTTCAGCCTTCGGTCTCCGTTTCTCGATCGCAACTCGAATAACCCTTAAAAATACATTTTAATGCAACCATGTAGAAAAATATATTTTAAACATGTCAATGTGCACAACATAATTAATTTATGCAATTAAAAAAAATTAATTGAAATACACACGGAATTTAACAGCTTGCATGCACGTGGTATACGTGGACCTTCAAATTTTCGGGACGTTACATTGATGATATGCTATACCCGAAAACATTTGATATCATCGGATTCATTTGTATTTTTAAGAAGATTTACTCCATCAATACTCTCCTTTGATGGAGTTAATAATCAACTTGAATTAATTTATTTTCAGTTTTTGGAAACTCACATACAAAGCTTTTAGTCATAATTTTCTGAACTGGAGATCAAACTCTTTTTGGAAATGTCGAATTATTGTTCTAAATCAATACATTAACTTGAATTCCTGGGTGAACAATAACACTGGTGAGTAAAAAACATATTTTTGTGAATCCATATTAGTGAAATTGTTGTAAGATATATAAAAGTTATTTTCAATAATATGATATATATAAAAGTTATTGCTTAATAATTTATTTAATTTAAGAGCGAATTTCTCATATATCCCCAAACCAGGCTCTTGTCATTTCTCAGTCTCTCTCTCACCCAACTGAATGAGTTTAATCATTTGCCTTCCAAGATGTGTGTGAGAATGTAAACAAAAAAATTATTGAAAATAAAAGCAATTGGAAACTTTTTCTGTGAGAATCGAAACCCTTTTTGAAGCTAAATTATCGATAATCAAATCTCTTGGAAGATTTGTGTTGGAGTAGATATATGTTTTCCGATCTCCCTCTGTATTATCTTATATAATCAAAGAACGGAAGAAGTTTAAACAAGAACAATGAATAATTGACTCTAAGAGATTTACGTGGTTAGGCTATAACCAGCCTACGTCCACGAGAGAACAACCATTCTTATTGATCAAGCACCACTCATGTTCTGTTTACAACATACAAGAACTTTATATATATACCAGTACAAAAGAAAACCACAATCAAGTTTCTATATCCTTGATCACTCTCGATGCTTTCTTCCTTTTCAGTTGGTTATCCCTTGTAGCTTTTCCAGCGTTGAGTTATGATGTGTTTTTGTTATCTCTCTTTCTTCCTTCCAAGGAGCCTTGCTTTTGAACTGACTTGATGCTATATCCAGGAGCCTTGCTTTTGGATGACACACGTTCAACAATCTCCACATTGACTTCCAAAGATAGGCTGTCCTCTAGTACCCATTTAGCTAGTTTGACTACACCACATTAAATAGTTCTAAGCAATGCTTAAACTTAGTTTGTGGTAATGCTTCTGTCAACATATCAGCAGGGTTCTCACGTGTTGAAATCTTCTCAATCCTAACTTGGCCCTTTGTTGTAATGTCTGTTACAAAGTGTAATTTTATATCGATGTGTTTGCATCTTTCATGAAAAACTTGATGCTTTGTAAGATGTATTGCTCCTTGATTATCACATTGTACATCTACACACTGTTATGTAATCCCAAATTCTTGTAGTATGCCTTTGAGCCATACTGCCTCCTTTATTCCCTCAGTGAGAGCTACATACTCTGCTTCGGTTTTTTACAATGCTACAACCGGTTGAAGAGATGCTTTCCAGCTGATAGCAGTCCCATAAAGTGTGAAGATAAACCCACTAAGGGATTTCCTTGTGTCTACATTTCTAGCATAGTCCGAATCTACAAAGCCTGTCAATGGTTGACTCCCATCTTCTTGTTTTCTGAACCTTAATCCTAGGTTTGAGGCCCCTTTTAGGTATCTCTTTGTCCACTTTAGTGCCTCCCAGTGAAGTTCTCCTGGATTTGACATGAACCTTGATTCCACGCTCATGGCATATGCTAGGTCTGGTCTGCTGCACACCATGCTATACACGATGCTACCCACCCCATTAGCCTATGGTCGGTTCTTCATCATTTCTTTTCCCAGATCAGTCGTTGGGGAGTGCTTATTTGATAGTTTAAAATGTTGCCCTATGGAGTATTGACTTGTTTTGAGTTAGACATTCTGGCTCTTTGAAGCACCTTCCTGATATATTGGCCTTGAGTAAGGAACAAGGTCCCTTTCCTCTTGTCCCTCTTGATATCCATCCCAAGCATCTTTCTTGCTTCTCCCAGTTCTTTCATATCAAACTCCGAGCTTAGTTTACCTTTGAGAGCTTCCAGGCCAGTTTTGTTCTCACTTGCAACTAGCATATCATCAACATAGAGAAGTAAGAATATTTTATGTTGATTGCTATCATTTTTCAGGTATACAAAGCTATCAAAATTTCTTCTTATGAAGTTTATGTTGGTAATGAACTCATCGAACCTTTTGTACCACTGTCTAGGACTTTGTTTGAGGCCATATAGCGATTTCTTCAACAAGCACACTTTATTTTGGTTTCCAGAGGTTATGAATCCCTCGGGTTGATCCATGAATATAGGTTTTTCCAAGTTTCCATGGAGGAATGTCGTCTTAACATCTAGTTGTTCCAATTCTAGGTCCATTTTAGTGACTAAGGCAAGTAGTATTCGGATTGATGCATGTTTCACAACATGATAGTATATTTCATTATAATCAACACCTTCTACTTGTGTGTAACCTTTGGCGACTAGTCTCGCTTTGTATTTCACATCTCTCTCTGTTGTTCTTGATTCTTTTACTTTGTAAATGCACTTGCATCCCACCACTCTCTGCCCTTTTGGTTTTGGAACAAGTTCTCATGTATTGTTCTTGCTTAAAGAGCTCATTTCCTCATTCATGGCTGCAAGACATTTTCCTTTCTGCTCACCCTTCATGGCTTCTTTGGTTCCGAGGACTTTATATGTTCTACTATGTTTAAGGCATATGAAACCATATCTGCTTGTCCATGCCTTTGAGATGGTTTGATTTCCCTCCTTTCTCTGTCTCTTGTTAGCATATAAGAGCCAACGTCATTCCCACTTGTTGTCTCATGATCATTCTGCCCAATGACATTATCAGTATCAGTGGACTCTTGACTGCCCTGGTGATTATCCTCACGGTTCTCCACCTCAATTTGTATACCTATATTCTTTGATTGATGCGATGTGATCTTGTTTTGAGTATATCCTAGCTTGTCTTCATCAAAGATGATGTCCCTCTATATGAAGCATCTTGGTCCTCTATCTTCAAGGTTCCACACTTTATATCCTGTTACTCCAGTAGGGTAGCCGATGAAGATGCATCTCAAGGCTCGAGGTTCTAATTTGTCATGTTTGATGTGAGCATAAGCCAAGCAGCCAAATACTTTCAGGTTTGAATAATCTGATGGAGTTACCTTCCACAACTCCATTGGTGTCTTGAAGTCAATGGCACTTGAGGGGCTTTTGTTAATCAAATAGCATGATGTTGTCACTGCCTCTCCCCAAAACACTTTTGGTAGTTCAGCATTCAGCAACATGGATATGATTCTTTCCAACAATTTTCGATTCATTCGTTCTGCTACCCCATTCTGTTGGGGAGTTCCAGCAATAGTCCTATGCCTTGTGATGCTCTTCTGTGCACAGAGTTGTTTGAACTCTTCAGAGCAGTATTCCAATCCATTGTCAGTGCAAAGGTGCTTGAGCTTTAAGTCCAGTTGGTTTTCATACAATACCAGCCATTCCTTGAACTTGGTAAATGCTTCATCCTTTGTTTTCAATACATAAACCCAAAGTCTCCTTGAGTAGTCATTTATGATTGTCATGAAATACCTTCCACCTCCATGTGTTTTTGTCCTCGAGAGACCCCATATATCAGAGTGGACGTACTCAAATACCCTTGAAGTGGTGTGTTTACCTAGTCCAAATTTTACTCTCTTTGATTTTGCCATTATGCAGTACTCACAAGTGTCCAGAGTTTGTATTCTATCACCTCAAAGTAAATTCTGTCTTGCTAACTCCATCAGTCATCTTTCACATATATGGCCAAGTCGTAAATGCCAAAGCCATGTTCTGTTGGCTTTGTTTTCTGCCATTGCAGCTCCTCCTACCACTGTGTTTGTGACGTCTCGAAAATTTGAGGTCCACATGAACCACGTGCGTGCAAGTTATTAAATTCTTTATGTATTTTATTAAATGATTTTAATGCATGTTTATTTTATTAATCGGTGTTTTAATTCATGATTTATGAATTTTCATTATTTTAAATTATTATGCGTTTAGTGGGTACACGTTAAAATGTTTTCTTGAGTTTCTTGGTTCAGGCGATTATTCGAGGCGGGATAGCGCAAAAGACCCGGTGACGATTGTTGGCAATTTAAATGTGGTATTTTATTTTAAGTCAAGGAAGGGACATTTTAAATGATTTATTTAGTTTAAGCATTTTTAAAGCCTAATTTAATTATTAGGTAAATTTATGATTTTAAACTTTTAAAATGTATCACTTGTGCATTTCATTTTAAATTAAGGAATTTTATTCAAGATTTATAGGGATTGATATGTTTAATTAATCTAATAGTTTAGTTAGTATTTTAAGTAGCCACCTAATTAGCCTTTCATTTTTAATTAGTATTGTGAATGAGTAATTAAGCAAAAATCATTCCCTAATCTATTTGTTGACTCACGCACACACACCTACACACACACACATGTATAACACAACACACACCACACAATTTCCTATCATCATTTTAAAAGAAAATAGGGTTCTTCGAGATGGTAGCAGCCGCCCCTCCCCTTCGAATTCTCCAGCAACTTTTCTTTAATTTCATTGCAAGAAAATAGTGCCACGTTCGTCCCGGATCAACCTCGCTTCTATCTCCGCTTCGGTGTCGTCGTTCGGTAACGTTTAAGATTCAAAAGGCACGTATATTCTGTTCTTTCTGCATCGATCTTGCTATAGTATGCGTTGTGTTATTTTTATGCGTGAAAATCCATGTGTGACGTTCGTCGTTTGAGCGGAAAATGGTTTGAATGCGTTTGAAATACTTTTTAGATCTGAAATCTCGTAACTTACTCTTCTGTTGAAAACTACGATTTTTCTGTCGGGATTTTGAGAAAACTTTCAACTAGAAAATTGTAGAACTTTTCGATGCCTTCGATTTGATATAAAATTCGAGATTTTTGGCTTCAAATTGAGTGAGTTATGACGTTTTTCGTGGGACCGCTCAAACTGCGACTTTTACGAAAATTTGTGTTCTTGAAGTTTATTGTTGCAGGCTTTGTTGGGGATCGACGGGTGATCGTTGCCGCGTCTAAGTATGATTAGTATGATGTGGGATGTTATTTGATACGTCGTATAGTGTCGATAGGCACTCGAATGCGTTAGAAGTCGTAGGAAACGAATTGGTGTCAATTGCTATGCTTTGAATTGTATGTGTTGTAGGGTGAACGTCATTGCTTTGGGTGTTTGTACGAATTTGGTTGATGTTATGGCATGCTAAGGTGGGTCTCGGGGTGTCGGTTTATAGTCCGGACAATCGAGTCTAGAGTGATAAGTATCGCGTGTATTGAAATTTCGTGAGTTTGCATTTCCAGTAGGTACACGGACCCCCTCACGGACCAAGGCACGGGGTCCGTGCCTTTGTGTCTTTCGCGGTACCGAATTCCCGAGGCTACACGGACCCCCACACGAACCTAGGCACGGGGTCCGTGCCCCTCCTCCTTTTCGATGTCTTTTTGCAGAGTCTAGACGGACCCATACACGGACCCAGGCACGGGGTCCGTGTCCTTCGTTTTTGGGAAAAATAATTTAGTATGCTTTGAGGTTCGATGTCATGGTTTAGTGCAAGGATTGTCAAGGTCGTGTCATGGGAAATTTTAGAACTTCCTAAGTAATGATTGAACTTGAGAGTAAGTATGATTTTTACGTTAAGTTATGCAAGTTAAGTATGCAAATTCATGTTAGTACGTGCAGCAACGGCCCCAGTTGAAGTCCAACGAATCCCTCAACGCCAAGTAAGTATGTCGACGTGCAACAAGAAAATATTTTAAGTTTTTGAGGTATGCTAAATGTCTTGTGACCAAATTATGTTTAGGATTGGAAAGCGTTAAATTATGAACGGGGACCAATCCGCCCGTTAAATTATGAACGGGTTAGATCGTGGTTGGAAAGCGTTAAATTGTGAACGGGGACCAACCAGCCCGTTAAATTATGAACGGGGATCTTATGTATGCGGCAGTGGATACGTCCCTGTCAGCCCAGTACTGTGGTTTGTCTGATCAGGCATTTATTACGTTATGGGTCACTTGCTTTGAAACATCCTCTACGCAAAATGATGAAGTATGTATGTTCAAGTATGTTCAAGTATGCAGCATGTTTAAGAAAAGTTTATGTTGATGGCACGTCTAAGTATGTATGTACGTATGTTCAAGTTTATGACAAGTTCAAGTTTCAAGTATGTATGTCATATTTTCAAGTTGCATGTGGTTTTATTACGTATTACTCGTTATTTCCAGTTTATACGTGTTGAGTCTTTAGACTCACTAGACTTGGTCGATGCAGGTAAGTATGTTGTTGAGGAGACAGGAGGTGGCGACCAAGGGGCAGACTTGGACTGAGCGGGAGGGTAGACCCGAGGACCACAAAGTTTATGTTTTTACGCAAATGTTAATTTACTCTGATTTCTTGTTTCGAGGGAAATACTTTGAGCAAAACTTTTGTGAGAAAATTTTATTGTAGTACTTTGAACCGCCATGTCTTATGGGGGACTTGGTTGGGATATTTTTATGGCAAACTCAGAACGTTATTTTATGTTTAAGAAAATTTTTGAGTATGAAAAGTACGGTACGTTACAGTGTTTCCGAGTAGTATGTACAGAGAGTTCTTTCTCATTGCCTTCATTATGACCAATGATCCTTTTAGTACATTTAATTGGCCATTCTCAGACTTGAAGGAGTAGCCATTTGACTCAAGTGTGCCAAGAGAGATCAGATTTCTTTTGAGTTCGGGCACATATCTGACCTGTTGAAGGACTTTGTTGGAGCCATCATCCATCCTCAGTATGATGGAGCCTATTCCTCTAACTTTGCATGATTTGTTATTGCCTAGGATCACCAGTCCTTGGTATGAGTCTTGAAGTGTTTCAAACCATGACCTTGTTGGGCACATATGACATGTGCAACCAGAGTCTAAGATACACTCATTTTTTGTCCTTCCAATTATTTTCCCTGCTTTCGATGCAACTCAGCTTGCTGCAAAGCCTTTCTGTTGGGATCAGTTAGGGGGAAAATCGATGAGCTACAATAGCTCGGTTCTTGAAATATTGAACACCGATGAATTAAATCGAGTTTGGTTAAAAACCAAGCGGAAGATACTCGAAATAATCCTTCGTAGAAACCGATTAAATATTTTGTAAACCATTTAAAATATATGCAAGTTGAATGAGTAAAAATATTTCAGTTGAAGCATTTTATCAAACACTTGGTATACAATATTTTGGAATTTGAAGAACACATAAAATGCTTCAACAATGCTTCTTTAAAACTATGGAAATGATAAGTAAATACAATAAACAAATAGACACGAATTTGTTTATGAATGTTCGAAGATTTAAATACTCCTACGTCACCCTTCTTCCCCTTGGGAATGATTCACTAGAAGACTTTGATTTATACAACACTTTGTACAAACCTATTCAGCTAGGACTTACCCACTGCCTAAACTGAACTCCTAGCACTTAAGATTGTAGGCAGCACCTCACAATCAGCATATGTTTAATGTCTCATATGCAAAGACAACATACACAAGTTTTACGTCTTTGTGCAAGACTCACTCAACTAATCTTTGAACTTCAACTCTCTTGTATATGTGTGAGTGATCGTGTGTGAGGAATTTATCAGTTATATTGTACATCTCAAATGTATCCTCACACAAGGGCTTGTGCTCTCAACTAGCTGATTTTTTCATGCTAACTGCACATGCTTTGAATCCCCTTCAAAAGCTCTTGTTTGATCTTCAATATATTGTATTTATAAGCCCCAAAAATGATATATACGTTAGACACAATAATATGAACGTTTGGAAAGTTTCTGTACTGTTTCTGAAATTGCAACGGTCAAATTCGTCTTGCTGGGTATTTTCCCGACTTGTCAACTGGTCAACTCTGGTATACTCAACTGGTCGTTCTGTTCAGCTGGTCAGCAATTAGTTCAGTTCAGTTCAGTTCAGTTCAGCTGGTCAGCAGCTAGTTCAGTTTGTCTGGTCAGCAGCTGGTTCAGTTCAGTTGGTCAGCAGCTGGTTCAGTTCAGTTGGCTGGTCAGCTGGTCAGCAGCTGGTTCAGTTGGTTCAGTTTCAGTTGGTGTGCTGAAATCAGCCTAGCTGATTTCAGTTTGTGCAGAACCAGTAGCTTCATCGTCATTTATCAGCATCGTAAGCTTCGATTCAGACTTTACTTCGTCTTATCTTTCCAAAGCATACTGAATCGCTTCATTTTGATAACCGAGCTGAGAGATATGACCAAAATATCGCAACTGCTCATACCCAACTGATTGCTGTTTTCGTGTGATCTGTTCGGTAATTGAGTGATCAGTTAGACCGTGATAACATCCGATTTTGCCCAACTGATGTGAATTACGACTTGTTCCAAATTGAGTTTTCTGATCAGTCCAATTGGTGGATTGTCATTTGAATAATCCAGCTGGGAGATATCATCAAAACACCGAAGCTCGCCAGAAATTTAGTTTGCGCAGAATTCGGTTTCAGTGTGCTTCTTGTGTTAACAACTTCACACTTGAGTAAATATGTTAGAAACACTGTGGGGACCCGGACGCTAAAACAGGGTCTAAATTTTTTTTATAATACAAAGCCGAAACGTAATGTAATTTACTCAAATTACATATTAAACATGAACATACAAATCTTGCGTTATCTACAAGAATTCAACTAGGTTCAACTACATATCAGTGCTGAATCCTATGTTGCTTCGAAGCCCGGATCTCCACGCTATCTAATCTTCTCTCATCCTCTTCTTGACCCTGATCCAGCCCCACCTGTCGTCATGCACACATACAAAACAAGACAACAGCCGGATAACTCCGGTGAGATATAAATATCCCAGTATAAACAATGTACACATGCAATCATATAAAAGCATATACGAAAGCATATAAGAAATATTCTTAACCTGTATCAAATCAGAAACATAAATCAATATCAAGCATTCAATAATCATGAATGATATAACAATGTAAATCTACATGTCGTATCAGACTCAACTCAACCGACGCGTCGTCTCAGACTCGACTCCACTCTAACCTAGGGATCCCGATGTCAGGATATAGGTAATTATATCGAATCTCAGTCGATAGGAATGAATCAATCCCTAAACGGCATCGATATAATTAATATCTCCAGTGTCTGGGCGAATCAGCCGCAGAACTGACGACTCAGTCACTAACCCGACGAATCAGCCGGTAATTAGGCGAATCAGCCAATAATCAGACAACTCAGCCAGTATTTAAGCGAATCAGCTTAAGTTTAGACGAATCAGTCAATCACCAGACGAATCAGCCGGTGACTAGGCGAATCAGCCTATAATAAGACGAACCAGTCAATAACCCGACGAATCAGCCGGTGACTATGCAAATCAGCCTATGACTCAACGACTCAGTAATCAATACATACAGTCAGTATCTAAGCAACTCAATCAATGACTAGCAAATCAGCAGTCATTAGATGCAGTGGCTATAAATCAATAGACTACAATCATCAATCTCATCAATTACAAGAATCCATGTAATAAACTAAGTATGTGATTTTAGGGAAACTTGAGTCAAACCTTCCTCGAGTTGTGCAATCCCAACACAACATTAATTTATACCTTTCTTTCTGATACTCTGACTCGGTCGCAGTCTTGAACTCCAAGCCTATCAATACTCAGTCTGACAATAATGATATCGAGAGTACCGTATCAATACACCACTCAATTAATACTGGATACAAACAGAAGTCAATCAAATTCTGTTTCAACAACATAACGGCGTAATCTCAATATATCCAGCCCTATCATATCAGTCAGATATCAATTCTAATATCTCATAATCGATAATCACTCAATCTGGATATCAATTCTTATTCAATCTCATTCTGAAAATCATAACAAGTTCATATTCAGTCCGTTTCTTAATCTGACTTCGATTCTATGCTGTTTACTATGTCAAGAACAACATATATAAGTTCCATTCAATTATGACAATATCATAATTCTAAAACATGTCAAAACGTAGTAAAACTTACGTCCAGTTGTAGCCTACGTCAATAGGAACTCGATACCGAAGTCGGATTCAAAATCAAACGGACGGATTTCTCGCAAAAGACGTAAGGATTTTCTTTCTTCCTCCTCGGACCTTTTCTCGATTTCTTGCGTTAAATTCTGAAGGAACGAATGGCTATCACACATATATATACCATGCATGAATTCGACGAGGTGGCACAATTTCCGCAAAACACGTATCACCGCGGGTGCGGTAGGTGTAACACCGCGGGTGCGCTCATGCTTCGACAATCTTATCTATTCTGAAATTGCACGACCGCGGGTGCGGTACATGTCGAGACCGCGGGTGCGGTAACGCTTGCACTGCCGGTGCGGTCACCCTTCGGTAAAACTGTCCAAGTTTCTGTCCATGCACCACGGGTGCGGTACATGCAAGGCCGCAGGTGCGGAGCAACACACTCTGAAATTCAAAATAAATGGCCACACATTATCTTAAATCGTGTCTCATTTGGCCCTTTTTTAATCACGTTAAATTATATATCAATAATCCTAGATTAACCGTGATAATTTCTCGGGCATTACAAACACAATAACAAGTTTTGTTAACATCAGAATCAAGATTGCGAGCTTGAAAAGTTCCAACAATCTCCCTCTTTTTGATCCCTTTTTGATGATCACAAAACTTGGATAAACAATCAACTCAACTAACATATTTCTCCCCCTTTTTGTGTGAATAAAAAAGGTCATATTTTCAAAACATTTTAAACCAAATTTTCTCCCCCTCAATATTTAAAAATAATAACTCCATTAAAATTTTAATGAGTTTTCGCCCTATATTTTTGAAATTTTGGAAAATGTAAAAGAAGAAGGATAACTAACCAATTTTCTCCATGTCTCATTTTCTGTTGCAGCACATATGCTCTATCTTCAACAAATAAATTGTATTTTCTCGTGCATAATTAGGCTGCAAATTTTATACCGTTGTAAACCTCTACGAGTCTAGTTTGTAATGCAAAAAGCGGTTTTTCATTTGGAGACTCGAGCAAGGAGATATGCCATTTTTCCCATGGTCGCTACAAGCTGCACGAAAATTCAGTTTTGCATATATATGTGTAAAAAAATCTAAATTTTCGAATTTTAAACATCAAAATAAATTTCAATATTCTTTCAAGAACATCCGCTCTGATACCAATTGTTGGGATCGGTTGGGGGGAAAATCGATAAGCTACAATAGCTCGGTTCTTGAAATATTGAACACCGATGAATTAAATCGAGTTTGGTTAAAAACCAAGCGGGAGATACTCGAAATAATCCTTCGTAGAAACTGATTAAATATTTTGTAAACCATTTAAAATATATGCAATTTGAATGAGTAAAAATATTTCAGTTGAAGCATTTTATCAAACACTTGGTATACAATATTTTGGAATTTGAAGAACACATAAAATGCTTCAACAATGCATCTTTAAAACTATGGAAATGATAAGTAAATGCAATAAACAAATAGAAACGAATTTGCTTATGGATATTCGGAGATTTAAATACTCCTACGTTAAAGCTTTTTCCCCTTGGGAAGGATTCACTAGAAGACTTTGATTTATACAACACATTGTACAAACCCATTCAGCTAGGACTTATCCACTGCCTAAACTGAACTCCTAACACTCAAGATTGTAGGCAGCACCTCACAATCAGCATATTGTTTAATGTCTCATATGCAAAGACTACATACACAAGTTTTACGTCTTTGTGCAAGACTCACTCAACTAATCTTTGAACTTCAACTCTCTTGTATATGTGTGAGTGATCGTGTGTGAGGAATTTATCAGTTACAGTGTACATGTCAAATGTATCCTCACACAAGGGCTTGTGCTCTCAACTAGCTGATTTCTTCATGCTAACTGCTCATGCTTTGAATCCCCTTCAAAAGCTCTTGTTTGATCTTCAATATGTTGTATTTATAAGCCCCAACAATGATATATACATTAGACACAAGAATATGACCGTTTGGAAAGTTTCTGTACTGTTTCTGAAATTGCAAGAGTCAAATTCGTCTTGCTGGGCTTTTTTCCGACTGGTCAACTGGTAACCTCTGGTCAACTCAACTGGTCGTTCAGTTCAACTGGTCAGCAGCTGGTTCAGTTCAGTTAAGTTGGTCAACTGCTGGTTCAGTTCAGTTCAGCTGGTCAGCAGCTAGTTCAGTTTATCTGGTCAACTGCTGGTTCAGTTCAGTTGGTTGGTGAGCTGATCAGCAGCTGGTTCAGTTGGTTCAGTTTCAGCTGGTGTGCTGTGCAGAACCAGTAGCTTCATCGTCATTTATCAGCATCGTAAGCTTCGATTCAGACTTTGATTTCGGAAGATGATTTGTAGATATTCGTCTTATCTTTCCAATGCACTGAATCGCTTCATTTCGATAACCGAGCTGAGAGATATGACCAAAATACCGCAACTGCTCATACCCAAGTGATTGCTATTTTCGTGTGATCAGTTCGGTAATTGAGTGATCAGTTAGACCATAATAACATCCGATTTTGCCCAACTTACGTGAAATACGACTTGTTCCAAATTGAGTTTTCTGATCAGTCCAATTGACGGATTGTCATTTGAATAATCCAGCTGGGAGATATCATCAAAACACCGAAGCTCGCTAGAAATTCAGTCTGTGCAGAATTCGGTTTCAGTTTGCTTCTTGTGTTAACAACTTCACACTTAAGTAAATATGTTAGAAATACAATAACAAGTTTTGTTAACATCAAAATCAAGATTGCGAACTTGAAAAGTTCCAACACTTTCTTTCTCGTCCAAACACTCCAGATATGCACTTCCTTTTACTCCATTGGGCCGCAGCTTTACTAATACTAAGCTCTGCCATATCATATCCATCGGATGCCACAGAGGCTTCTCCATCGTCCTTAGTTCTTTCTTGGTGTTTCTTCCTTCTTTCTGGACAATTTCTTTTAAAAAGCCCTTCTTTTTGGAATAAGAAACATCTGTATTTCATTTGAGTCTTGGACCTTGTTCTGAACTTGGTGGTTTTCTAATGTCAATGAGCTGGTCTCCCTCTGGTATTGAGGCTTTCACCTTGTATCTTTCCTTGTGAGTTAATACCCTTTTGTAATTCCTTGGACTTTATTGCAGATTTCACTTCATCTAGTGAGATTGATTGTTCCCTCCCATAGAGGAGTGCATCCTGAAGTTTTTGTATGACATTGGAAGATAGTTTAATAAGATCAAAGCCTTGTCCTCCTCTTCCAATTTAACTTCTATATTCTCCAAGTCATCCACAATTTTGATGAACTCATCAATCTGTTCAGAGATGTTCTTCTCATCAATTATTTTGAATATATCTTCTGCTTCATGTATAACTTGTTAGCCAGATATTTGGTCATATAAAGTGACTCTAGCTTGATCCACATAGCTGCAGCTGATACCTCTTTTGAAACCTCACGAAGAGGTTTGTCTCCAAGGCATAGTATAATTGGCTTTGTGCCTTTGCAAGATTCTGTGTCTTCTCCTTCGAATCATCTGTCAAGGATTCTTCCCCTTTCAGGGCTTCCTCCAAACCTTGTTGAATCAATATAGCTCGGATTTTAATTCTCCATAGACTAAAGTCATTCTTCCCATTGAACTTTTCAATATCTAATTTCATCGATCCCATCTTCTTGATTGGCTTTCGATTCGTGGGGTACGTTTCCCACAGACAGCACCACTTGTTGGAGTAGATATATGTTTTCCGATCTCCCTCTGTATTCTCTTGTATAATTAAAGAACAGAAGAAGTTTAAACAAGAACAATGAACAATTGAATCTAAGAGATTTACGTGGTTCGGCTATAACCAGCCTATGTCCACGAGAAAAAATCCATTCTTATTGATCAAGCACCCCTCATGTTATGTTTACAGCATACAAGAACTTTATATATATATACCAGTACAAAAGAAAACCACAATCAAGCTTCTATATCCTTGATCTCTCTCGACGCTTTCTTCTTTTTCGGTTGGTTATCTCCCTTGTAGCTTTTCCAGTGTTGAGTTATGATGAGTTTTTGTTATCTCTCTTTCTTCCTTTCAGAGCCATCCTTTTCCTTCCTAATTGACTGACCTTGTTAGTTAACCTGTTGCAACTACCGCTTTCTTCTAGAACTGAATTGATGCTATATCCAGGAGCTTTGCTTTTGGAAGACACACATTCAACACTTTGTCAATGATGATCAAAGCTATTGTAAGCATATTCTTTTCAAGCTGTGTAGCAAAACATCTATTTTCTACTCCATAGAACTACCATTAAAGACCCTTGAAGTTGTTGGGTTTTATTCCAATCTTGCATTTTTGGGTTGCTACAAGTGCAATGACAAACTGTTTTTGATTTCAATTATGAGCGGATGTAGTTTGGATGATATATTTCAGAGTTTGTCGAGTAACTATGAACAAATTAATCCTCAACCTATCACTACAATACATAGTTCCGCAGTAAAAGATGTATGTTGCATTGAACATTGATGATGATGTTCATAATATGGTCCATCTTCACATGTGTCTGAAGCTAACTGTGATCGAATTGATGCCCGACAAAAAATACCAGATTTTAGGATGCTTAAACATGGAGGGGTAAAATTCATTCGATCCTTTATTTTGTTTGCCAATGACTTTGGTGTTGGTTTTATTAATTTTTTTGGTTATCTTTGGTTAAAGATGAATGGTTTAGAACTGTATTATTTTTTTTGGTGATTTTGATATTTTTGTGCGACGATCTATTGATTATTTGTATTGAGTGTCATTTTGTCTTTAAAGTATTACTCAATTTAGGTTGATAAGTCCTTTGTGATGCATGGAATTGTTTATTAAATTATTTTTACGTCTTTCATCTTTGAGTTGAAAGTACTAATTTTATTTATGTAAAATATCTTATTTGCAAGGGACGAGGAAGATGACGAACAATATAGAAGTGACAACGAGATTGAAGAGGCCCATAGATAGAATTCCCTTGACTCTTAGTTTCATTGCATCCTTGAGGATGGGAAAACCTTCAAGGATGCTACAGCTTTTAGAACCAATATTAAAATTTTTCTGTAGCTATAAGGCCCTATTTTTTTAACAGAAAAATGATAAAGACATGATTATTGTTGTTTGTAATTAACATAATTGTAAATGGACAGTTTATGCATCTAGGCGTAAAGCAGAAAATCTATTTGGGATTAGAAAATGCAATTTACAACACACTTGGAGAAGACAATTTATTCGGTGCATTGAAGACATTTAGAGGCCGATTTAGTTTGGGTTGCAAAATTTTTGAAGGACAAATTGAGAGGAGAGCCATCTTATCGTCCATGTGCAATGATGAAAATATACATAGGGAGTATGGAGTATATTTAGAGTATTGCAAGGCTTGGAATGGAAATGAATTATCTATGCATGATCTGCATGGCACATATATGGGGTTTATGATAAATTAAGATGGTATTGCCGTGCGGTTAGATAAACAAATCCTAGCAATATTGAAGAACCTAAAGGGGGGGTGAATAGGTTCTTTAAGGCCCTTTAGCGTTTTTAAAACGAGTTTGCAAAAATTGCAAGCGGAAGACTTGAGGGACAATCACAAATAAAAATGAATGCGTAAAGTAAGTGCGTAAAATAAATGCGTAGTAAAGTAAATGCGTAAAGTAAAGAGGGATAGAGATGTTTATGGAAGTTCGACGAAGAATCGTCTACGTCTCCCCTTTTCGATGAGGATCGAGGTATCACTATGACGACTTGGCTTTAGGAGCTCCAAGCTAGCTTTTACAACCACGCCTCGATGCGTCTACTTGGCCTTGAGGGCTCCAAGGATAGCCACGAACTTTACAACCCACTCGAGAGTATTACTTTCACTCTTTTTCTACAACTCTTTTGATATTACAACTCTTTTAATCAACGCACACAAGAGATAGTAGAAAGCTTTGTAAGAGACAAGAGAGAATGGAGTGGGATGATTGAGAATGCATCCTCAAAGGCCTATTTATACTAGTCTTGGACGCCAAGGTTCGGATCTTCTGTTTATACTTCGGAACGTCCGATGTGATTGAAATCAATTTGCGTAATTCTGGAATGACTTCGGATCTTCCGTTCTTGACTTCGTAGGGTCCGAACATATGCTTCGGAGGGACCGATCAAACTTCGTTTCTTCCGAACAATTCTTTCAGACAGTGTATGAACAACTTCGGAAGGTCCGAACTCCAGTTCGTATCGTCCGAACATTCCCGCGTTCCGGAGATTTGAAATCTTCAACACTTCGTAGCTTCCGATCATGTCCATCGTAGCGTCCGAAATCTACTCAATCAACAGTCAGATCAAATTATCTCCGGATTGAAGTGATTTGATTGCTTGTGTTCGGAACGTCCGATCCAGTCTTCGGAACGTCCGAACTTGCTCCTCGCAGCTTCCGAACAGCTTCTATTTTGCTTCTGATTGGCACAATTTCGGAACGTCCGAACCAAATTTCGGATCTTCCGAACGTAACCTTGTTCTTAATTTCCTGCATGCCTCAATATAAAACATTAGTACATTTTTAATCCAAGTTTTGGTATCATCAAAACAAAAACTTTGGGATATGTTACAGCATTAAAAACATTAATCTCATCCTCGAGATTTGTATGCGTTTAAGGCGTAACAATCTCCCCCTTTTTGATGATTACAAAACTTGGTTAAAAATTGAGAAACAATAATCAACATAATCTAATGGTTATTAAATAACTCCCCCTTAATCAAATAACAAGTCTAAGAGGTTGAATTAATAGCAATTTTAACCAAATAAATTCTCCCCCTTTTTGCGATAATCAAAAAGACATAAGCATAAAGAGAGACAAATAAACAGGTAAAATATCCATTAATAAATGCAAGTCTTTTATACAATGATGCATAAAGATAAAATAAACAAAAATAACAAAAACATAAGCTAAGAATCCGCATCCTCGGACGATCCGAACACGTTCGGTGGATCCGAAGTGAAACGAAGCATCCGAATAAGGAACGGTGATTCCGAAGTAGCCAAGATGAGGAACACCTAAAATTTAAAATATTTAGCACATAAAAGAATGTTGAGCCATAATTATGGATAAATACAATTAATTTGTATTATCCGACATTATAATGCTCACATTAATAATACTCCCCCTCAATTTAACAAATATGTACGAGAGTATTTGACTAATGTTTACAACTCAATCATGCCAAGTTCACCACGCAAACGAGTAAAAGTAGATTCATCTAGTGGTTTTGTAAAAATATCAGCAATTTGATTCTTGGTGTCAACATAGTGAAGTTCAACATCATTTTGCTCAATGTGATCACGAATAAAATGATGTCGAATGTCAATATGTTTTGTACGAGAATGTTGAACTGGATTCTTTGTTAGACATATGGTGCTTGTATTATCACAAAAGATTGGAATTTTTGAAAAAGTAACACCATAGTCGAGTAATTGATACTTCATCCAAAGAATTTGTGCACAACAACTACCGGCAGCCATATACTCGGCCTCGGTCGTTGAAAGTGCAACACAGTTTTGCTTTTTAGAAAACCATGACACCAAGCAATTTCCCAAAAAGAAACAAGTACCACTAGTGCTCTTTCTATCCACCTTATATCCTCCAAAGTCGGAATCACAGTAAGCTTTTAAATCGAAAAATGAGTTCTTAGAATACCATAATCCGAGATTTGGAGTATTTGAAAGATATTTGAAAATGCGTTTTAAGGCGAATAAGTGTGATTCCTTTGGACATGATTGAAATCGTGCACACAAGCAAACACTAAACATAATGTCAGGTCTACTAGCAGTCGCATAGAGTAGGGAGCCAATCATGCTACGAAATAACTTTTGGTCAACAGGTTTACCTCCCTCATCTTTGTCGAGTCTGACTGTCGTGCTCATAGGTGTGGATGAGGCTTTGGAAGACTCCATCCCAAACTTTTTGAGCATCTCCTTGATGTACTTCCCTTGGTTGACAAAGAAACCATCCTTGCATTGCTTGATTTGGAGACCAAGGAAGTAGTTGAGCTCGCCCATCATGCTCATCTCAAAGTGATCCTGCATAAGCTTAGAAAAATCTCTACACAAGTGTTCATTAGTTGCACCAAAAATAATATCATCTACATATATTTGTACTATCAGCAAATCATTATCTTTAGTCAAGGTAAACAAGGTAATATCAACTTTACCCCTACAAAAACCATTAGACAGCAAGAAAGTAGACAATTTCTCATACCAAGCTCTAGGAGCTTGTTTCAAACCATACAAAGCCTTATCAAGTTTATACGCATAATCAGATAAGTGCACATCTTCAAAACCAACAGGTTGCTCAACATACACTTCTTCTTTCAAATCACCATTAAGAAAAGCACTTTTAACATCCATTTGAAACAATTTAAAGTCTCTAGAGCAAGCAAAAACAAGTAGCATGCGAATGGATTCTAGTCTAGCAACAGGGGCATAAGTCTCATCATAATCAATTCCCTCTTCTTGACTATATCCTTTAGCTACTAGCCTAGCTTTATTTCTAGTGATTGTACCATGCTCATCTAACTTGTTCCTAAATACCCATTTAGTTCCTATGACAGGTCTATCAGTGGGTCTAGGTACAAGATTCCAAACTTTATTCCTTCTAAATTCATTTAGTTCATCTTGCATAGCAATAATCCAAGAATCATCAAGTAAAGCTTCTTCTATGTTCTTAGGCTCTATGTGAGAAAGAAAAGCAAGATAATTGCACATATTAGAGGAGCGAGTAGATACTCCCCTCGATGGGCTACCAATGATGAGGTCCATGGGATGATCCTTGTGCGTAGTCCACTCCTTCGGAAGAGGTGCGTCCTCTTGATCTTTAGGAACATCATCTAGGCTTGTGGACTCCAACTCTTCGCCAAGGATATCTATATCATCATCATCAGAAACAACAGGTCTAGGCAAGCAAGGGTTAGTTTCATCTAATATGACATGAATAGATTCTTCAACTAGTAAAGTGCGTTTATTAAAGACTCTATATGCTTTGCTAGAAGTAGAGTAACCAAGAAAGATACCTTTGTCCGATTTAGCATCGAACTTACCCAGGTTGTCCTTACCATTGTTGTGGATGAAGCATTTTGATCCAAAAGCGCGGAAGTAAGAAATGTTAGGCTTTCTCCCTCTCCATAGTTCGTATGGAGTTTTCTTGAGAATTGGCCTTATTGATACGCGATTGATGATGTAACAAGCAGAACTCATCGCTTCAGCCCAAAAATATTTTGGTAGAGAATGCTCACATAGCATGGTCCTTGCAATCTCTACTATGGTCCTATTCTTCCTCTCAACGACATCGTTTTGTTGAGGAGTTCTAGGACAAGAAAAGTTGTGACCAATGTCTTTGCTTTGACAAAAAATTGAAAAATTTTCATTTTGAAATTCCGTTCCGTGGTCACTACGGATTTGTTTGATCAAAAGATTTTTCTCATTTTCAACCTTTTTGACAAAAATTTTGAAATGATCAAAGGCATCACTTTTGTGGGCTAAAAACAATGTCCAAGTAAAACGTGAAAAATCATCCACAATGACAAAAGCATAGGATTTACCTCCTAGACTAGTTGTCCTCGAGGGACCACATAAATCTAGGTGAAGTAATCCAAGGGGCATAGAAGTGGATACAAAATTTTTATTTTTGAAAGATTCCTTTGTGTGTTTACCAAGTTGACAAGCATCACAAAAAGAATCTAATTTTAAATTCAGCTTTGGCATTCCGGAAACTAGGTCAAGTTTTAAAAGTTTTTCTATGGTGCTCATCCCAACATGACCAAGTCGTCTATGCCAAAGAATGTTGTCATCAACATTTAATGTTACAAGGCTTTTTATTTTTGAAAAAGATAAAATCTTTAAATCGACCTTGTAAACATTTTCACTTCTATAACCTTTGAAACTAATGGATTTGTCAGTTGTGAGTGATACAGTGCAATCGTGTGGTGTGAATTTGACTTCATAACCCCTATCGCACAATTGACTAATGCTTAGGAGGTTATATTTAAGTCCTTTCACAAGAAGTACATCATCAATAATAGTAGAGTTAGATATACCTATTGAGCCGATGCCTTCTATGATCTCTTTGCTGTTGTCTCCAAAGGTCACCGATCCCTTTTCTTTTGGTCGAATGGATTGTAGCAGCTTCTTTTCTCCCGTCATGTGTCGAGAGCATCCACTGTCAAGATACCAAGTGCTCGATGACTTGTCTCCCCTTTGTCCCTACAAGATTGAGATACAATTTGATAGTTGGTACCCGTTTCTTTGGGTCCTTTGAGGTTAGTAGTAGTTGGGGATTTGGGGATCCATTTCCAATAACTATTCTTATTGTGTTGGTGTCTAAGTTTCTTGCATTTAGGTCTTATGTGGCCTATCTTACAACAGTAAGTGCATGTTGGTGGTGTTCTTAGTTTTGCCTTTGCGATAAGACTAGCGAAGTTGACTGATTTCTTTTCATATCCTAGACCTCCTTTGTCGAAGTTACACCTTTGCATGCTCAAGAGGTTTTCTAGTTTACCGCTACTCACATTGAACTTGTTGAAGGCTTTCTCTAAGTCTCTTAGGTTTGTCTTGAGCCTAGTGTTGTCATGCATCCTAACTTCTAGTTCAGTTTTAAGTTGCTTATTCTCATTTCTAAGTGACTTAGCCTTATTGTACATACTAGTGTAAGCGGAGAGTAATTCATCGTAAGAGGGTACCTCGTCGTCATCCGAGTCGGTCAGATGATCTTCCTTTGCCATGAAGAATAGGGTAGACTCCTCTTCGTTGTCGCTGTCGCTCCACGTGGCTAGAAGGGCCTTCTTCTTGTCTTTGCCGGCCTTCTTCTTGGAGGGACACTCGTTTGCATAGTGACCCTTTTGTTGACAGTTGTAGCAGGTCACTTCCTTCTCAATCTTTTTGTCCTTCTTGTTGAAGTTGGAACTCCGCATGAATCTTTTGAACTTTCTAGTGAGGAGTGCCATTTCTTCATCGTCGCTATATTCAAGTTGACTGGTCAAGACGATCCCTTTCGCCTTTACTTTGTCGTCATCTTTCTTTGTCTCCTTCCGGGTAGATACTTCAAGTTCATGGGTCTTTAGGGTCCCATGAAGTTGATCAAGGTCGTAGGATGCCGCATCTCCCTTGTTGGATTCAATGATAGCCGTGCGCTTTGCATCCCATTCCGCCGGTAGTGCTCGAAGGGCTCTCCTCCACACTTGTTTAGTTGGGTAGTTCTCACCAAGTTGGGCAAGCTCATTGATGATTTGGGTGAGCCGCCGGAACATGGTGTCGATATCCTCCTTGGGTTCCATCTCAAAGGTCTCGTACTTGAGTTGGAGAAGATCTATCTTCATTTCTTTGACTTGATTGGTTCCCTCGTGGCAAATCTCCAATTTGTCCCAAATCTCTTTGGCGGAGGTGCAAGCCGAGGTTCGGTTGTATTCATTCATATCTAGGGAACAATGAAGAATATTCATAGCTTTAGCATTTTGAGAGATAAGTTTCATATCGTCCTTGGTGAGGTCATCCATTCCCTTAGGAATTTCCTTATCATCCACCGTTTTCATGGGGATATAGGGACCTTTCACCGTTATTTTCCAAAGGTCGTAATCGACGGATTGGATGTATAGAGATATTCTATTCTTCCAATATCCGTAATTGGTACCATTGAAAAGAGGGGGACGATTTGTGGATTGTCCTTGGGCATACTCGCTTGCTAGATTGGCCATTTTAAAAGATTTTGAAAAACCTCGCTCTGATACCACTTGAAGAACCTAAAGGGGGGGTGAATAGGTTCTTTAAGGCCCTTTAGCGTTTTTAAAACGAGTTTGCAAAAATTGCAAGCGGAAGACTTGAGGGACAATCACAAATAAAAATGAATGCGTAAAGTAAGTGCGTAAAATAAATACGTAGTAAAGTAAATGCGTAAAGTAAAGAGGGATAGAGATGTTTATGGAAGTTCGACGAAGAATCGTCTACGTCTCCCCTTCTCGATGAGGATCGAGGTATCACTATGACGACTTGGCTTTAGGAGCTCCAAGCTAGCTTTTACAACCACGCCTCGATGCGTCTACTTGGCCTTGAGGGCTCCAAGGATAGCCACGAACTTTACAACCCACTCGAGAGTATTACTTTCACTCTTTTTCTACAACTCTTTTGATATTACAACTCTTTTAATCAACGCACACAAGAGATAGTAGAAAGCTTTGTAAGAGACAAGAGAGAATGGAGTGGGATGATTGAGAATGCATCCTCAAAGGCCTATTTATACTAGTCTTGGACGCCAAGGTTCGGATCTTCTGTTTATACTTCGGAACGTCCGATGTGATTGAAATCAATTTGCGTAATTCTAGAATGACTTCGGATCTTCCGTTCTTGACTTCGTAGGGTCCGAACATATGCTTCGGAGGGACCGATCAAACTTCGTTTCTTCCGAACAATTCTTTCAGACAGTGTATGAACAACTTCGGAAGGTCCGAACTCCAGTTCGTATCGTCCGAACATTCCCGCGTTCCGGAGATTTGAAATCTTCAACACTTCGTAGCTTCCGATCATGTCCATCGTAGCGTCCGAAATCTACTCAATCAACAGTCAGATCAAATTATCTCCGGATTGAAGTGATTTGATTGCTTGTGTTCGGAACGTCCGATCCAGCATTCGGAACGTCCGAACTTGCTCCTCACAGCTTCTATTTTGCTTCTGATTGGCACAATTTCGGAACGTCCGAACCAAATTTCGGATCTTCCGAACGTAACCTTGTTCTTAATTTCCTGCATGCCTCAATATAAAACATCATTACATTTTTAATCCAAGTTTTGGTATCATCAAAACAAAAACTTTGGGATATGTTACAGCATTAAAAACATTAATCTCATCCTCGAGATTTGTATGCGTTTAAGGCGTAACAAATATGGCAGAGTGCGAGATTGATGCATTAACTAATAAATTCAAATGTTTATTCATTTGCTTTAATGCACGTGCCGTTGGTTTTGCAACTGATTCTTGACCGATGATTTTTCTTGATGGTCTCATATAAAAAATAAGCACAAATGCAGTATTCTTCTTGCTGTGGCAAAGGATGCCAATGATGATATTTTTATATTGGTCTATTCCGTAGTGGATGCTAAGAATGATTGTAGTTGAGAATGGTTTTGTTTTCATTTGAGAGGTGTCCTAATTTCGCAACATATCACGGTGTTCCAAAATTTCATTTTTTCCCATAATAGACATTATGGTATTATCAAGATTATTATGATATTATTCCCATGTAGTCTCATGCTTATTGTTTGAGGTACTTGGTGGCTAGTTTTGTGAATCAGGTTAGTAAGTACTTTTATTGAAATTTCGAATAATATTATTCCTTGATTTTGATATAAACTATTGTTTTTTTTAATTTGAAATGTGTTAATTTTGTTGTCATTACAGGTGATGCCAAGTTATCCGCTACATAACAAAAAACATTGGTCTTATGTGTTCAAGAAAGTTGCATGTCTCTTAACAACATGAGTTTACACAACACGCAAAATATCTTGGAATCCATGCCTCTTCAAGTAAGTTTATTACAAGTTCTGATCTAGAGAGTTTGACGAATTCTTTGTTTCATGGAAAATGATGGGGTGTTAACAAATAATAAAATGGCTGAATGTTGGAACAATTGGGTTAAGCCAGCTCGTCATCTCTCTCATCGTGGCTTTGTCGGACCATATACGTTTCCGAATCATGAACATGATGCACCGACGACTTGAAACAATGTTAGTCATGATTCAAGAATTAATCCCAAAGAAGGAGAAGAATCTAACCAACACATATTTAATCCTAGAATTTTAATATGCTTCTGTGCAAGCATGATTGTTCAACTATTAAGTCGAAGTTAATGTCTCTATATGATTTTTGTGGCCGTTATTTCCATATTGAAATGTATCGTCAAGTATATAAAAGAATTATAAATCTTATTATGACATTTGACATGTATGATGCCAACACTGATGAAGGATCTATAATCCATGCTCTTGATATATGTAGTCAACCAGGGCATAGGAAGACTAGGAGGATACCATCCCAAGTTGAAACTCATGTGTCAATGTGTGGTCGTTGTCATAAGCGAGTGCACAATAGACACAATTGCAAAGAAGCCATAGACCAGGTTTTTTTGGTTCATTGAAATATCATCTTAATGTTGAGTGTGGTTGTATTGACATGCATTTTGATTTATTTATTTATTTGTTATATTTGATATTTACATATTTTTATGATTAATCTTTTTTACACTTCCACGTGAAAAGGATGACGAATTAAGGGAAATTAGTCTTGGACTTACCTTCGAGATGGCATACGTGTTCCAGTGGTGGGAGGTGGCTTTGGTGATTTAGTGTTGCTTTGATGGTTTAGTGTTTCTTTGATGGTTTCATTTATGAGACATGCTGTTAAAATTGTTGTTTGTGTTTAACCTCGAAGTTGGACTCTTATTTGATGTATTATGTTGTGTTTGTAGTGTGAACAACTTATTATTATGTTTGTCACGGGTGAATTTTAACACTAGTGGTGTTGTTATTTGATATGCTGGTAATGTTTAACACTGATGGTGTTGTTATTTGATGTATTGGTGATGCTTAATACTGGTGTTGTTATTTTTATGGAACATGGTTATCGTTCGAATGGAAATTGCATGTTTGATTTTTTTACATAAAATAATTAAAAATACGTAGGAATCAAGTATATACAATCTACATATATGATACAAAATGAAATAAATTCGATATAAGAATTGAGTTCTTATTTATCATCTACTACATACAAAGAAGTTTATCTTATGTTTGATAATCTTAATCCATGTTCTTTTGTCAATGTGATAGAGGTCGTATTTTAGTGCATCTTGTGAGTCTTAGTTTGCATAATTTAGTTTGCATGAAGTCTGCCTTTTCTTCATTTTATCTTAAATTATTTCATATGATCACTGCTCACTGAGTTGCAAGAATGTGCAGGAGAACAACGGAAAAGAAGAAAATTCAATAGGAACTAAAGCTGAGGACAGAGAAATACCGCCCCGGCGCGAGATGCATGAGAAACAACCATATTTTACAGAAGACCTTGCGCTAGGGCGGTAATTCTCGACCGCTCAGCGCAAGTAAAGAAAGAAATTTTCATATTTGACTTGTTTACAACTTAGAAGGTGGGAGGCTGCCACAAAACACCCTAGGACATGAAAAAAGATACTTTTCAGCAGCCATAAAATTTTGGAGAGGAGAGAAAGGCTTGGAGTTGAAGAATTCAAGATTTTCGAGCATCGACTTCTCGTTTTCGTCAACTCTAATATTTCTAGTTTAGAACTTCTTGTTTAAATATTGTTTTGCTTGTTTTTATAATGAATTCTAGTAGCTAACTTTTCATATTTGTTGGTATTTAAGGGGATCCTACCATGAAACCATATTTAGTTAATATATTTCTCGACTTTTGGATTTATTTTTGATAGTGCTATCATTTCATTGCATTATTAAAGCATTGCTAACTTTAATAATAATCTCATATTGCGAGTGAGTTCGAGAGAATAGCTTGTGATAAGAACGAGTAGCATAGTCCGTGGATTTACAATTTGCATAGAGATATGAAGTTGGATATACGTCGATAGTCATAGTCCAGTAGGTCGAAAGCTAAGGGATTTCATAGAGCGGCATGTAATTTCCTTTGATAAATAATTAAAAAAAATTAATTATTCGCTGAATTGAATTAGTTTGGCATAACTCAAGAGGGCGTGTTCAATTGTTTATGAAATCCTGTTGAAGGCGTGGATAATTTTCGAAATGAATTAATTAAATGAACGAGGAGTAGGTGAACCAAGATTCTCAAAAAATTCATTTCTCATTGAATCCTTAATTAATCATTTTAGTTTATCAATTTCATAATTTAATCTTTGAATTATTTGGTAATCATTTATTTCATCATCCTAGTAGTAAGTAACCAATCAAATCATTGTTGCTAAAAGTTTAATAAGTGTAAAAAAATTATCATGCAATACAGTCTTTGGAGGAACGATACTCGTACTCTTGTACACTATATTATTACTTGACATCGTGCAATTGTGATTTTATCGAGGGTGAATTTTAGTGACTTTTTACTGAGGATTTTACAATGCAAGTTTTGCTCGATCACAATATTCCTTGAGTACTTTGATAATACAAGTAGTATTTTTAAAGGTGTTGTGTACCCAATCACGTTTATTTTCGTTGTCAACCATAGTCGTCCAACATAGTACTCAAATTGGAACGAATTGTGCTTAATTGACTTCTATATGTATCTTTTTGTAACTTTAATGTAACATATTCACTAAGTATCCACCTTATGTTAGTACTAATTTACCGGATACTCGATGTGCTCTTTTGACTCCTATACGTACCCAATTTCAACTTCAATGTACCGGATTGACTAAATTATATACATTATTTTAACTGTAATATAACATATTTACTAAATTATGTACCTTATGTTAATATTAATATACTAGATACTCGATGTGCTCGATCGACTCGTATATGTACCCTATCTCAACTTTAATATATCACCGTCAAAAAAAAACTTTAATATACCGAATTTACTTGAATTTGCACCATAAAATAACTAGTTGAATATTAAAATTATACTTGTCAATTGGCATGAGTGAAGCTTGTTAGACTGACTATTGTGTGGTTTTTCTATCTCGTACATTCCATAGTCATTCATCCACTACTTACAAAGAAGTTTATCTTATGTTTGATAATCTTAATCCATGTGCTTGTGTGAATGTTCCACAAGTACTTCAATAATACGACAAAAATTTGTAATGGTGTTGTGTAGTACCCCATCACGTTCATGTTCGTTGTCAACCACAATCGTCCGACAGAATACCCGCAAGTGCCTAAAATCGATCATTGTGCTCAACTAAGACCTAGTCGAAATTTACCTGCTGCGGGTAGAAAACTTCTCTCTCTACTAAGCATTGAGTCTAGCTTAGCCGAGAGTGATTCTGCAAGAGTTTGGTCCAATTCCTTTTGGAGGGATCGGATATAGGCCGCTTCTATGGTCCCCCCGAAAAAATCATATTTAACATTCACTAAGAATTTGTTGATTGCTGAGAATTTCGAGATTATAAGTTGATCTTCAATTTTGCCTGGGATGTGCACAACGGAGGCGCAGTAAAACGGGGAGGTCACGGCTTCCCACGTATGTTCCAAATTGGAACGAATTGTACTTCATTAACTCTTATACGACTTAATGTGCTCAATTGACTTAAAATTTAATGTAGCGGATTTACTAAATTTATGTATGATAAGTGCAACTTTTCGCACTTGAATTAGCATCGGCAGAATTATGCTTTTTTTTTTTTTTTTTACTTTTAGTGTCATAACGGAAATCACAGTGATAATGGGTGTTGTGGACGTATAATGGGCGAAGCATACAGAGTGTGCATGAGTAAAGATGATCATCACGAGAGAATTGGAGAGCTTGAGGCGTGAAGCAAGAGATGGGAAGGAACTCGAAGACGAAGACCGTATCATCTGGGGTTGGATTCGATTGTTTCTTTCTTTCCCCTTCACATTCTCTTATTTATTTAGCGATGTTGCAAAACTTGAATTTGTTTTATTGTTTTTTCTTTTGTGAACTAATTTAATTAATCTAGAAAATGACGTACCTTGGTCGAGTCTATAATTTTTAATCGTTGATCTATATGTTCAATTTTCTTCGTAGTTTATTTGTGTTTTCTGGAACTTATTGCATTCGATTACTTGATCAATAATTGGATTATCATATTTATTTCAGATCCGTCGCTCGGGACAGGAGATTCTGAATAGAATAATAGGACAACACGTTGTTGGTGTTTTATATTATCAAAAGATCTATAATTCCATCAAATCTATTGAAAAAAATTAATGTGCTATTTAAATTTTTTAATATTTGATTTTTAATAGAGATATTGAAATCGATATTAGATAATTAATTCATATTTATCACTTGGGAAATGGAGTATGAATATTTGAGAATTCTTGGGTGGTAAACGAGTTGAATTTATAAATATAGATATCAACAACAATTTAATATAGTGAAGACCAAGTGAAATCGCTCCTCTAAATTCTTCATTTCAGTGTTTTAAGCATGCTTGTGTGCTCGTAGTAGATAATAATCATAAGTTGCTTTAATTTTTGAATAAATCTTGACTACTTTAATTACATGACTTAATATAATTTAAAATTACACTTTCTGCAGGAACGATATTTGTGCTTAACCGAGCACTAAAACTTGATATCATACACTTGTGGTATGAAATGATACAGGAAATGGATGATAAGGTTCAGTTAATTCGGCAGCGGATGAAAGCTGCTCAGAATCGTCAAACGAGTTATGCGAATAAACGAAGACGACCCTTGGAATTCCAGAAAGGTGACAAAGTGTTTTTGAAAATATCTCCCTTTAGAGGCACTGTTCGATTCGGCATGCGAGGGAAGTTATCTCCTCGATATGTTGGTCCGTACGAGATTCTCGATCGAGTTGGTGATCTTGCGTATCGATTGGCATTGCCACCAGCTCTATCTGCTATTCACGATGTATTTCATGTTTCTATGCTAAGGAAATATGAACCGGATCCATCACATGTGCTTGCACCTGACGAGGTTGAACTTGATCCTTATCTTTCCAATGTTGAACAACCTGTTCGCATTATGGATCGAAAGGAGAATATATTGAGAAACAAATCGATTCCGTTGGTTCGAGTGCAATGGACAAGACATGGAGTTGAAGAATCGACGTGGGAGTTGGAAAGCAAAATGCGAGATGCATATCCGCATTTATTTGATGTTGATCCATCTGTTCCATTGTACTCTATGTATTCGGATCCCTATTCTGATTTTAGTTTTGATATGTACTATAACTGGTGACATATGTATGTTTACCAATGTTATGTATATAGAGATGTTTGAGATTTCGAGGACGAAATCTTTTAAGAGGGGGAGAAATGTGAGACCCCGAGACTAAAATAGCTTTGATGGCATTTTGGTAAATAAGTTGAAAAATATTCAATTTATTTTGATGGCATTTTCGTAGATAAGTTGAAAAATAATGAATTAATTTTAAGGGCAAAATGGTAAATATTGACATCTTTTTCATATGAAGCCCAAATGATTTGAGATTTGGATATGACGTAGAAAACTCAAAGATAGAGAAGTTTCATGTTACGAGTTTTGGGGATCGTTTGTCTGATCCAAAAAGATATACCGACGATAAATTGTTAAATAGTATATATTATATTATTAAAAAAATTTTAAAAAAAAAGTAAAAATATAACTTGAGTCGGTGGAATTCATTGAATTCCACCGACTCAAGTGAACGAAGAGACGCAGAGAGAGGGGAAAGAGAAATAGAATTTTTGATTTTCTTTTCGATCGTGCGATTTATCGGTTTATCCAATCAACGAATCGACTTCAGATCTGAGATCGTTGACACGAGGTCTTCGATTTGAGGTCTAAATTTTATAGTTTTGGTGATGTTTGAAATTCGTCGATTTTTGGAATAAATCCGATAAATTGTTAAATCATACTGGAATTGAAGATTGTTGAATAATGTATGATTTTAACGAAGAAGAGATGATTATAGTGAGGTTATTTTGAATTATTCCTAATTTATTATAATTAGGGAATTTTAATTGTTGGATTGAGATCGAAGAATTATGCGTCGATTATATATGTGGTAGAATAACTGACAAGAAACTAAGTTTTGAAGTCGGAATTGAATTATGTTCTGATTTCGATTTGATATGAATTTTTGAAGTTTCAAATGATATTTGAAACTCATATTAATGATTTTGGAGTATGTTATTGATTGGAATGAGTATGTTATTGATGTAGATCAAGTATTATATCAGTATCTTCAGGCTACATCAATTGGAACGAAGAATTGAGGTATGTTGCGACCGGGTAACATACGACAGGTATATGTATTATATGATATATGATTGGATTGATTGGATTGGAATACGTGTCTATGTGCCTATTTGATGATTTGGTGTGGCATACATGACATTGAGATTGGAGTGTCGATGTATAAAATAAATGTTTTGTTAACACACATCATTTTATGCATACATCGATACATGACATGCACGTTGAGCTATGATCCTTGGATACCCTGATATGATTTGATTGTATTCCGGGGTTTGTGAACACAATCGCTATGCCGGTATTATATGACCCGTAAAGCATAGACAATTGTGGCCCCATATGATTGGATATGAGATGTGGGATTGATGGCGCTTCGTCGACGCTATCATACGTGTATTCCCATATCGGCCGGTGTGGCAGCTCGAGCATTGATTTGATTTGATAGCGATTCGATTGATTCTGACATGTGCTCAGTGGATGCGCATTTGACCTGATACCTCCACGACATACATGCATTGCATACCATATATCATTGTTTAGATATCTGTGGTATATATGATTGGTTGTTCCATACGGAGCTTTGCTCACCCCCAAGGGGGGCTATTGTTGTCTTTGTGTGTGGACAATGGCAGGTACTCCAGGATATCAGGAGACCGGAGAGGGTACTGCTGGAGGAAGCCACAGCTTGGGCTGAGGTTTTATGTTTATGTCTTGTTCCCAGTATATATGTTTATGTATCTATATACCGGGGCATGTCCCGAGGATATGAGATGTTTGTATGTGATTGGTTTTGATTGCGTGTGTGCATGTTTATGATTTGAATCTAGATACTATTTTTAGTATTTAATTATCAGAAGAGATATTTTGGGCTCATTGTAAAGAAATTTTAAACCCGTTTTCCGCCGTGATTACTTAACCCTAATCAAATGCATTATAATAACGATTAGGAGCTAAGGGCCCCACATAGTATGGGATCAGAGCATAGCTGGGAATGCTCTATTGAGTCTTGTGTACACTTGAATAGGTACAAATGAATTGTGCGCTTGTGTTTGATTTATTTGTATTACTTGCTCTTACTTGACGTGATTTGAGTAAGTATCTGATGAGATTGATGATATGAGATGATGAGGTTATGAATTGATATGAAATTGTGATATTCATCTTTTGATTTGTAGATGGATCACACAAATGAAACTGCGAGTAGCAGTACTGATATAATTGTTGGGCAATTTGAAGGATTGTCTATGGATGTTGTGATGGCTCGATTCCAGGATCTGAAACCACCGAGGTTCTTTGGCACTGAGAGTGCTGAGGCCTGGCTGAAGGATATCGAGCACTTGTTTAATATTGTTGAGCATTCCAAAGCTCGGAGACTGAAACTTGCTTTGTATCAGCTGAAAGACCGAGTTAAATCTTGGTGGGAAGCCGCTGAGATTGGATTGAAAGAGGCCGGGACTGAAGTCACATGGGATGTCTTCAAGGCCCAGTTTTTGGAGCAGTATTCCCCTCCTTCTTATTATACTGCTCAGGAGAATGAATTCAATAATCTGCAGCAGGGAACAATGACTGTTGCAGAGTATGCTTCGAAATTTTCTACGTTACTGAAGTATGCACCTCACGTAGCTGGAAATGCGAGGGCAAAATATAACAGGTTTGTAAATGGTTTACATCCTGTTTTATATACATATGTTGTTTCTGGATTGTCTACGAGCTACGCAGAAGCAGTTGAACGAGCTAAGGCAGCCGAAGCTGGATTAAGGCAAGGAGGTCCACAGTATAATCCTCCACCACCGGTGTCAGCTCAGCAGCCTACTTTGCGACCGAGGGGTAAGAAGTGCAAGAAGACTGGCTCTGCTTCTTCGTCTTCTTCGAGTTCGAGTGGATCACAGCGAGGGATTCCTGTGATTGCTCCCTACTGTAGTCATTGTGGAGGCAAACATACTATCGAGCAGTGTCGAGGTATGTCTGGTACTTGTTATCAATGTGGGCAGGAAGGCCATTTCTCTAGAGTATGTCCGAACAGGGGTACGACTTCTGCTCAACCCCAGCCAGGATTTAGAGGTGGCCTTAGTATGATGAGACCTGCTGTTCCTGTTCCATCTTTTCAGCAGTCAAGTGTCCCACGATATCGAGGACCGGGTGGTCAGAGTGCCCAAGTTCCTCCTCAAGTAAGAGTGTACGCCATGACTGAGGATCAGGCGAGAGAAGCTCCTGGAGGTGTGATTGAAGGTATTTGCACGCTTTGCGATTATCGTGCACGTGTTTTATTTGATACAGGAGCATCTCATTCATTCATATCTCATGCATTTGTTGCATCTCACGATATTGAGTGTACCCCGTTGTATGATACTTTGTCGATAGCCACGCCAGTAGGGAAGATTATTTTGTCTGAGAAAGTTGTGCATAATTGTGTACTGATATATGAGGATAATGTGATATTTCTGAATTTGATTGTCCTTCCAATACACGACTTTGATTGTATTGTTGGCATGGATATCTTGATGACGAATCGAGCTACTATTGGTTGTTGTCATGGAGTAGTTCGATTTCGACCGATTGATGGACCCAAGTGGAATTTTTATGGCAAGGGTTCCCAAGCCAAAATTCCATTGGTATCTTCCTTGGAAATGTCTCGATTGATGACTAGCGGAGATGAGGGTTATCTTATCTACGCTATTGATATTTCGAATAAGGAGTCTTCTTTATCTGAGATTCCTGTTGCGAAAGAGTTTCCGGATGTATATCCCGATGAGATTCCTGATTTTCCTCCTCATCGAGAAGTTGAGTTTAGTATTGATCTTATGCCGGGGACTGCACCTATATCTAAAGCTCCCTATCGCATGGCACCATTGGAATTGAAAGAATTGAAAGAACAATTACAGGATCTTCTTGACAAGGGATATATTCGATCGAGTGTATCACCTTGGGGAGCTCCAGTGTTATTTGTTCGAAAGAAAGATGGTACGATGCGAATGTGTATCGACTATAGGCAACTGAATCGGGCTACTGTGAAGAACAAGTACCCACTCCCTCGTATCGATGATTTGTTTGATCAGCTTCAGGGTACTTTTGTTTACTCGAAGATTGATCTTCGTTCTGGGTATCATCAAGTACGAGTTCGAGACGAAGATGTGCCCAAAACTGCTTTTCGTACGAGGTATGACCACTATGAATTCCTGGTTATGCTTTTTGGTCTTATGAATGCTCCTGCTATTTTTATGGATTTAATGAATCGTGTCTTTCGAGATTATCTTGACCGATTCGTTATTGTTTTTATCGATGATATTCTTGTCTATTCGAAATCGAAAAAGGAACATGCTGAACATCTGAGACTGGTACTTAAAACTCTTCGTACTAGTAATTTGTATGCCAAATTGTCCAAATGCGAATTCTGGATGGACAAGGTGGTATTTCTTGGCCACGTCATTTCGAGACATGGCATATCTGTTGATCCTGCGAAGGTCGAAGCTGTACTGAATTGGCCAAGACCTACGAATGTTCCTGAGATCCGTAGCTTCATGGGTTTAGCGGGATATTATCGTCGTTTTATTGAAGGATTTTCGAAGATAGCTAAACCTATTACTCAACTGACACAGAAGAATCAGAGATTCATTTGGTCAGATGAATGTGAAGCTAGTTTTCTTGAATTGAAGACGAGATTGACCACTGCACCTGTGCTTACTATTCCCTCAGGTACCGGAGGATTTGTGGTGTGTACAGATGCGTCTGGTAAAGGTTTGGGCTGTGTTTTGATGCAACATGGCAAAGTGGTTGCTTATGCATCTCGTCAATTGAAATCTCATGAAACACGTTATCCTGTTCATGATCTCGAATTGGCCGCCATTGTATTTGCTTAAAAGATTTGGCGCCATTACTTGTACGGAGAAAAGTTTGTTATCTATTCGGACCATAAAAGTCTGAAATATCTATTTTCTCAATCTGATCTGAATATGAGGCAACGCAGGTGGATGGATCTCCTGAAGGATTTTGATTGTGAGATTCAATATCACCCTGGATCGGTGAATGTTACTGCGGATGCCTTGAGCCGGAAAGTTTATGATTCTGTTTTAGCTTCTGTCAATGTCGCCAAAGTACATGAGGATATATGTACTTCTGGTTGAACTTTTCACTCGAATTGGAATTTTGTCACTGTCTCAGCATTGCAAATTGAGCCGAATTTGATAACGAAAATACGGAAGGCCCAACGAAGCGATACTCAGATCCAAAAGTCGAAAGAACTTGTATCTGCAGGACATCAGTTTAGATTTCAGATTTCTTCTGATGGTTCTTTACGACTTAATGGTCGGCTGGTAGTTCCTGATGATTCTGATTTGAAATCTGCCCTTCTTCGAGAAGCACATTGTAGCAAATGCAGTATTCACCCTGGAGGTCGGAAGATGTATTTGACATTGAGACCTCAATTCTGGTGGAGACGTATGAAGAAGGACATTGCTGAGTTTATTTCTAAATGCTTGGTTTGCCAGCAAGTGAAAGCCGAGAGAATGAAACCTAGAGGATTGCTCCATAGTCTTGAAATCCCGAAATGGAATTAGGAACATATTGCTATGGATTTTGTGACTCATTTACCTTGTTCACCCAAGGGCTGTGATGCTATTTGGGTTATTATTGATCGGCTTTCGAAATCTGCGCATTTTATCCCGTATGAGCGGACTTATCCTTATAAGAGAATGACCCGTTTATACATCGAGAATGTTGTGAGACTACACGGTGTGCCAGTCTCAATTGTATCTGATCGAGATCCCAGGTTTGCTTCTAAATTCTGAGGTAGTTTCCAAGAAGCTATGGGTACGCGTTTGGCTATGAGTACTGCATATCATCCTCAAACTGATGGCCAGACTGAGCGTACGATTCAAACGTTAGAGGATATGTTGCGTGCGATAGTGATGGACTTCAGAATGGGATGGCAAGATGCCTTACCATTGGTTGAATTTTCGTATAATAATAGCTTTCAGACGAGTATCGGTATGGCACCGTTTGAAGCTCTATATGGGAGACGATGTAGATCACCGTTATTCTGGGATGAGATTGGTGAAAGACAATTGACTGGACCTGAAATGATACATGAAATGAATGATAAGGTTCAGTTAATTCGGCAGCTGATGAAAGCTGCTCAGGATCGTCAAACGAGTTATGCGAATAAAGGAATTCCAGAAAGGTAACAAAGTGTTTTTGAAAATATCTCCCTTTAGAGGCACTGTTCGATTCGGCATGCGAGGGAAGTTATCTCCTCGATATGTTGGTCCGTACGAGATTCTCGATCGAGTTGGTGATCTTGCGTATCGATTGGCATTGCCACCAGCTCTATCTGCTATTCACGATGTATTTCATGTTTCTATGCTGTAATGCCCGGAAATTTAATCATAGTAATCTGTAATTATTGATTTATAATTTGATATGATTACGAAAGGGTTAATCGAGACACGAAATAAGATTTTATAAGAAGGGCAAAATTGTTGGACAGAACTGGTGGCGCCCGAGCGCCAAAGTCCAACAGCAATTCGTCTCGGGCAGAGGAAGTGGCGCCCGGGCGGTAGTTTTTGACCGCCCGAGCGCCAAGCATGTTGAATCGAGGCAGAACCTCCCGCGCCTGGGCGGTAAGTTTTACCCGCCCGAGCGCCGAGCTCGCGCCCGAGCGGTAGATTTCCACCGCTCGAGCGCGAGACGTGTTGCGCGTAGAGTTCGCCATTTGCCCTAATGCATGTGCGAGATATATATATATATATATTTATATATATATATATATATAGAAACATGCAAAGCTTTCCTCAGAAATCAGAATCGAGAGAAGAGGGTCGAGGAAAGTTGTTGAATGTTTCGGATTTGAGACACCGAATAATCGTCTGGTTGTGCCAAATGTTTCGGATTTGAGACACCGAATACTGACAGAAGCGCACAACAGTCGTTTTAGCATTCATCCTGGCGGCAGGAAAATGTATAATGATTTAAAGACACAGTATTGGTGGAAACAAATGAAATCTGATGTGACTGAATTTGTATCAAAGTGTCTCAATTGCCAACAGGTGAAGGCTGAAAGAAAGAAACCTGGAGGACTGCTACAGAGTTTGTCCATTCCTGAATGTAAATGGGATCAAATTTTCCATGGATTTTTTGACGCAGTTACCGAGATCCTCCCGAGGTTGTGATGCGATTTGGGTCGTAATTGATCGATTGACCAAATCAGCATGCTTTATTCCATACAAAATGACCTATAGATATGATCAGATGGCTGATATTTATGTTCGAGAAGTGGTGAGACTGCACGGAGTGCCAAAGTCGATTGTTTCAGACCGTGACCCTCGGTTTACATCGCACTTTTGGCAGAGTTTGCAGCAAGCTCTCGGTACAAAGTTACATCTTAGTACCGCATATCATCCACAGACTGACGGACAGTCAGAACGGACGATCCAGACATTGGAAGATATGCTAAGAGCGGTAGTGCTTGACTTTAGCACTGGTTGGCAAGATGCATTGCCACTTTGTGAATTTTCGTACAACAACAGCTATCAGACGAGTATTGGGATGGCCCCATTTGAAGCGTTGTACGGAAAGAAATGCAGATCCCCATTGTATTGGGATGATATCTCTGAAGTTCCTGAGACTGGACCTGATATGATCAGAGATATGACTGAGAAAGTGAAATTGATTCAGAGGAAAATGAAGGCAGCACAAGACCGACAAGTCAAAAATGCCAACCTCAGACGACGACCGTTGGTATTTGAGGCTGGAGATCGAGTATTCCTGAAGATTTCTCCTTTCAGAGGTGTTGTCAGATTTGGCAAGAAAGGGAAATTGTCTCCTCGATATGTTGGTCCTTATGAGATTCTCGAAAAAATAGGAGATCGTGCCTATCGACTTGCATTGCCGCCTTCATTATCTGGAATACATGATGTCTTTCATGTATCTATGCTGCGGAAATATCTCCCCGATGATTCTCACGTGATTCAGCCAGACGAGACCGAGCTGGATGAGACATTGAGTTATGTCGAGAAACCGATTCGGATTATCGATCGTAAAGATAAACAGCTCAGAACAAAGACGATTCCTCTGGTGAAAGTTCAATGGACTCGTCATGGCGTTGAAGAAGTCACTTGGGAGACTGAATCTGATATGAGACAGGAATTCCCAGCATTGTTTCACTGATGTAAATTTCTCTTACAGTTTGTACATACTCCTGTTTGATATGATAGATTGCCTGTGATTTCGAGGACGAAATCATATCTTAGGGGGGGAGGAAAGTAATGCCCGGAAATTTAATCCTAGTAATCTGTAATTATTGATTTATAATTTGATATGATTACGAAAGGGTTAATCGGGACACGAAATAAGATTTTATAAGAAGGGAAAAATTGTTGGACAGAACTGGTGGCGCCCGAGCGGTAAGGAATGACCGCCCGAGCGCCAAAGTCCAACAGCAATTCGTCTCGGGCAGAGGAAATGGCGTCCGGGCGGTAGTTTTTGACCGCCCGAGCGCCAAGCATGTTGAATCGAGGCAGAACCTCCCGCGCCCGGGCGGTAAGTTTTACCCGCCCGAGCGCCGAGCTCGCGCCCGAGCGGTAGATTTCCACCGCTCGAGCGATATATATATATCGCTATATATATATATATATAGAAACATGCAAAGCTTTCCTCAGAAATCAGAATCGAGAGAAGAGGGTCGAGGAAAGTTGTTGAAAATCCTTACGCCTTTTCTGAGAAATCCGTCCGTCTGAATTGTAATCCGACTTCGATATCAAGTTCCTAGCAACGTAGGCTACAACTTGACGTAAGTTTTACTACGTTTTGACATGCTTTGAAATTAGGCTATTGTCAGAATTGAATAGAATTCATATATGATGTTCTTGACTTGTTAGACATCATAGAATCGAAGTCAGATTTGGAAACAGACTGATTATGAAATTGTTATGAATTTCTGGGGTATATTGATCTATACCGGACAGATTTGAATTGTGATTGGATTACGGATTGTATTGGATATGGGTTATGGATTGTAACTATTATCTGAGGTTATTGTATTGACGGGGATACTGAAATTGTACCGTTATACCGTTGATTTTGAATTAAATCCAGATTGATCAGATTGTTATCAATTTGAATGGTATATTGACATGAGATTTTTGATATTGTCATTGCCAGACAGACTGTGAGTTCAGGACTTCGACTGAGCCAGAAACCGACGAAAGAAAGGTATAAGTCAATGTGGTATTGGGAGATGGACTTGAGTCGGTTTAGACTTGAGTTTCCCTAAATCACATACTTTATTTTATTGCATGGATATTTGCATTAAATTGACTTATGTACTTGATCTCTTGATATTAGATAACAGGTATTAGACAAGTTATCTTGTGACAGAAGTGCCGGATAGTGGTGGTATCGCCACGGCACATTGCACGATGTCTCAAGATAGGATATTAGCGATAGAGCTACAGTCCATGACGGTTAGGTCAGGACACCGGGTGTTTGGTTATATCGAGTAACAGGGAATGGGAATTCGTCTATTACGGAAGTCGATATAGGAACACCGGATAGGGTTATATCGAGTAATAGAATTACGGTTCCTCCTATTACGGAATTCGATATAGGAATACCACATCTGGAAACCGGGATCCCAAGACTAGGATTGAGTCTAGTCTTAAAATGACGTAGCTACTAGTATTGTCGACAGCTTGATTTGATATTGTTTATGTTTCGGATTATGATACATATTCATGTTACCTGATTACATGCTTTATATTTGATTATATGATCGCATGTTTCATTGATTTATACTGGGATTTATTCTCACCGGAGTTATCCGGCTGTTGTCTTGTTTGTATGTGTACTTGACAACAGGTGGGACAGGATCAGGGTCCAGGAGATGAGAGAGATCATGATTAGAGTGGAGGCTCCGGACTTGGACTAGAGATAGGGTTGGACTCTTGACATTAGTTGTTTAAACCTTAGTTTAATTTGAATGTATGCAGTACATGACTTGGATTGTATTTTATATACTGAGATGTGTATATGCTTGTATGTCACTACGTTCCGCATTTTAAAAAAATAAAAATTTAGACCCTGTTTATAATTGATTAATTAGTCCCAATGATGATTAAGAACTTGATTAGCGTCCGGGTCCCCACAACAGGTGGTATCAGAGCTGTAGGTCCTTGAACTTTAGGTTCCTTAGCACTGAGATAGAAGCTAGTGAGCGGGGTGGATTGATTTTCTTTCCTGCTTTTGATTGCTAGCATGATTCCTGTTTTAATATATGCTACCTGAATTATCTGATATTGATATGGTATTGTATATTATTGGAATGGATCAGCTGTAAGATGATTCGAGGAGGCTTGAAACAGGATTATTGTTGGAATTGCTAACCTTTTTGGTTATCAGATATGCCTCCGAGAAGAATGCCAGAACAGGGGAGTACCTCAAATCCTCCCATGGATGTGACACTTACAGCAATGGAGAAATTGCTGAAAAGATTTCAGTCATTCCATCCACCGACTCTGAAAGGAACGGAGAATTCCGTAGAATGTGAAAGTTGGTTGGACGATATTGAATCGTTGGAATATAATGAGGAAAAGAGGGTGAAACTGATCGGACACCAGTTGCATGACGTTGCTAAACACTGGTGGAACACGACAAAACGTGCTTTGGAATTACGAGGTACGACCATTACCTGGAATGTGTTTAAGACTGAATTTTATCTACGGTTCTTTCCAGTTTCATATAGGAAGGACAAGGGAGCCGAGTTTGCAAACTTGAAACAAGGCCAGTTAAACATTGAGGATTATGTGGCTAAGTTCTCTACTCTGCTCCGATTTGCTCCCCATGTGGCTGGAAGTGATGAGGCCGTTGCAGACCAGTTCATAAATGGTCTAAATCCTGAAATTTTTACCTTGGTTAATACCGGGAGGCCAAACAATTTCACTGATGCTCTGAATCGAGCTAAGGGAGCCGAAGCCGGATTGATAAGACAGAAAGAGGCTTCATTTGTGCCTTCAGTACCGAGTTCACAGATGCCTTCACCATTTCCCCGATTTGAGAGCGGCGGTGGAAGTGGGAAGAAAGACTTCCTGAAAGCTAAGGGGAAGAAATTCAAGAAAGCTGGAAGTAGTTCATCCAGTTCGAGTGGCTCTAGACAGACTGGTCAGGGCCAGAGTTACACAGGACCCTACTGTAGCACTTGTGGAGGGAAGCATTCCACCGAGCAGTGCCGAGGAGTGTTTGGCAACTGCCGCATTTGTAAACAGCATGGACACTTTGCTCGAGTGTGTCCACAGAGAGGTGCCCAGGGATCACAGGCTGCTGAGTCATCTGGATCAGTGGCTCAGACAGGAAGACGATCTTCTGCCGTTCATTCCTTTCAGCCAGCACCGTCTACTCAGTCATAGCATAGGCCAGGAGGGAGCCAGACAGCGAGCCAGCCTCCTCGACAGCAGGCCCGACTATTCGCTTTGACTGAGGAGTAAGCACAGGATGCACCTGATGATGTCGTGGCAGGTAACTGTTTTATTTCTGGTTATCCTGCATATGTGCTGATTGACACTGGTGCATCGCATACTTTTATTTCTGAGAGGTTTGCATTGAGTCATGCGTTACCTATTGAGTCATTGTCTGCGGTAGTGTCTGTCTCTTCTCCAGTAGGGACAGGTGTGATGTCAGTGAAAACTGTTAAATCTAGTATACTGCAGTACGATGGGCATACTATTGAGTTAGACTGTATTGTGCTTGGGTTATCTGACTTTGATTGTATTGTCGGCATCGACGTGTTGACCAAGTACCGAGCTACAGTCGATTGTTTCCACAAGATTGTTCGATTTAGACCTGAAATGGCGGAGGAGTGGAAATTTTATGGTAAGGGTTCTAGAGCTAGAATTCCTTTGATATCTGCAATGAATATGACTCGATTGTTGCAGAAAGGAGCGGATGGATTCCTGGTATATTCAGTTGATTTACTGAAATCGAGCCCATCATTGGCGGATTTGCCAGTGGTGTGTGAATTTGCTGATGTCTTCCAGACGAGATTCCTGGATTACCTCCGATGCGAGAGATAGACTTCAGCATTGAATTGATGCCAGGAACAGTTCCGATTTCGAGAGCTCCATACCGGATGGCACCGATCGAATTGAAAGAACTGAAAGAACAGTTGGAGGATTTATTGGCCAAGGGTTACATTAGACCGAGTGTTTCTCCTTGGGGTGTCCCAGTACTGTTCGTGAGGAAGAAAGACGGGTCGATGAGACTTTGTATCGACTACCGGCAGCTGAACAAGGCAACGATAAAGAATAAATACCCATTGCCTCGTATTGATGATTTGTTTGATCAGTTGCAAGGTTCATCTGTATATTCCAAGATCGATCTGAGATCTGGATACCATCAACTGAGAGTCAGGGACTCTGATATCTCTAAGACATCATTCAGAACCAGGTATGGACACTATGAGTATATTGTCATGCCTTTCGGTTTGACTAATGCACCGGCGGTATTTATGGGATTGATGAACCGCGTCTTTCAGAAATATTTGGATGATTTCGTTATCATATTCATTGATGATATATTGATATATTCAAAGAATATGATTGAACATGCTAATCATCTGAGGACTGTGTTAAGAATTTTGAGGGCAGAGAAACTGTATGCTAAGTTATCGAAATGCGAGTTCTGGTTGAAACAGGTGGTATTTCTGGGGCATATTATATCGGGAGACGGTATATCAGTTGATCCCAGTAAGGTTGAGGCAGTGATTTCGTGGCCGAGACCGACATCTGTACCAGAGATACGCAGCTTTATGGGTTTGGCAGGATATTATCGCCGATTCATTAAAGATTTTTCGAGTATTGCCAAACCGATTACACAGTTGACTCAGAAGAATGCTCCATTTGTGTGGACAGAAGACTGTGAATCCAGTTTTCTTGAGTTGAAAAAGAGACTGACCAGTGCGCCTGTGTTGACGATTCCTTCAGGCACTGGTGACTTTGTCGTTTATTGTGATGCATCTCACCGAGGATTGGGTTGTGTTTTGATGCAGCGGGGGCATGTGATTGCTTATGCCTCGAGACAGCTGAAACCCCATGAAACTCGTTACCCAATTCATGATCTTGAATTGGCAGCCATAGTCTTTGCCTTGAAGATATGGCGACATTAATTGTACGGTGAGAAATTCGAAATATATTCTGATCATAAGAGCTTGAAATATCTCTTTTCACAGTCAGAATTGAATATGAGACAGCGGAGATGGCTAGATTTATTGAAAGAATTTGATTGTGAGATTAAATATTATCCAGGTAAGTCCAATGCAGCAGCAGATGCACTGAGTCGAAAGGTATGTGCACTATCCTCATCGACGATAGGTGTTTCACATTTGATAGAAGACTGCTGTTTGTCTGGATTAGCTTTTGAAACAAATCGTCAGCCTAAGAGATTGTGTGCTATTCGGGCTGAACCAGAGCTACTTTTGAAAATTAAAGAAGCTCAGAAAAGTGATCAGAATATACAGAAATCGATTGTTATGGTCAGAACTGGTCATCAATCGGAATATCAGGTGAAAAATGACATTTTGTATGTGAATAATCGTCTGGTTGTGCCAAATGTTTCGGATTTGAGACACCGAATACTGACAGAAACGCACAACAGTAGTTTTAGCATTCATCCTGGTGGCAGGAAAATGTATAATGATTTAAAGACACAGTATTGGTGGAAACAAATGAAATCTGATGTGACTGAATTTGTATCAAAGTGTCTCAATTGCCAACAGGTGAAGGCTGAAAGAAAGAAACCTGGAGGACTGCTACAGAGTTTGTCCATTCCTGAATGTAAATGGGATCACATTTCCATGGATTTTGTGACGCAGTTACCGAGATCCTCCCGAGGTTGTGATGCGATTTGGGTCGTAATTGATCGATTGACCAAATCAGCATGCTTTATTCCATACAAAATGACCTATAGATATGATCAGATGGCCGATATTTATGTTCGAGAAGTGGTGAGACTGCACGGAGTGCCAAAGTCGATTGTTTCAGACCGTGACCCTCGGTTTACATCGCACTTTTGGCAGAGTTTGCAGCAAGCTCTCGGTACAAAGTTACATCTTAGTACCGCATATCATCCACAGACTGACGGACAGTCAGAACGGACGATCCAGACATTGGAAGATATGCTAAGAGCGGTAGTGCTTGACTTTAGCACTGGTTGGCAAGATGCATTGCCACTTTGTGAATTTTCGTACAACAACAGCTATCAGACGAGTATTGGGATGGCCCCATTTGAAGCGTTGTACGGAAAGAAATGCAGATCCCCATTGTATTGGGATGATATCTCTGAAGTTCCTGAGACTGGACCTGATATGATCAGAGATATGACTGAGAAAGTGAAATTGATTCAGAGGAAAATGAAGGCAGCACAAGACCGACAAGCCAAATATGCCAACCTCAGACGACGACCGTTGGTATTTGAGGCTGGAGATCGAGTATTCCTGAAGATTTCTCCTTTCAGAGGTGTTGTCAGATTTGGCAAGAAAGGGAAATTGTCTCCTCGATATGTTGGTCCTTATGAGATTCTCGAAAAGATAGGAGATCGTGCCTCTCGACTTGCATTGCCGCCTTCATTATCTGGAATACATGATGTCTTTCATGTATCTATGCTGCGGAAATATCTCCCCGATGATTCTCACGTGATTCAGCCAGACGAGACCGAGCTGGATGAGACATTGAGTTATGTCGAGAAACCGATTCGGATTATCGATCGTAAAGATAAACAGCTCAGAACAAAGACGATTCCTCTGGTGAAAGTTCAATGGACTCGTCATGGCGTTGAAGAAGTCACTTGGGAGACTGAATCTGATATGAGACAGGAATTCCCAGCATTGTTTCACTGATGTAAATTTCTCTTACAGTTTGTACATACTCCTGTTTGATATGATAGATTGCCTGTGATTTCGAGGACGAAATCATATCTTAGGGGGGGAGGAAAGTAATGCCCGGAAATTTAATCCTAGTAATCTGTAATTATTGATTTATAATTTGATATGATTACGAAAGGGTTAATCGGGACACGAAATAAGATTTTATAAGAAGGGAAAAATTGTTGGACAGAACTGGTGGCGCCCGAGCGGTAAGGAATGACCGCCCGAGCGCCAAAGTCCAACAGCAATTCGTCTCGGGCAGAGGAAATGGCGTCCGGGCGGTAGTTTTTGACCGCCCGAGCGCCAAGCATGTTGAATCGAGGCAGAACCTCCCGCGCCCGGGCGGTAAGTTTTACCCGCCCGAGCGCCGAGCTCGCGCCCGAGCGGTAGATTTCCACCGCTCGAGCGATATATATATATCGCTATATATATATATATATAGAAACATGCAAAGCTTTCCTCAGAAATCAGAATCGAGAGAAGAGGGTCGAGGAAAGTTGTTGAAAATCCTTACGCCTTTTCTGAGAAATCCGTCCGTCTGAATTGTAATCCGACTTCGATATCAAGTTCCTAGCAACGTAGGCTACAACTTGACGTAAGTTTTACTACGTTTTGACATGCTTTGAAATTAGGCTATTGTCAGAATTGAATAGAATTCATATATGATGTTCTTGACTTGTTAGACATCATAGAATCGAAGTCAGATTTGGAAACAGACTGATTATGAAATTGTTATGAATTTCTGGGGTATATTGATCTATACCGGACAGATTTGAATTGTGATTGGATTACGGATTGTATTGGATATGGGTTATGGATTGTAACTATTATCTGAGGTTATTGTATTGACGGGGATACTGAAATTGTACCGTTATACCGTTGATTTTGAATTAAATCCAGATTGATCAGATTGTTATCAATTTGAATGGTATATTGACATGAGATTTTTGATATTGTCATTGCCAGACAGACTGTGAGTTCAGGACTTCGACTGAGCCAGAAACCGACGAAAGAAAGGTATAAGTCAATGTGGTATTGGGAGATGGACTTGAGTCGGTTTAGACTTGAGTTTCCCTAAATCACATACTTTATTTTATTGCATGGATATTTGCATTAAATTGACTTATGTACTTGATCTCTTGATATTAGATAACAGGTATTAGACAAGTTATCTTGTGACAGAAGTGCCGGATAGTGGTGGTATCGCCACGGCACATTGCACGATGTCTCAAGATAGGATATTAGCGATAGAGCTACAGTCCATGACGGTTAGGTCAGGACACCGGGTGTTTGGTTATATCGAGTAACAGGGAATGGGAATTCGTCTATTACGGAAGTCGATATAGGAACACCGGATAGGGTTATATCGAGTAATAGAATTACGGTTCCTCCTATTACGGAATTCGATATAGGAATACCACATCTGGAAACCGGGATCCCAAGACTAGGATTGAGTCTAGTCTTAAAATGACGTAGCTACTAGTATTGTCGACAGCTTGATTTGATATTGTTTATGTTTCGGATTATGATACATATTCATGTTACCTGATTACATGCTTTATATTTGATTATATGATCGCATGTTTCATTGATTTATACTGGGATTTATTCTCACCGGAGTTATCCGGCTGTTGTCTTGTTTGTATGTGTACTTGACAACAGGTGGGACAGGATCAGGGTCCAGGAGATGAGAGAGATCATGATTAGAGTGGAGGCTCCGGACTTGGACTAGAGATAGGGTTGGACTCTTGACATTAGTTGTTTAAACCTTAGTTTAATTTGAATGTATGCAGTACATGACTTGGATTGTATTTTATATACTGAGATGTGTATATGCTTGTATGTCACTACGTTCCGCATTTTAAAAAAATAAAAATTTAGACCCTGTTTATAATTGATTAATTAGTCCCAATGATGATTAAGAACTTGATTAGCGTCCGGGTCCCCACAACAGGTGGTATCAGAGCTGTAGGTCCTTGAACTTTAGGTTCCTTAGCACTGAGATAGAAGCTAGTGAGCGGGGTGGATTGATTTTCTTTCCTGCTTTTGATTGCTAGCATGATTCCTGTTTTAATATATGCTACCTGAATTATCTGATATTGATATGGTATTGTATATTATTGGAATGGATCAGCTGTAAGATGATTCGAGGAGGCTTGAAACAGGATTATTGTTGGAATTGCTAACCTTTTTGGTTATCAGATATGCCTCCGAGAAGAATGCCAGAACAGGGGAGTACCTCAAATCCTCCCATGGATGTGACACTTACAGCAATGGAGAAATTGCTGAAAAGATTTCAGTCATTCCATCCACCGACTCTGAAAGGAACGGAGAATTCCGTAGAATGTGAAAGTTGGTTGGACGATATTGAATCGTTGGAATATAATGAGGAAAAGAGGGTGAAACTGATCGGACACCAGTTGCATGACGTTGCTAAACACTGGTGGAACACGACAAAACGTGCTTTGGAATTACGAGGTACGACCATTACCTGGAATGTGTTTAAGACTGAATTTTATCTACGGTTCTTTCCAGTTTCATATAGGAAGGACAAGGGAGCCGAGTTTGCAAACTTGAAACAAGGCCAGTTAAACATTGAGGATTATGTGGCTAAGTTCTCTACTCTGCTCCGATTTGCTCCCCATGTGGCTGGAAGTGATGAGGCCGTTGCAGACCAGTTCATAAATGGTCTAAATCCTGAAATTTTTACCTTGGTTAATATCGGGAGGCCAAACAATTTCACTGATGCTCTGAATCGAGCTAAGGGAGCCGAAGCCGGATTGATAAGACAGAAAGAGGCTTCATTTGTGCCTTCAGTACCGAGTTCACAGATGCCTTCACCATTTCCCCGATTTGAGAGCGGCGGTGGAAGTGGGAAGAAAGACTTCCTGAAAGCTAAGGGGAAGAAATTCAAGAAAGCTGGAAGTAGTTCATCCAGTTCGAGTGGCTCTAGACAGACTGGTCAGGGCCAGAGTTACACAGGACCCTACTGTAGCACTTGTGGAGGGAAGCATTCCACCGAGCAGTGCCGAGGAGTGTTCGGCAACTGCCGCATTTGTAAACAGCATGGACACTTTGCTCGAGTGTGTCCACAGAGAGGTGCCCAGGGATCACAGGCTGCTGAGTCATCTGGATCAGTGGCTCAGACAGGAAGACGATCTTCTGCCGTTCATTCCTTTCAGCCAGCACCGTCTACTCAGTCATAGCATAGGCCAGGAGGGAGCCAGACAGCGAGCCAGCCTCCTCGACAGCAGGCCCGACTATTCGCTTTGACTGAGGAGCAAGCACAGGATGCACCTGATGATGTCGTGGCAGGTAACTGTTTTATTTCTGGTTATCCTGCATATGTGCTGATTGACACTGGTGCATCGCATACTTTTATTTCTGAGAGGTTTGCATTGAGTCATGCGTTACCTATTGAGTCATTGTCTGCGGTAGTGTCTGTCTCTTCTCCAGTAGGGACAGGTGTGATGTCAGTGAAAACTGTTAAATCTAGTATACTGCAGTACGATGGGCATACTATTGAGTTAGACTGTATTGTGCTTGGGTTATCTGACTTTGATTGTATTGTCGGCATCGACGTGTTGACCAAGTACCGAGCTACAGTCGATTGTTTCCACAAGATTGTTCGATTTAGACCTGAAATGGCGGAGGAGTGGAAATTTTATGGTAAGGGTTCTAGAGCTAGAATTCCTTTGATATCTGCAATGAATATGACTCGATTGTTGCAGAAAGGAGCGGATGGATTCCTGGTATATTCAGTTGATTTACTGAAATCGAGCCCATCATTGGCGGATTTGCCAGTGGTGTGTGAATTTGCTGATGTCTTCCAGACGAGATTCCTGGATTACCTCCGATGCGAGAGATAGACTTCAGCATTGAATTGATGCCAGGAACAGTTCCGATTTCGAGAGCTCCATACCGGATGGCACCGATCGAATTGAAAGAACTGAAAGAACAGTTGGAGGATTTATTGGCCAAGGGTTACATTAGACCGAGTGTTTCTCCTTGGGGTGTCCCAGTACTGTTCGTGAGGAAGAAAGACGGGTCGATGAGACTTTGTATCGACTACCGGCAGCTGAACAAGGCAACGATAAAGAATAAATACCCATTGCCTCGTATTGATGATTTGTTTGATCAGTTGCAAGGTTCATCTGTATATTCCAAGATCGATCTGAGATCTGGATACCATCAACTGAGAGTCAGGGACTCTGATATCTCTAAGACAGCATTCAGAACCAGGTATGGACACTATGAGTATATTGTCATGCCTTTCGGTTTGACTAATGCACCGGCGGTATTTATGGGATTGATGAACCGCGTCTTTCAGAAATATTTGGATGATTTCGTTATCATATTCATTGATGATATATTGATATATTCAAAGAATATGATTGAACATGCTAATCATCTGAGGACTGTGTTAAGAATTTTGAGGGCAGAGAAACTGTATGCTAAGTTATCGAAATGCGAGTTCTGGTTGAAACAGGTGGTATTTCTGGGGCATATTATATCGGGAGACGGTATATCAGTTGATCCCAGTAAGGTTGAGGCAGTGATTTCGTGGCCGAGACCGACATCTGTACCAGAGATACGCAGCTTTATGGGTTTGGCAGGATATTATCGCCGATTCATTAAAGATTTTTCGAGTATTGCCAAACCGATTACACAGTTGACTCAGAAGAATGCTCCATTTGTGTGGACAGAAGACTGTGAATCCAGTTTTCTTGAGTTGAAAAAGAGACTGACCAGTGCGCCTGTGTTGACGATTCCTTCAGGCACTGGTGACTTTGTCGTTTATTGTGATGCATCTCACCGAGGATTGGGTTGTGTTTTGATGCAGCGGGGGCATGTGATTGCTTATGCCTCGAGACAGCTGAAACCCCATGAAACTCGTTACCCAATTCATGATCTTGAATTGGCAGCCATAGTCTTTGCCTTGAAGATATGGCGACATTAATTGTACGGTGAGAAATTCGAAATATATTCTGATCACAAGAGCTTGAAATATCTCTTTTCACAGTCAGAATTGAATATGAGACAGCGGAGATGGCTAGATTTATTGAAAGAATTTGATTGTGAGATTAAATATTATCCAGGTAAGTCCAATGCAGCAGCAGATGCACTGAGTCGAAAGGTATGTGCACTATCCTTATCGACGATAGGTGTTTCACATTTGATAGAAGACTGCTGTTTGTCTGGATTAGCTTTTGAAACAAATCGTCAGCCTAAGAGATTGTGTGCTATTCGGGCTGAACCAGAGCTACTTTTGAAAATTAAAGAAGCTCAGAAAAGTGATCAGAATATACAGAAATCGATTGTTATGGTCAGAACTGGTCATCAATCGGAATATCAGGTGAAAAATGACATTTTGTATGTGAATAATCGTCTGGTTGTGCCAAATGTTTCGGATTTGAGACACCGAATACTGACAGAAACGCACAACAGTAGTTTTAGCATTCATCCTGGTGGCAGGAAAATGTATAATGATTTAAAGACACAGTATTGGTGGAAACAAATGAAATCTGATGTGACTGAATTTGTATCAAAGTGTCTCAATTGCCAACAGGTGAAGGCTGAAAGAAAGAAACCTGGAAGACTGCTACAGAGTTTGTCCATTCCTGAATGTAAATGGGATCACATTTCCATGGATTTTGTGACGCAGTTACCGAGATCCTCCCGAGGTTGTGATGCGATTTGGGTCGTAATTGATCGATTGACCAAATCAGCATGCTTTATTCCATACAAAATGACCTATAGATATGATCAGATGGCCGATATTTATGTTCGAGAAGTGGTGAGACTGCACGGAGTGCCAAAGTCGATTGTTTCAGACCGTGACCCTCGGTTTACATCGCACTTTTGGCAGAGTTTGCAGCAAGCTCTCGGTACAAAGTTACATCTTAGTACCGCATATCATCCACAGACTGACGGACAGTCAGAACGGACGATCCAGACATTGGAAGATATGCTAAGAGCGGTAGTGCTTGACTTTAGCACTGGTTGGCAAGATGCATTGCCACTTTGTGAATTTTCGTACAACAACAGCTATCAGACGAGTATTGGGATGGCCCCATTTGAAGCGTTGTACGGAAAGAAATGCAGATCCCCATTGTATTGGGATGATATCTCTGAAGTTCCTGAGACTGGACCTGATATGATCAGAGATATGACTGAGAAAGTGAAATTGATTCAGAGGAAAATGAAGGCAGCACAAGACCGACAAGCCAAATATGCCAACCTCAGACGACGACCGTTGGTATTTGAGGCTGGAGATCGAGTATTCCTGAAGATTTCTCCTTTCAGAGGTGTTGTCAGATTTGGCAAGAAAGGGAAATTGTCTCCTCGATATGTTGGTCCTTATGAGATTCTCGAAAAGATAGGAGATCGTGCCTCTCGACTTGCATTGCCGCCTTCATTATCTGGAATACATGATGTCTTTCATGTATCTATGCTGCGGAAATATCTCCCCGATGATTCTCACGTGATTCAGCCAGACGAGACCGAGCTGGATGAGACATTGAGTTATGTCGAGAAACCGATTCGGATTATCGATCGTAAAGATAAACAGCTCAGAACAAAGACGATTCCTCTGGTGAAAGTTCAATGGACTCGTCATGGCGTTGAAGAAGTCACTTGGGAGACTGAATCTGATATGAGACAGGAATTCCCAGCATTGTTTCACTGATGTAAATTTCTCTTACAGTTTGTACATACTCCTGTTTGATATGATAGATTGCCTGTGATTTCGAGGACGAAATCATATCTTAGGGGGGAGGAAAGTAATGCCCGGAAATTTAATCCTAGTAATCTGTAATTATTGATTTATAATTTGATATGATTACGAAAAGGTTAATCGGGACACGAAATAAGATTTTATAAGAAGGGAAAAATTGTTGGACAGAACTGGTGGCGCCCGAGCGGTAAGGAATGACCGCCCGAGCGCCAAAGTCCAACAGCAATTCGTCTCGGGCAGAGGAAATGGCGTCCGGGCGGTAGTTTTTGACCGCCCGAGCGCCAAGCATGTTGAATCGAGGCAGAACCTCCCGCGCCCGGGCGGTAAGTTTTACCCGCCCGAGCGCCGAGCTCGCGCCCGAGCGGTAGATTTCCACCGCTCGAGCGATATATATATATATCGCTATATATATATATATAGAAACATGCAAAGCTTTCCTCAGAAATCAGAATCGAGAGAAGAGGGTCGAGGAAAGTTGTTGAAAATCCTTACGCCTTTTCTGAGAAATCCGTCCGTCTGAATTGTAATCCGACTTCGATATCAAGTTCCTAGCAACGTAGGCTACAACTTGACGTAAGTTTTACTACGTTTTGACATGCTTTGAAATTAGGCTATTGTCAGAATTGAATAGAATTCATATATGATGTTCTTGACTTGTTAGACATCATAGAATCGAAGTCAGATTTGGAAACAGACTGATTATGAAATTGTTATGAATTTCTGGGGTATATTGATCTATACCGGACAGATTTGAATTGTGATTGGATTACGGATTGTATTGGATATGGGTTATGGATTGTAACTATTATCTGAGGTTATTGTATTGACGGGGATACTGAAATTGTACCGTTATACCGTTGATTTTGAATTAAATCCAGATTGATCAGATTGTTATCAATTTGAATGGTATATTGACATGAGATTTTTGATATTGTCATTGCCAGACAGACTGTGAGTTCAGGACTTCGACTGAGCCAGAAACCGACGAAAGAAAGGTATAAGTCAATGTGGTATTGGGAGATGGACTTGAGTCGGTTTAGACTTGAGTTTCCCTAAATCACATACTTTATTTTATTGCATGGATATTTGCATTAAATTGACTTATGTACTTGATCTCTTGATATTAGATAACAGGTATTAGACAAGTTATCTTGTGACAGAAGTGCCGGATAGTGGTGGTATCGCCACGGCACATTGCACGATGTCTCAAGATAGGATATTAGCGATAGAGCTACAGTCCATGACGGTTAGGTCAGGACACCGGGTGTTTGGTTATATCGAGTAACATGGAATGGGAATTCGTCTATTACGGAAGTCGATATAGGAACACCGGATAGGGTTATATCGAGTAATAGAATTACGGTTCCTCCTATTACGGAATTCGATATAGGAATACCACATCTGGAAACCGGGATCCCAAGACTAGGATTGAGTCTAGTCTTAAAATGACGTAGCTACTAGTATTGTCGACAGCTTGATTTGATATTGTTTATGTTTCGGATTATGATACATATTCATGTTACCTGATTACATGCTTTATATTTGATTATATGATCGCATGTTTCATTGATTTATACTGGGATTTATTCTCACCGGAGTTATCCGGCTGTTGTCTTGTTTGTATGTGTACTTGACAACAGGTGGGACAGGATCAGGGTCCAGGAGATGAGAGAGATCATGATTAGAGTGGAGGCTCCGGACTTGGACTAGAGATAGGGTTGGACTCTTGACATTAGTTGTTTAAACCTTAGTTTAATTTGAATGTATGCAGTACATGACTTGGATTGTATTTTATATACTGAGATGTGTATATGCTTGTATGTCACTACGTTCCGCATTTTAAAAAAATAAAAATTTAGACCCTGTTTATAATTGATTAATTAGTCCCAATGATGATTAAGAACTTGATTAGCGTCCGGGTCCCCACAACAGGTGGTATCAGAGCTGTAGGTCCTTGAACTTTAGGTTCCTTAGCACTGAGATAGAAGCTAGTGAGCGGGGTGGATTGATTTTCTTTCCTGCTTTTGATTGCTAGCATGATTCCTGTTTTAATATATGCTACCTGAATTATCTGATATTGATATGGTATTGTATATTATTGGAATGGATCAGCTGTAAGATGATTCGAGGAGGCTTGAAACAGGATTATTGTTGGAATTGCTAACCTTTTTGGTTATCAGATATGCCTCCGAGAAGAATGCCAGAACAGGGGAGTACCTCAAATCCTCCCATGGATGTGACACTTACAGCAATGGAGAAATTGCTGAAAAGATTTCAGTCATTCCATCCACCGACTCTGAAAGGAACGGAGAATTCCGTAGAATGTGAAAGTTGGTTGGACGATATTGAATCGTTGGAATATAATGAGGAAAAGAGGGTGAAACTGATCGGACACCAGTTGCATGACGTTGCTAAACACTGGTGGAACACGACAAAACGTGCTTTGGAATTACGAGGTACGACCATTACCTGGAATGTGTTTAAGACTGAATTTTATCTACGGTTCTTTCCAGTTTCATATAGGAAGGACAAGGGAGCCGAGTTTGCAAACTTGAAACAAGGCCAGTTAAACATTGAGGATTATGTGGCTAAGTTCTCTACTCTGCTCCGATTTGCTCCCCATGTGGCTGGAAGTGATGAGGCCGTTGCAGACCAGTTCATAAATGGTCTAAATCCTGAAATTTTTACCTTGGTTAATACCGGGAGGCCAAACAATTTCACTGATGCTCTGAATCGAGCTAAGGGAGCCGAAGCCGGATTGATAAGACAGAAAGAGGCTTCATTTGTGCCTTCAGTACCGAGTTCACAGATGCCTTCACCATTTCCCCGATTTGAGAGCGGCGGTGGAAGTGGGAAGAAAGACTTCCTGAAAGCTAAGGGGAAGAAATTCAAGAAAGCTGGAAGTAGTTCATCCAGTTCGAGTGGCTCTAGACAGACTGGTCAGGGCCAGAGTTACACAGGACCCTACTGTAGCACTTGTGGAGGGAAGCATTCCACCGAGCAGTGCCGAGGAGTGTTCGGCAACTGCCGCATTTGTAAACAGCATGGACACTTTGCTCGAGTGTGTCCACAGAGAGGTGCCCAGGGATCACAGGCTGCTGAGTCATCTGGATCAGTGGCTCAGACAGGAAGACGATCTTCTGCCGTTCATTCCTTTCAGCCAGCACCGTCTACTCAGTCATAGCATAGGCCAGGAGGGAGCCAGACAGCGAGCCAGCCTCCTCGACAGCAGGCCCGACTATTCGCTTTGACTGAGGAGCAAGCACAGGATGCACCTGATGATGTCGTGGCAGGTAACTGTTTTATTTCTGGTTATCCTGCATATGTGCTGATTGACACTGGTGCATCGCATACTTTTATTTCTGAGAGGTTTGCATTGAGTCATGCGTTACCTATTGAGTCATTGTCTGCGGTAGTGTCTGTCTCTTCTCCAGTAGGGACAGGTGTGATGTCAGTGAAAACTGTTAAATCTAGTATACTGCAGTACGATGGGCATACTATTGAGTTAGACTGTATTGTGCTTGGGTTATCTGACTTTGATTGTATTGTCGGCATCGACGTGTTGACCAAGTACCGAGCTACAGTCGATTGTTTCCACAAGATTGTTCGATTTAGACCTGAAATGGCGGAGGAGTGGAAATTTTATGGTAAGGGTTCTAGAGCTAGAATTCCTTTGATATCTGCAATGAATATGACTCGATTGTTGCAGAAAGGAGCGGATGGATTCCTGGTATATTCAGTTGATTTACTGAAATCGAGCCCATCATTGGCGGATTTGCCAGTGGTGTGTGAATTTGCTGATGTCTTCCAGACGAGATTCCTGGATTACCTCCGATGCGAGAGATAGACTTCAGCATTGAATTGATGCCAGGAACAGTTCCGATTTCGAGAGCTCCATACCGGATGGCACCGATCGAATTGAAAGAACTGAAAGAACAGTTGGAGGATTTATTGGCCAAGGGTTACATTAGACCGAGTGTTTCTCCTTGGGGTGTCCCAGTACTGTTCGTGAGGAAGAAAGACGGGTCGATGAGACTTTGTATCGACTACCGGCAGCTGAACAAGGCAACGATAAAGAATAAATACCCATTGCCTCGTATTGATGATTTGTTTGATCAGTTGCAAGGTTCATCTGTATATTCCAAGATCGATCTGAGATCTGGATACCATCAACTGAGAGTCAGGGACTCTGATATCTCTAAGACAGCATTCAGAACCAGGTATGGACACTATGAGTATATTGTCATGCCTTTCGGTTTGACTAATGCACCGGCGGTATTTATGGGATTGATGAACCGCGTCTTTCAGAAATATTTGGATGATTTCGTTATCATATTCATTGATGATATATTGATATATTCAAAGAATATGATTGAACATGCTAATCATCTGAGGACTGTGTTAAGAATTTTGAGGGCAGAGAAACTGTATGCTAAGTTATCGAAATGCGAGTTCTGGTTGAAACAGGTGGTATTTCTGGGGCATATTATATCGGGAGACGGTATATCAGTTGATCCCAGTAAGGTTGAGGCAGTGATTTCGTGGCCGAGACCGACATCTGTACCAGAGATACGCAGCTTTATGGGTTTGGCAGGATATTATCGCCGATTCATTAAAGATTTTTCGAGTATTGCCAAACCGATTACACAGTTGACTCAGAAGAATGCTCCATTTGTGTGGACAGAAGACTGTGAATCCAGTTTTCTTGAGTTGAAAAAGAGACTGACCAGTGCGCCTGTGTTGACGATTCCTTCAGGCACTGGTGACTTTGTCGTTTATTGTGATGCATCTCACCGAGGATTGGGTTGTGTTTTGATGCAGCGGGGGCATGTGATTGCTTATGCCTCGAGACAGCTGAAACCCCATGAAACTCGTTACCCAATTCATGATCTTGAATTGGCAGCCATAGTCTTTGCCTTGAAGATATGGCGACATTAATTGTACGGTGAGAAATTCGAAATATATTCTGATCACAAGAGCTTGAAATATCTCTTTTCACAGTCAGAATTGAATATGAGACAGCGGAGATGGCTAGATTTATTGAAAGAATTTGATTGTGAGATTAAATATTATCCAGGTAAGTCCAATGCAGCAGCAGATGCACTGAGTCGAAAGGTATGTGCACTATCCTTATCGACGATAGGTGTTTCACATTTGATAGAAGACTGCTGTTTGTCTGGATTAGCTTTTGAAACAAATCGTCAGCCTAAGAGATTGTGTGCTATTCGGGCTGAACCAGAGCTACTTTTGAAAATTAAAGAAGCTCAGAAAAGTGATCAGAATATACAGAAATCGATTGTTATGGTCAGAACTGGTCATCAATCGGAATATCAGGTGAAAAATGACATTTTGTATGTGAATAATCGTCTGGTTGTGCCAAATGTTTCGGATTTGAGACACCGAATACTGACAGAAACGCACAACAGTAGTTTTAGCATTCATCCTGGTGGCAGGAAAATGTATAATGATTTAAAGACACAGTATTGGTGGAAACAAATGAAATCTGATGTGACTGAATTTGTATCAAAGTGTCTCAATTGCCAACAGGTGAAGGCTGAAAGAAAGAAACCTGGAGGACTGCTACAGAGTTTGTCCATTCCTGAATGTAAATGGGATCACATTTCCATGGATTTTGTGACGCAGTTACCGAGATCCTCCCGAGGTTGTGATGCGATTTGGGTCGTAATTGATCGATTGACCAAATCAGCATGCTTTATTCCATACAAAATGACCTATAGATATGATCAGATGGCCGATATTTATGTTCGAGAAGTGGTGAGACTGCACGGAGTGCCAAAGTCGATTGTTTCAGACTGTGACCCTCGGTTTACATCGCACTTTTGGCAGAGTTTGCAGCAAGCTCTCGGTGCAAAGTTACATCTTAGTACCGCATATCATCCACAGACTGACGGACAGTCAGAACGGACGATCCAGACATTGGAAGATATGCTAAGAGCGGTAGTGCTTGACTTTAGCACTGGTTGGCAAGATGCATTGCCACTTTGTGAATTTTCGTACAACAACAGCTATCAGACGAGTATTGGGATGGCCCCATTTGAAGCGTTGTACGGAAAGAAATGCAGATCCCCATTGTATTGGGATGATATCTCTGAAGTTCCTGAGACTGGACCTGATATGATCAGAGATATGACTGAGAAAGTGAAATTGATTCAGAGGAAAATGAAGGCAGCACAAGACCGACAAGCCAAATATGCCAACCTCAGACGACGACCGTTGGTATTTGAGGCTGGAGATCGAGTATTCCTGAAGATTTCTCCTTTCAGAGGTGTTGTCAGATTTGGCAAGAAAGGGAAATTGTCTCCTCGATATGTTGGTCCTTATGAGATTCTCGAAAAGATAGGAGATCGTGCCTCTCGACTTGCATTGCCGCCTTCATTATCTGGAATACATGATGTCTTTCATGTATCTATGCTGCGGAAATATCTCCCCGATGATTCTCACGTGATTCAGCCAGACGAGACCGAGCTGGATGAGACATTGAGTTATGTCGAGAAACCGATTCGGATTATCGATCGTAAAGATAAACAGCTCAGAACAAAGACGATTCCTCTGGTGAAAGTTCAATGGACTCGTCATGGCGTTGAAGAAGTCACTTGGGAGACTGAATCTGATATGAGACAGGAATTCCCAGCATTGTTTCACTGATGTAAATTTCTCTTACAGTTTGTACATACTCCTGTTTGATATGATAGATTGCCTGTGATTTCGAGGACGAAATCATATCTTAGGGGGGAGGAAAGTAATGCCCGGAAATTTAATCCTAGTAATCTGTAATTATTGATTTATAATTTGATATGATTACGAAAAGGTTAATCGGGACACGAAATAAGATTTTATAAGAAGGGAAAAATTGTTGGACAGAACTGGTGGCGCCCGAGCGGTAAGGAATGACCGCCCGAGCGCCAAAGTCCAACAGCAATTCGTCTCGGGCAGAGGAAATGGCGTCCGGGCGGTAGTTTTTGACCGCCCGAGCGCCAAGCATGTTGAATCGAGGCAGAACCTCCCGCGCCCGGGCGGTAAGTTTTACCCGCCCGAGCGCCGAGCTCGCGCCCGAGCGGTAGATTTCCACCGCTCGAGCGATATATATATATATCGCTATATATATATATATATATAGAAACATGCAAAGCTTTCCTCAGAAATCAGAATCGAGAGAAGAGGGTCGAGGAAAGTTGTTGAAAATCCTTACGCCTTTTCTGAGAAATCCGTCCGTCTGAATTGTAATCCGACTTCGATATCAAGTTCCTAGCAACGTAGGCTACAACTTGACGTAAGTTTTACTACGTTTTGACATGCTTTGAAATTAGGCTATTGTCAGAATTGAATAGAATTCATATATGATGTTCTTGACTTGTTAGACATCATAGAATCGAAGTCAGATTTGGAAACAGACTGATTATGAAATTGTTATGAATTTCTGGGGTATATTGATCTATACCGGACAGATTTGAATTGTGATTGGATTACGGATTGTATTGGATATGGGTTATGGATTGTAACTATTATCTGAGGATATTGTATTGACGGGGATACTGAAATTGTACCATTATACCGTTGATTTTGAATTAAATCCAGATTGATCAGATTGTTATCAATTTGAATGGTATATTGACATGAGATTATTGATATTGTCATTGCCAGACAGACTGTGAGTTCAGGACTTCGACTGAGCCAGAACCCGACGAAAGAAAGGTATAAGTCAATGTGGTATTGGGAGATGGACTTGAGTCGGTTTAGACTTGAGTTTCCCTAAATCACATACTTTATTTTATTGCATGGATATTTGCATTAAATTGACTTATGTACTTGTTCTCTTGATATTAAATAACAGGTATTAGACAAGTTATCTTGTGACAGAAGTGCCGGATAGTGGTGGTATCGCCACGGCACATTGCACGATGTCTCAAGATATGATATTAGCGATAGAGCTACAGTCCATGACGGTTAGGTCAGGACACCGGGTGTTTGGTTATATCGAGTAACAGGGAATGGGAATTCGTCTATTACGGAAGTCGATATAGGAATACCGGATAGGGTTATATCGAGTAATAGAATTACGGTTCCACCTATTACGGAATTCGATATAGGAATACCACATCTGGAAACCGGGATCCCTAGACTAGGATTGAGTCTAGTCTTAAAATGACGTAGCTACTAGTATTGTCGACAGCTTGATTTGATATTGTTTATGTTTCGGATTATGATACATATTCATGTTACCTGATTACATGCTTTATATTTGATTATATGATCGCATGTTTCATTGCTTTATACTGGGATTTATTCTCACCGGAGTTATCCGGCTGTTGTCTTGTTTGTATGTGTACTTGACAACAAGTGGGACAGGATCAGGGTCCAGGAGATGAGAGAGATCATGATTAGAGTGGAGGCTCCGGACTTGGACTAGAGATAGGGTTGGACTCTTGACATTAGTTGTTTAAACCTTAGTTTAATTTGAATGTATGCAGTACAGGACTTGGATTGTATTTTATATACTGAGATGTGTATATGCTTGTATGTCACTACGTTCCGCATTTTAAAAAAAAAATTTAGACCTTGTTTATAATTGATTAATTAGTCCCAATGATGATTAAGAACTTGATTAACGTCCGGGTCCCCACATATGCTAAGGAAATATGAACCGGATCCATCACATGTGCTTGCACCTGACGAGGTTGAACTTGATCCTTCTCTTTCCTATGTTGAACAACCTGTTCGCATTATGGATCGAAAGGAGAAGATATTGAGAAACAAATCGATTCCGTTGGTTCGAGTGCAATGGACAAGACATGGAGTTGAAGAATCGACGTGGGAGTTGGAAAGCAAAATGCGAGATGCATATCCGCATTTATTTGATGTTGATCCATCTGTTCCATTGTACTCTATGTATTCGGATCCCTATTCTGATTTTAGTTTTGATATGTACTATAACTGGTGACATATGTATGTTTACCAATGTTATGTATATAGAGATGTTTGAGATTTCGAGGACGAAATCTTTTAAGAGGGGGAGAAATGTGAGACCCCGAGACTAAAATAGCTTTGATGGCATTTTGGTAAATAAGTTGAAAAATATTCAATTTATTTTGATGGCATTTTCGTAGATAAGTTGAAAAATAATGAATTAATTTTAAGGGCAAAATGGTAAATATTGACATCTTTTTCATATGAAGCCCAAATGATTTGAGATTTGGATATGACGTAGAAAACTCAAAGATAGAGAAGTTTCATGTTACGAGTTTTGGGGATCGTTTGTCTGATCCAAAAGGATATACCGACGATAAATTGTTAAATAGTATATATTATATTATATTATTAAAAAATTTTAAAGAAAAAAGTAAAAATATAACTTGAGTCGGTGGAATTCATTGAATTCCACCGACTCAAGTGAACGAAGAGACGCAGAGAGAGGGGAAAGAGAAATAGAATTTTTGATTTTCTTTTCGATCGTGCGATTTATCGGTTTATCCAATCAACGAATCGACTTCAGATCTGAGATCGTTGACACGAGGTCTTCGATTTGAGGTATACATTTTATAGTTTTGGTGATGTTTGAAATTCGTCGATTTTTGGAATAAATCCGATAAATTGTTAAATCATACTGGAATTGAAGATTGTTGAATAATGTATGATTTTAACGAAGAAGAGATGATTATAGTGAGGTTATTTTGAATTATTCCTAATTTATTATAATTAGGGAATTTTAATTGTTGGATTGAGATCGAAGAATTATGCGTCGGTTATATATGTGGTAGAATAACTGACAAGAAACTAAGTTTTGAAGTCGGAATTGAATTATGTTCTGATTTCGATTTGATATGAATTTTTGAAGTTTCAAATGATATTTGAAACTCATATTAATGATTTTGGAGTATGTTATTGATTGGAATGAGTATGTTATTGATGTAGATCAAGTATTATATCAGTATCTTCAGGCTACATCAATTGGAACGAAGAATTGAGGTATCTTGCGACCGGGTAACATATGATAGGTATCTGTATTATATGATATATGATTGGATTGATTGGATTGGAATACGTGTCTATGTGCCTATTTGATGATTTGATGTGGCATACATGACATTGAGATTGGAGTGTCGATGTATAAAATAAATGTTTTGTTAACACACATCATTTTATGCATACATCGATACATGACATGCACGTTGAGCTATGATCCTTGGATACCCTGATATGATTTGATTGTATTCCGGGGTTTGTGAACACAATCGCTATGCCGGTATTATATGACCCGTAAATCATAGACAATTGTGGCCCCATATGATTGGATATGAGATGTGGGATTGATGGCGCTTCGTCGACGCTATCATACGTGTATTCCCATATCGGCCGGTGTGCCAGCTCGAGCATTGATTTGATTTGATAGCGATTCGATTGATTCTGACATGTGCTCAGTGGATGGGCATTTGACCTGATACCTCCATGACATACATGCATTGCATACCATATATCATTGTTTAGATATCTGTGGTATATATGATTGGTTGTTCCATACGGAGCTTTGCTCACCCCCAAGGGGGGCTGTTGTTGTCTTTGTGTGTGGACAATGGTAGGTACTCCAGGATATCAGGAGACTAGAGAGGGTACTGCTGGAGGAAGCCACAGCTTGGGCTGAGGTTTTATGTTTATGTCTTGTTCCCAGTATATATGTTTATGTATCTATATACCGGGGCATGTCCCGAGGATATGAGATGTTTGTATGTGATTGGTTTTGATTGCGTGTGGGCATGTTTATGATTTGAATTTAGATACTATTTTTAGTATTTAATTATCAGAAGAGATATTTTGGGCTCATTGTAAAGAAATTTTAAACCCGTTTTTCGCTGTGATTACTTAACCCTAATCAAATGCATTATAATAACGATTAGGAGCTAAGGGCCCCACAGAATTGGAGAGCTTGAGGCGTGAAGCAAGAGATGGGAAGGAACTCGAAGACGAAGACCGTATCATCTGGGTTGGATTCGATTGTTTCTTTCTTTTCCCTTCACATTCTCTTATTTATTTAGCGATGTTGCAAAACATGAATTTGTTTTATTGTTTTTTCTTTTGTGAACTAATTTAATTAATCTAGAAAATGACGTACCTTGGTCGAGTCTATAATTTTTAATCGTTGATCTATATGTTCAATTTTCTTCGTAGTTTATTTGTGTTTTCTGGAACTTATTGCATTTGATTACTTGATCAATAATTGGATTATCATATTTATTTCAGATCTGTCGCTCGGGACAGGAGATTCTGAATAGAATAATAGGACAACACGTTGTTGGTGTTTTATAGAGTTCAAAAGATCTATAATTCCATCAAATCTATTGAAAAAAATTAATGTGCTATTTAAATTTTTTAATATTTGATTTTTAATAGAGATATTGAAATCGATATTAGATAATTAATTCCTATTTATCACTTGGGAAATGGAGTATGAATATTTGAGAATTCTTGGGTGGTAAACGAGTTGAATTTATAAATATAGATATCAACAACAATTTAATATAGTGAAGACCAAGTGAAATCGCACATCTAAATTCTTCATTTCAGTGTTTTAAGCATGCTTGTGTGCTCGTAGTAGATAATAATCATAAGTTTCTTTAATTTTTGAATAAATCTTGACTACTTTAATTACATGACTTAATATAATTTAAAATTACACTTTCTGTAGGAACGATATTTGTGCTTAACCGAGCACTAAAACTTGATATCATACACTTGTGGTTAACAAAATAGTGCAATAATGTACCTCATTATTTAACTGTAATGTACCAGATTTAATAAAGTATGTACCTTATGTTAATACTAATTTACGAGATACTCAATGTGCTCGATTGATTCCTATACGTACCCTACTTCAACTTCAATTTACCAGATTTACTAAATTAGTCACCTTATTTCCTACTTCAACTTTAATTTACCGGATTTACTAAATTACTCACCTTATTTTAACTGCAATGTACCAGATTTACTTTAAGTACTATTTCAACTTTAATGTACCAGATTTACTAAAGTATGGGCCTTATATTATAGAGTAGGTCTCTTGTGAGACGGTCTCACGAATCTTTATTTTTTAGACGGATCAATTCTATCGATATTCACAATAAAAAATAATACTCTTAGCATAAAAAACAATACTTTTTCATGGATAACCCAAATAAGATAAATATCTCACAAATACGACCCATGAGACAGTCTCACACAAATTTTTGCATATATTATACTTGTCAATTGGAATGAGTGAAGCTTGTTAGACTAACTATTATGTGGTTTGTGCTCGATTTACCTAGAGTATTACCATAATCGTCAATTATTGTACCGTATTCAGTCTGTTATGCTCCAAGTTAAATTGGGTACTTTTCAATTGCCATGAAACTACAATGTTCATATAAATAGTCATATTCGATTCAAATGTGCTCGATTTTGCTCAAATTAGTACCATAATATTTTGTCATGTACCAAGTTAAATAGGATATTTGTCAATTGTCATGTATTGGAGTAGATGCTCTGTAAGTCAACGGTTGGCTAAGGAATTTATTGACTCAAGTGTAATGAACAATCTTTATTTTAATATAATTTAACTTTTCATGGTTTGTGATTTCTTATCTGTATATCCATTTGAATAACATAGATAAAGACCTTGATTATACTTTAATACAAATGAATCGTAATTCGATGTTGAAACTCATTTGTAAACACTGTATAATCTAAATTCGTTCCTAGTCGATTCAGCCGCCTAAAACATGGATAAAGGTCGCTTGAGCTCGAGACTAGCAGATGTGATGTTGTGTACTGCATTTCTTGGTAAGGGCATAGAGTTGTTCAAACATGCAGATGGGTAGTCATATGATGATTATACCGAACAACCCTATCTCGGACTTTCCAAGTGATTATCATTCATCGGGAGGATAAGTCTGTGGTTGTGATTGTACACCATTAGTCCTTACGACCTGAGACAACACTGAGGCTCTATATGCTAGGGCTGTGCTTTGACTCGTTTACCGGCTCCAGGAGAGTCATCAAGTGGCGAGGTTGGGTACAGTTGCGACACATATAGGAGCCATAGTTGGGGATTCACCGCTCACCTACAGGTGTGGATGTCCTATGTGATCTGATGAAATAATAGTACGTGGAATCTCTGGCCAGAGTATGAGATGTACATTGGAGAAGGAGTTCTCCAATGGTACATGTGATGCCACTATTTATTCTCAAAGATGTGTCACATAGTTATCGAATTATTATGCAACCCTCGATGAACCAATGGTTGCAGATTCGATCGAGATCTATAAGATGAAGGGACCATATTGTACGTTAATCATAATCGACTGGTTCTTGCAGGCACTATCAGTGATACCTAGAGAATCACGGGACGATGATACTAAACGCTCTTATAATGATTCGATGAGTTTAATCAGAAAATAGTTTCTGACATTATCATGATCAAATGTTGGTGCATGAAATGTGGGCAAATTAGGGTAAGCCTGAATAAAGGATTATGTCCTGAATCACAAAGAGTTGTGAACCCACGGCTAGCTATATCTCTGAACCATTGAGGGTCACACAAGTACTGGTTTACTTGTTCCCGTTGAAATAATAAATTCAATGAGTTGAATTTATAAATTTGATATGATCAATCGATAAGCTTATAAATAAAGTTTATAAAAGCTTATAGATATTTTTGGAGCATGACTGCTAAAATAGTTAAAGGGAGTGCACCTGTCTTATTTGGACATTGGTCATCTCGAAATTAAAGTGTGCATCATAATAACAATAAGTTAAAATTGTCACATCGATGACGTTGGATCGTCGATCGGGATTATTGTTGCGTGTTTTCAATACCGCAAGTGTACGGTGTCAAGTTTTAGTACTGGTTTGAGTACAGATATCGATCCCACGAAGAGTAATTATTTATAATTGTATATTAATTACCATAATTGACATAGCTCAACTTTATTTAGACAAATCAAATAGTTGGTTTATAATCAATTTAAATAAAATAACAAATCCTGTAATTCTAGTACGCAGTAGAAATTCACTAAGTAAATAAATCTAGAGATATGATTTCGTCTGGTTTCCCCTATGCTAAATTAAAATTAACTAACATGTCATTTAATTGCATCGTGTTTACTAACCAAGAACTCGCAAGTTTCCTATTTTCTTTTTCAAGTGTTAAACAGAATTGTATTACCTATTACCGATTTTAATATGTCTATTCAAAATCAAGTAACACGTAAATAATGCAACCAAGGTTCTCTTATGGATTCATCAGAGTTATACGTCTTTTGCACGTTATAAATAACTAACGATGTGATTTCTTCCGTCCTAATTTCAATCCCCTCTCTCGAGTGTTAGATCTTAATTATTTGATCAATCGAAATATGGCCAATAATTCAAAATCATTAATGACAAGAAATCACAAATAAACACGATAAATTAATTAGATGAAAAGTCAAAACGTCAATTACATAGGGTAAACCAAGACTACACCAATCTCTGGAAAATAGAATTAGTTCATACTCGAATTTAAATCAATACAAAACCTGTTTGTAATCATTAAAAACGTAAAAGTAAGAAACTGAATTAAGAACGTGTTGGTGAGAGATGAAAGTGCGTCTTCGTGTCCGGATCCAGCATCTTCTATCTCTGTTCATCGCGCTCCGTCGTTGGCTCTCGCTTTTCCCTTTCAATCTCTGATGTCGGCTGCGTGTAAAATATTTTTCGGGCCCTTTTCAAAACCCACGCCGAAACCTATTTAATTTTGAAATTCACGCCGCGCGCATATGCGCGCCCAAGACTCGCACATATGCGCGGGTACTACTGTGTATCGGCTTCTTCTTGCGCGCATATGCGCACCATTGCTCCGCGCATATGCGCGCTGCTCTTTGGTCTAGCCTTATGTCTCTCGCACATATGCGCGCCATGAGTGGCTCATATGCGCGGGGCTCACTGTCTTTTACCTCGCTTCGGTGCATTGCTCGCGCATATGCGCGATCTTACCCGTGCATATGCGCGAGCCTCACTGCCTTCAGACCCGGGCGTCTTTCATGTTTCTCTTCTAGGTGCCATTTTCACTTTCCTTCACGCCCGAATAACAGTCTTACCTAGGTTCCTGCAATCACACCGAAAAACAACAAAAGCGCGTAATTCAGCCCAAAAAACACTAACAATTTATATGAAGTATAAGGATAATTTAAGTGCATAAAATGCACTTATCAAATCCCCCCAAACTTGAACTTTTGCTAGTCTCGAGCAAAATAAAATGAAACATTAACTAAACTAGACATCCTAAAGAAAATAACTGAACGAACAAGAATTGTGGAATAAAAGGATAACCACTAGCCTCAGAGATTACAGTTTCCATGATATTGAATCAAACACATGCCACATTACTCACAGTTCACGTGCGTGTGTGTTTTGCTATTCTTGTTTACCCAATCCAAATGTCAAGATAAGTTCAAATCTTTTTATCTCATAAAATTTTGGACTATTCGACACACATGTATTTAGCAAAACCATTGAGACACACATTTACCTTCACACATCAACAGGAATTATAGGGTAACGTTTGGCTAAACAAAATGACAATCTGAAGATAGTAATTACCCAAACAAAGTTTAATATCATGAGATGCGCACATGTACAAAATCGAATTCTATGTCTATCGACGGTATTTTTCAAGTGTCCATAGGCTTAACTTTGACAACTCTTCTCCACAAGTATATTGGGTACGTGTGACTCGGTCAATAGGTCTTTTAAGCTAATAAGTTAGGTTATGGCTAATGGCTACAAATGAAGGTCGGGAATCAAAAGTGAGAGAAAACAAACCAATTTATTTTTCAACATGTGTCTCCTTCCCTTTGTTTCACTTCCACTGAACTTGCCACAACATATTCACTATTTTGTCCTCTTTTTCACATCACATGTCATACTCTTTTACTCTTTATTCAACTTTTTTCCTTCTCCCTTTTTTTCAAAATCTCCTTTTTTTTCTTTTCATAGACATTTGCTTCTCTCTTTTCATCTTTTCCTCTTTTTTCGATGATATTCTTATACGCCACAAGGGAGAAGAACTTTTGTAGTGATACACATGTTTGTTTTCTCTTAGTTTTCGGTAGGTACTAGTGTATATGCTCAAAAGTTGGTAGTTGACGTAGGAGTTTAGAATTGTTACGAATGGGAGCTTTTGTGTGCCTTGGCATACTCCATCCGATTTTCATTAAGCTCAAACATGGGACACTAGGGTATAATATGATGTTATGGGTAGGCTTGAAAGGCTCAAACGTTCCAAAAATTGTCTAAATCATCCCTAAGTCACACAATGCCCGTATCTCGCCTCGAAGAGTGCCAAACCAAGTTCTAGACTACTTTACCAATCAACAAACATAGACAGATCATGTTTTCGGGTATTCACACAAAACAAATCACACATCTCATTCTCGTCTAGGCGCAAAGGGCTAACAATTGAAAACTTATTCAAGGAAAAACAGGCCCAACATAAATCAAAGGCTACCTGAATCATTTTTGTGTTAGTTAACATGTAACTCAACAACAAGTAATCACCATTCAGGTTTTGGAATCCATCCATACATTCCAAATCACAAATTACATGTACACTTTCTTGACATCAGATGTATCAACAATCATAGCAATTGTGAATTAATGTGTAAACGGTTAAGTAAAGATAGCATGCATTCAGATTCGTAATCATGGACAACATATGTTTCGGGTCAATTCTCATCATTGTTTGGTTATTACCTTAATTCCACAACTCTAAAAAATTTAACGACTAAAATGGACATAAAGACTAAATTAACTATTTTTTTTTAAAATAAACATCAAAATTAAAACATTAAAGCATCAAAATTAAATCATCAAAACAAATCAAATCACCCCCCAAACTTAAAATATGCATTGTCCTCAATGTATAAACAAGAAAGAATGGGACAATCAAACCTCCCACGACGAGCGTCAGTGCTCGCCGTCATCATCATCCACATCTTCGTCCATGTGCTGGGGTGGAGCCTGTGGATGAGGTCCTGGATACTGTGGTGGCCATGCAGGTGGCTGGGGAAACATGAGATCCTCTGGACCTATAGGTGGGAACCGCTGAGCAAGCACGGAGGTGAAGTCCATCATGTACCCCATGAAGTGGTCGGTGCGGTACTCAAGCGAATCCAGCACCTGGCGCTGCTCGAAGAGTAACTGCCTCTGATCCTGCATCTCATTTTCTAGTCACCTCAATCTGTCTCCCCTGCGCTCTCTGGCTGCTGCAAGTGGTGGTGCTGGTAGCTGTTGTTGTGGGGGCTCATCTTCGTCCGGGAACTCATGGGGAACATAGGATGCAACTCCAAAGAAAGCAACAATGGGAGCCTTCGGCTTAAGGACTTGCTCATCAGGCGACCAGGACACGCCGGCCTGTCTGCATAGCTCGGTAACAATGTGAGGGCATGGAAGGGCAACCGTGGCTAATCTTGTGCCGGCTCTCTGAAAGGGATCGATTTTAGGGTGTTCAAATGCGCAACGGAAGCAACAAAAATGTTTTCAAGCAAGAAAACCAAAAATTTTATAATAAAAATTGAACACCACATGTACTAGGATGCAGCATATACAAAAACACCTTTGTCATACATAGGTTGTTAAGAAATTATACCTATCAACCTCTTGAAGTTGATGATGGCTCCAACCAAGTTGCAAACAACTTGGCTCTTCAAAGGCAAGACAATCTACAAGCTTCCTTCCTTCAAAATTAGGCCCACCACCAACTAAGTAGATCCCCTCATATTTTGCACTAGAAAAATAGGAGTATTTTTCTTTGAGAAGTGATTTCTTTCCTCAACTATAGAAGAAGAAAATGGAGAGAAAATATTTTTGGGAGAGAAACTTCACAAAGTTTCGGCCATGGTGATTCTAGAATGAGGGAGGGAGACTAGTCTTGGTTGTGGGAAAAGCTAAAACACCTTTTAGCATGCCAAGCCTTGGTTATATAAAAAATTGTCTCCCAACCTTTCACCTCCCATGCATGCAAATCTATTTGATTTAACAATTAAAAATCCATGGACTTAATTTAATTATCTCAAACAAATATGAGACTAATTAAACATTACTTGAATTTACTCAAGCCACTAGTTGAATAATTATTTTACTATTGGGCTCTACAAGACCCAATATGATTTAATTAATTCAACACTTGAATTAATTTAATTATTTGTACTCTACTAGGCCCACTAGTGTATAATTAATACAACACTTGAATTAATTTAATTTAGCCCATAATAATGTTTATGAAAATCACAATTTTCAAATACATTATTTATTTGGCCAACTTTTAATTTAGGAACACTTCCTCAAATTAAAAATTGCATTTTCCTCATAGAAGTCAAACTTCTATTTTTCCTTACGCTTATAAACTCCTTTATAAGCTGTTCAACACATTGAACTATTTTACTTCTCAACGGGATCTAGAAAGCTAGCACTTGTGTGGCCCTCAATGGTTCATTGATACAACTAGCCGTGGGTTCACATCTCTATGTGATTCGGACTAAACATGTCCTTATACGAGCATACCCCAATTGCTCAATTCTTACTTATCAACTCGTTGATAACAAGAACGTCAGAACTCAAGTCTGATAGTACCCAACCAATCATGTTAAACGCCTAGCAGCATCGCTTACATGATTCCCTAGGTATCAAATGATAGTGCCTGCAAGAACCATTCAATTATGGTTAGCGTACAGTACGGTCCCTTCAACTCATATATCCTGACCGATTCGACAACCATTGGTATATCGAGAGTTGTCAATGAATCGATACTATGTGTCATGTCGTAGTTGCATCGATGTTGTAATCTATGAAGCCCCTTTCATAATTACCACCATACTCTGATCAGAGATTTCAACCTACATACACATGAGAACACATAGGATATCCATGTCCGAAGGTAAGCGGTGAATCTCCGACTACAATGCATCGGCTCCTATATGTTTCGACAGAACACCCAACCTTGCCACCTGATGACCCCATAAGAGTCGGTAAACAAGTCAAAGTGTAATTCTAGCACATAGAGTCTCAATGTTGTCCCGGGTCATAAGGACTAATGGTGTACAACCATAAACTAGGACGTTTTAACTCGATAAGTGAGAACCACTTGGAAAGTCCTTTATGGAGGGTTGTTCAGTGCACTCTACCAGGAGCACCTATCTGCATGCTCGGACATCACAATGTCCCCTACCAATGAAACATGGTACTCACATCACAAATACTAGTCTCGAACTCGAGCGGCCTATATCCTTCTTAGCGGCGGCTGAATCGACTAGGAACTGTTTAGAATATATAGTATTCCAAATATGAGTTTCATGATACTCATCATATGAGTATCTCATATTCTTTCTACTATTTTTATATTTAAGGGCTTTATCTATGCAACTAGCATGGGTATACAGATAAAGATGTACCAAAATAATAATTTCAAATATTATTAAATAAAGACTGTTTATACATAGAGTTTCATTGTGAACACTCGGCCAACACTTGGCTCGACGTGCACCTACTCTAACAATCTCCCACTTGCATTAGAGCCAACTACCCATATGCTTCAAATCCATCGATTCGCGATGCTTCTCGAATAATGGTCCAGGTAAAGGATCAGCTAGTGGATCAGCAACATTATCTGCGGAGCCGAATTTTTCGATCGACACTTCTCCTCTTTCCACAACCTCTCGGAGGATGTGGTACTTTCTCAATACATGTTTGGATTTCTGATGAGACCTTGGCTCCTTTGCTTGAGCTATAGCTCCCGTGTTGTCACACAACACCGGGACAGGAGCAACTCCATTTGGAATGACGTCCAACTCTTGGACAAAATTCCTTATCCAAACAGCCTCCTTTGCTGCATCTGATGCAACAATGTATTCGGCCTCTGTGCTGGAATCCGTAGTACTGTCTTGCTTGGAACCCTTCCAAGAGACATCAGCACCATTGAGCATGAATACAAACCCAGAGGTTGACTTCGAGTCATCGATATCGCTTTGGAAGCTAGAGTCGGTATAGCCTTCCAATTTCAGTTCTCCACCCCATAGACCAAGAACAACTTATTGGTCCTTCTCAAATACTTGAGGATGTCTTTCACAGCTATCCAGTGTGGAAGACCAGGATTCGATTGATATCTACTCACTACACTTAGTGCTAAAGCCACGTCAGGACGTGTAGATATCATCCCATACATGATGCTACCAATCGCAGATGCATAAGAAATGCTTGTCATCGTCGTTATCTCTGCATCAGTCTTGGGAGACATAGACTTGGATAGGGACACGCCATGACAAATTGGTAGATGTCCTCTCTTGGACTCATCCATCGAGAACCGCTTCACGATGATATCAATGTATGTGGACTGGGTGAGACCAAGAAATCTTTTTGATCTATCTGTATAGATCTGTATTCCCAATACAAAAGATGCTTCACCCTTGAGTTGCGCACATGCGCGCCTTGAGTTGCGCATATGCGCCAACGTCTCTGTGTGTATCACGCATGTGCGCGAAAATAACTCGCGCATATGCGCGATTCCCTCTGTCCAGTAGCTTTGGGATTTTTTTTATTTACCTGCAAAACTAAAACGATTCAAATTAATGCTTGAACAAAGAAAATTAAAATCAACAACTAAAGAATTAAAATAAAATAATAAGACGGATGCGAAAAATAAATGTGGGTTGCCTCCCACGCAGCGCTTGGTTTATTGTCATCAGCTCGACTGTCACTAATCCTATTCATGGTGGGTCGTATGATGTCTTGGATGCCCTTATTGCCACCAGTTGACCTTCAACTTCCATGGTCATCTTTTCTCGTTTCACGTCAATGATTGCTCCAACAGCAGCTGATAATGGTCGTCCTAGAATGAAGTGAACGTCCTGACTATTCTCCATATCGAGTACCAAGAATCTGCTATAACTTTCAATTTGTCAATCTTCAGTTCAACATCTTCCACCATGCCCAATGGTACCTTCACCGATTTATCTGCCAGGTGCAAGCTTAATTCTGTGGGTTTTATCCCGGTTAGTCCAAGTTTCTTGTAGATAGAACTTGGCATTATATTTATGCCCGCGCTTGAGTCACAGATAGCCTTTTTCACTACATGACCCCCTATTTCACATGGTACGATAAATTCACCGGGATCTAGCAACTTCTGAGGAGGATTTCTTCGTGTTCCTTCGGTAAATTCACCTTCTACCTGCTCTACAAACTCATCATTAGTGTGTAGATTCTTGAGATTTTCAAGACCTTTTATCTTTTGAAATTCAGCTTGTAATTGTAAAAATATCTGGGGGTAGGGAAGTAAAGAAATTGATAGGATCGATTAACGTATCAAGAGTGTTTAAAAGGGGGGGTTGAATAAACACTTAAAATTAAAACGGATCTTTTGGAATTTTGAGTTCAGTTTGGTGACAAACTGATTCTCGGAATCTTGTTGGTCAATGACAATCAGTTAACTAAAGTAGTTGCGGAAAGTAACTGACTGAAAGATAGAATACGAAACTGAAAGAAAACACACAAGAATTGTTTCTGGATGTTCGGAGATTTCAATTAATCCGACGTCACCCCTTCTATCTCAAGGATAGGATTTCCACTAAAAGACTTTGATCGAATACAAGATTTGTATTGACCCACTTCAGTTTGGACTTATCACTGCAAAAAGCTAAAACTCTTAGTATTACAAAATGTTCTCAGTGCGTAATTGATCTTAGCACTATCGAATTTAACGATTATTTCAAAGTGCTAGTGAGCTCAAATTGTAGCCTTAACTGCTACGAATAAACCAAGTAAGAGTGAACGGAGATTTTAGCAGAGTAACAACAAGCTTTTAATCGAGTGATCTTCTGCTTATTCAGCTTTTCTTCTGTCATATTTATAAGCTTCCCTTCCAACGGTAACTTGAGATATATTTTAATCTTTGTATCCGTTGATTGCCACTTCATTATTCCTTGGTAATTGTTTGCTTCATTTATTGTAATGCGGCGTCTTAATTGCTTTAGCCAAAATACGTTGTTCTTAAGCTGTATTGATTGAAGTGCGGCGTTTCATATTCAGTTGCAGTCTTCTATGTCTTTTTGTCGGTTGACGTGCTCCAGATTTGCTGGTGATGAGAATAACTGAATTGCGTTTCAGTTGCGTAGATTAGTTTACTAGATTCAGTTGCTGAGTTCAGTTTACTGGATCAGTTGCTGAGTTCAGTTTACTCGATCAATTGCTGAGTTCAGTTTAGTCGATCAGTTGGTTCGTATTTTCAGTTGGTTCATATTTTGTCAAACGCCGGAATTTAGTTTTTCCAACAATTTCCCACTTTATGGTGTTTGACAAAACTAAGTAAATAATAATTGAACGTCTGAACTTATTGTAAATAAAATAAGAGATTGATCAAGTGAATAATGGAAACTCATTGTAGATAAAATAAGAGATTGATCAACTGAATAATGGACTACACGAATCTGTAGAGATTTTTCTTCAACGAGAAGATTTCTTTTATTGTTCTAGAATCTCTTTGATCTCTTCCCCCTTTTTGTCAAACAACCCATCTTCATAGATAATTTTTGAACGTCAGTGGAAAGAATTTTGACATCTGAGGAGATACTTGAGACAGCAGATTGTAAAGAAGTTTGCAGCAACTACATTTTATTAGAAACAGAAGTTTCCAATCGCTCAACTCATTGACTGATTATACCCTGAGTTGTAAAGAGACTTTGAGCTAGACCTTTGTTATTCTTCATCTCATCCACAGCTCGGGTAAGAGACTCCATGTTTGCTTGAATGGCTTTCAGTTTTACTGAATCAAATTCCATTGAAGAATCCAATTTTACAGTATGAGAAAATTGTGTGGATTGAATTTTCTTGATTTCAGTAATAATCTGCTGCATATTGTGCTGCATATTCTGGATTTCCTCAAGGACAAGATCCATTTCTGTGGATTGAAGAGGAGGTGACTGATCAGATGTTCTTGGTTCATGTGAGACTTGATCAAAGATCACCATGGTCCTATCAGATAGTATCGTTTCAGAAACAGTCTGTGCTGGAACATCTGTTTCAGTTACTGCTACTTGGACTGGAGGAGATGAGGATTGATGTTGATCAGTAATTGGGCTTTCCTGCTGAATAAGATCTTCAGTGAGAGGGTCATGAAATGATATATCTGTTTGATAGTCCTCTGATATTCGTGCTGGTTCATCAGTTGGAGAAATCAACAATGCTTCCATATTCTTAGCAATCTGTTGATTTGATGATGGAGTAGGCACCACTGTTTGCTCATTTAGTTTAGAAACAGCAGGTTGAACTGGTGCTTCTGTTGAGATAGGAGCCTCTTGAGTGATTTGATCAGTTGAGTGATCAACTTCTTCAGAAATGAGTTTACTAATAATAGATTCTGTCACCACTGCTTGAATAATTTCATCAATGTTGGCAAAATTCAACTCGGCTTCAGAGTACAGCTGATGTTCCACAGAAGATGATTGTGGCACATCTTGAACTATTTCTTCAGTTGTAACAATAGATTGTTCAGAGGGTGGCTCTTTCTGCTGAGAGGAGGGTTCTTCTTCTTCTTCTTCTTCTTCTTCTTCTTCTTCTTCTTCAGAGGCTTCCTCAGGAAGAACTAACTCCTGATCCATTTCCCACACTTTTATTTGAGCTTGCAAGCTAGTAATATCTGTATCTAGCTGAGTGATCACAGCTCGATCATTATAAGCAGTTGGATTGGTGGGAATGTAGTTTGCCTTCAATTTTTCAAGCAGTTGAGATAGCTTCTTAGCTCGAATTTGGTCAAAAAAATAAGTTTTCCTCTCCAAAGCCTGAACAATTGTGGCAGCTTCGACCAACTTGAGGACAAATATAGCTTCCAGTTTGATAAACTTGTTCAGCTGGGATTTCTTTTTCAACTGCTTAGCAAAAATCTGAGTTTTGTAAGCGGTCCAGGAATCATAGGATTGAAGTTTTGATGCTACAAAATTATTAACATGTTCCCAAACAAGGTCCATATGAGTTTGAATGGAATTGGATGGCCTGGGCTCTTCAATCAATTTGCCCTTGCCTTTTTCAGTACTGAGGATGTGTGGAATTTCCAATCCAGTACGAGTAGTATCCACCAGTTCTGTAATATTTATACCTTTGGGTCTGGCAGGTGCTAGAACAGCATGACGATTGATATGGATTAGAGGAGCTTTGATCCTAACTGTTTCCTTTGTTGCAGCAGCTGAGATTTCTGGTGGGATGATCTTCAGAGGAATTGCTTTGATAGGCTGTTGGGCATTCGAAGATTTCAGCCTTTCAATAGGAATAGATTCTACTGTGGTTGGTAATTTTGTTCTTTTTGTTCTTGGTTTCTTGGCAACTTTTGGAGAGGGCATCTGCTCGGAATCGGATTCACTGATAATCGGTTTTCTTTTAACTGTCTTCAGTTGAGCCAATGTCTTGGCCTGTTTAACTGATTTGGGAGCAGCCTATTGCATCCCAATCTCCTTCTTGATCTTCACGAACTGATCAGGAGAGATATCTAATTTAGTATTGGGTGGCAGAACATTCTTCCCATTGAAAATTTTGAATTTAGATAATCGCTCTGAATCATCAGCCACCAACCCTTTGACTTTCATCAAATAGCTTAGCGGCACTGCAAATCCTTTGGATTTCTTGGTGGAGGAAAACATATTCTTCAAGATACTAAAAATAAGTTGCTTCCAGTTGAATTTTCTTCTAGTCATAATAACCGTAATAGCTTGAAACTTTTCCAAAGTTAGGGCAGCATACAATCCTGCCTTAGCCAATAGCCCTTTGGCTACGATATTAGCCAGCAACTAAACCTCATGCTTCAGTTCCTTCTTAGGATCGGAAACTTTGATTTTCCGTCCATCAGCAGAGAGTGCAGTTTGCATTTCTTCAATATCTGATGCTTTAACATCAGCAAGGTGTACCAGTCCATCAGAAGGTAATGAAAAGATTTCTCCGAAAAACTCTTCAGAAATGGTCACCAAGTGACCATTTATAGTGGAAATGATGCTTCCATCAGTGTTGATATATCCATTTGAGTATAGGTCCTGGAGTTCTTTTGGGTAAATCTCCTACGAGTATTGCCCCAAGAATATCCTCAGCCCAGCTGATTCAAGCTTCAGAAATACATTTTTCACATCAACTTCTTCGACTGATAAAGCTGATTCAAAGTTGATAGCCATAGCATTCAATATATGAGCAGGGATCTGATTTGCCATTTTCGAGAGTAAGAAAACCTAAAATTTTGCGAAATACAAGCTCTGAGTGTATTAGTTTGCTCTGAGAGATGATGTACGCGTAAGAAAGAAAAACTGAATTGAAGCGGGTAATTATTTATATGTATGTGACTGTTTAAATTCTGGACACGTGTCAGTCCATGAAAAAAATTTGAATAAAAAAATATGTGTACGTGTGCTGTAAGCGTGTGTACAATTTAAACGGTTCGAATGCTTCCACGTTTTTTTTAAAAATAAGATACATCATTAGATAGCAGACAGTCACGTCACTTGATTTGGAATATAATATGGTTAATTAGTTAACTTATATGAGAAGATTAGTGAAATACCCAACTGAACGATCAGTTGTAAGACTGTGTCCTTTCAGTTGAGAGTTTACTAACATTTGTCTTCTCAGTTAACCTCTTAAAACCATTATTCCCCCTTATACATGCATATAATAATTAAAGTGACGATATAATATAAAATTAAAGGTCAGAAAGATTAGTTTGCTGAAACGTTGACGGCCCTTCAGCTTCCATGATTTTCGGCTATAAATAAAAGTAACACGGTTAGTTTCAGTCATATTGGTGAAAATATTCAAGACAAAAAGAATGGCAGATGCGAGTAGCTCGAGTGCTTCGCCGTTTGCTCTGGAGACCAGGAAGGCTGTTATAGAAGATGAAGTCTTCTATAAGAGTCTTCACTACTGGGAAAAGTTACAGAGGCTTGAGGTCCTGTATAATACTGGAGAGGCTACCATTCCCAAACTGTTGGCAGAGTTGAAAAAGGTGCGGGAGCACTTGAACAAAGCTATGTGGGTGGACATCTTTAAGGATGGTCATATCTATCAGCTAATGCTTCGAAAGGAACTGAAAATTCTTAAGCGCATAGCTGTTTCTCATAGCTTTGTCAAGACATCTACCGCGCCTTTATCCTCTTGGTTGACTAATTGTTGTAGAGGAAAAATATGATGAAGTAATCCGTGCAAATGTTTATGGTTGAATGAAGTATTTATATGGGCTTAACTTTGTTTTTCTCTTTCCTGCAAATGATAAATTTCATCAGTTGTTATATATATGAATTGCGAACTTAAACAGATGAACTGATGAAAGACTAACTAATATAAGTTGACTATGAACTGAAATCAGTTAAGCATTAAGTAATAAATGACAAACTGATATCAGTTGATAATGAAAAACTGATAAATAAGAAGGCTGGGTAAATGAGAAAAACGCTTCGGTTGACTTGAGACTCTTTGGTTTCTTCAACATTTAATGTCATCTGTCTATAAATAAGACGAGAGTGATAAAATGTGAGACAATAACAGTTCAATATGTCGGATTCAAGTAATTCTGATGCATGCAGCAGTACGCATATTCAAGTTACTGAACAATTAACTCCTTATTTAGAGGAGTTGAAGAAAACGATGGAGGAATATGTCTTGACTAAGGTGATGTCAACATGGTTCAAAATTCATGATTTTCAAAGGATAAGTAGTAGTGGTGCTGCTCCTTCTCGTGCTCAAGCAGCAACAGCAAGAAAATACATTGATCGTTTTGAAGTCAGGCATGTTACAGACCTGGTTGATGACAATGTTCTGTTACAAGCAATGCTATGGAAGTAATGGCATGTTATTGAGAAGATTTCTACAACCGAATCATTTTCTAGAATCCGAATTTTTGAGTTGAATAATTGGATTACAGAATGGCAAGATTCAATTGGTTCTAAGATATCTTCTGTAAGATGGAATCGATTTTATTCTTAATAAAGTATCATTTACAATTTTTTGTTGTGTTCTTATTTTATGCAAATAATTTTATTAGTAAAACAGTATCTGTTGGAAACTTAATTCCGGTGTTTTGACAAAAGATGAACCAACTGAACTGATCGTCAACTGAACACATCATCAGGTGAATTCAGTTAACTGATCGATACAAATGAAGTTCATTCTCGTCAATCGATTCTTTACCAGCTGATCTCTCAGCTGTACACGTCATCAGTTGAAAGCGACAACCGACAAATAGTACAACTACTTGCAACTGGTAGTGGATCGCCGCATTTCAGAAAAAGCAGTGTACGACTGTAAGAGTATATCGACGTGGCAATCAACGGTTAAAATATTCAAATATCCTTTAATGTTACCGTTGAGAGAGAAGCCTATAAATAATCGAAGATAGCAGCCGAAGAGACAAGAACTGATCTTAGCTATCTCATTCTACTTGCTGTTACGCTGTTAAAATATCTACTCATACTTAGAAGCCAAAAGCTCACGTTTACCAGTTATATCAGTAGCATTCAAGGCTACATTCTCGAGCTTAAATAACACTTTGTAATCATTGATAGCTTTTCTAAGTTGTGCTAAGATCAGTTACCATCTGTAAAAGTGTTATATACTAAGAATTTCAGTTGTGGCAAAGTGATAAGTCCAAACTGAAGTAGGTCAGTACAGTATCGTGTATTTGATCAAAGTCCTTTAGTGGATATCCTATCTTCGTGATAGAAGGGGTGACGTAGGAGTTATTCAAGTCTCCGAAAATCCAGAAACATATTGTGTTATCTTTACTTTAGTCGTTACTTTTCAGTTAGTTACTCTATCTTTCAGTCAGTTTATTTTCCGCAACTGTTTAGTTCAGTTTAACTGATTGTCATTGACCGACGGGATATTTAGTATCAGTTTGTAACATAACTGAACTCATATTGTCGAAGAATACTTAAATTCGAGAAGTTTTTATTCAACCCCCCTTTCTAAACACTCTTTATTAGTTTAACCGATTCTTTCAAGTGGTATCAGAGCGGTTATATCTCGTCTCAGAATATCTATACTCAAATTGTTCATTATGTCTTCATTCAACAAGATTCCTATGTTCTCTAGAGAAGACTTCGATGATTGGAAGATCAGGATGCAGGCTCACCTAGCTGCACAAGATGATGATATGTGGTACGTTATAACTGACGGACCCATGAAGATTTTGAAAGCCAACACAGATGTTGCCATTACTGATGGGGCACCTCATCTTATAGAAAAGCCCAGAGAAGAATGGACCATAGAGGATAAAAGAAAAGCCAACATGGATAATGTGGCAAAGGATATACTATACAAGACGATGGATAAAGTAACTTTCAGCAAAATCAAAATGTGCAAGACAGCCAAAGAGATTTGGGAGAAGCTGATCCAGCTCTCCGAAAGGAACGAACAAACCAAAGAAAACAAACTTTCTGTTGTTGTTCAGAAGTTTGACAAAATAAAAATAAGAGTTGGTGAAACGATGTATGATTATGATGAAAGAACCAGCTGCATCATCAATGAACTAAATGCACTTGGAAAAGTGTACTCAAACAAAGAAGTTGTATTGAAGATAATCAAAGGTCTTCCCAAGGAGTGGGACGTGAAAACCATGGCAATGAGAGAATCCAAGGATCTGAACAAAGTTGAGCTTCATGATCTATTTGCTGATTTGAAAGCCTACGAGTTTGAGCTGCAAACTCGAGAAGGAGAATCTTCTACTCCAGCAGTCACAACTGCCTTAGCTGCTGTTAGAACAGAACTAACTGGTTCAGTTGAAAAAGCTGCGCATCAACTAAGCAATGATGCCATGTCATTGTTCATCAAAAAGTTTGGAAGATTTATGAGGAAAAATCAAGGAAACTTTCAAAATAGATATCAAAGAAGCAATTCCAAGGAAGAATCAAACGCTTGGTACAACTGTGTCAAACCAGGTGACTTCATTGCTGACTGTACCAAACCAAATAAAGACAGTCAAGGCTCAACTGAAAGAAGAAAGAAACCATATGAGCACAAAAAGAGATCCAAAGATGATAAGAAGTTCTCCAGGAAGAAGCATGAAGTGCTCTTGGCTGAAGAGAGCAAATCAAAGTGGGCAGACACTGACAGCGAGGAGTCAGAACCAGAAACTTCATGCAGTTCTAGTGACAATGAAGAAGAAGTGAAATGTCTGATGGCTGGTGATACAGAACTGGAGTCCAGCAGCAAACAGTCATTTGACTTTAGCTCAACTGATTTTACGAGAGAAGAACTTATTTCAACATTGCATGACATGGTCAGTGAGTATCATAAGCTTGCCTTATTATTTGAAAAGGCCAGAGCAAAGCAAAATGATCCTATTGGCAATAAGACTACAACTGATGAATCAGTTGACATGTTGAGTCTGAAAAAGGAAATTGCTGAACTCAATACTGAAAGAAGCAAGGGTCAGTTAATGATTCAAAAGTTGATGCTTGAAAATTCAAAGCAAACTGAGCTTATTCAGGCTTGGAACAAATCATCTGTTGCATTGACTGATGTACAGAACTCACAAAAATCAGTTACTGATAAAACTGGTTTAGGGTTCAGTAACCAAGATGAAATGTCTGTCAAAGATACTCGACCAAAACTGAATATGGATAAAAGGAAATACACTCACTTTGTCAAATCAGTTATGGTACAAGAACAAGCTGAGCTAAGTAAACTGATTGAACAGCCAACTCAAAGTATGAACAAGGGCAAAAGATGTGGTATTGGTTATAGCCCAAAAGTTGCGACTGACTCACGAAGTCGGCCACCAAAAATTTTCAGCAAAAAATACTCAAATGGCTACTCAAATTACTATAACAGGAAGCCAGTTCAAAAGAGATACTGGTTGAACAATCAGTTGAAAAAGGGCAAATCACATGTTCTATCTCCTGCAAACCATACACCAAGCACACACAGATTGGGAAAGACCATCTGGAATACAGCAACTGGACGGTTAGTTAGACTGATCCAAGTCTGGATTCCTAAAGGACTAATCAACTTTGGACCCAAATAGAAAAAGGGTACCAGAATCGTATCTTGTGTGTGATTGCAGGTAACAGGTAAAAGCATTGAATCTATATGGTACTTGGATAGTGGATGTTCACGCCACATGACAGGAGATTCAAAATTATTATCTCAACTGGTTAAGTACACTGGACCAAACATCAGTTTTGGAGATAATTCTAGAGGTAAAATTGTGGGTAAGGGTAAGCTTATCCATAGTAACTTCACCATTAATGACGTATTATTAGTTGAGAATCTCAAGTATAATCTGATCAGCATCAGTCAATTATGCGATACTGAATTCTCAGTTCAGTTTGACAAACATTCTTGTTCAGTCAAAAACTCAACTGAAGAGATCATCCTAATTGGCAAAAGGTGTGGAAACACTTATAAAATCAGCTGGAATGATCAACCTTATGCACCAGTATGTTTTATTGCTTCAAAATCCTCTAAAAACTGGTTGTGGCATAAGAGATTAAACCACCTGAACTTCAAGTCTATTGCATATTTGAGTAACCACGATCTTGTTACTGGATTGCCCAAAATGGACTTTATCAAAGACAAAATTTGCTCAGCATGTCAGTTTGGTAAACAAATCAAATCTTCTTTTAAGAACAAGGGTCGTAAATCTTCTTCCCGATGCTTAGAGCTGTTACATATGGATCTATTTGGTCCAATACCAGTCATGAGCTTAGGGGGAATGAAATACACCTTGGTGATTGTAGATGACTTTTCAAGATTCACTTGGGTTATATTTCTCAAGTCCAAAGACCAAACTGCTGCTCAACTGATTAAGCTTTTCAAAAGATTATTAAATGAAAAATCAGTTGGAATTGACAAAATCAGATCCGATCAAGGAACTGAATTTATCAATCAAATTCTTTCAAATTATTTAGAGAATACCGGAATCAAGCATGAGCTCTCAGCAGCTAGAACTCCTCAGCAAAATGGTGTAGCTGAAAGGAGAAATCGGACCCTCAAAGAGGCTGCTAGAACAATGCTTGCTGATTCTAGTATCTCTAAGGTTTTGGGCAGAGCCAGTGAACACTGCGTGTTACACTCAAAACAGATCAATGATTAATAAGAATCATATGAAAACACCTTATGAGATCTGGCATGGAAAAAAAAGTGTGGTTTCCTACTTCAAAATATTCGGCTGCAGATGTTTTATACTTGTCAATGGTAAAACTCATTTAAAAGGCTTTGATGCTAAATCTGCAGAAGGAATATTTCTTGGTTATTCTTCAGTGAGTAAAGCTTATAGAGTCTTCAACAAAAATACTTTAAATGTTGAGGAATCTATCCATGTTGTTTTTGATGAAACTGTACTAACTGATAAGCCAACTAATCAAGTTGAGCTAGCTGATAGATGTAATGCCCGGAAATTTAATCCTAGTAATCGGTAATTATTAAATTATAATTTGATATGATTATGAAAGGATTAATCGGGACATGAAATAAGATTAAGTATGACGGGTGCAAGTGTTGGATAGAAATGGTGGCGCCCGAGCGGTAAGAAATGACCGCCCGAGCGCCAAAGTTCCATAAAAACACATCTTGGACATAAGGTGTGGCGCCCGGGCTGTAGTTTTTGACCGCCCGAGCGCCAAATGTGTAATCCGGAAGAATTGTACAGAAGATGCCGCGCTCGAGAGGTAGTTTATTACCGCCCGAGCGCCGACCGAGATTCATGAAAATGTGACGCGTTTATTTAACCGACCAATTGGATATATATACATATCTATACGTTCGTTTCTTCAGTAGAAAAGAGAAAGAATCGAGAAAAGGGTCAGGGGAAAATTGTTGAAAATCCTTACGCCTTTTTTGAGAAATCTGTCCGTCTGAATTGTAATCTGACTTCAGTACTGTAATCCTATCGACGTGGGCTACACTTTGACGTAAGTTTTGCTACGTTTTGACATGCTATGAAATTATGCTATTGTCAGAATTGAATAGGATTCATATATGATGTTCTTGACATGTTAGACATCGTAGAATCGAAGTCAGATTGATAAACGGACTGATTATGGAATGGTTATGAATTTTTAGGGTATATTGATTTATACCAGACATATTTGAATTGTGATTGGATTACGGATTGTATTGGATATGAGTTATAGATTGTAACTGTTATCTAGTGAATTGGTATTGACGGGGATGTTAAAAATTGTACCGTTATACCGTTGATTTTGAATTAAATCCAGATTGATCAGATTATTATGGAATTGACTGGTATATTGATATGAGATTATTGATATTGTCAGTACCAGACAGATTGTGAGTTCAGGACTTCGACTGAGCCAGAAACCGACGAAAGAAAGGTATAAGTCAATGTGGTATTGAGAGATGGACTTGAGTCGGCTTAGACTTGGGTTTCCCTAAATCACATACTTTACTTTATTGCATTGATATTTGCATTGAGTTGATTGATATACTTGTTTTCTTGAGTTATAGATTACAGGTATTAGAAGAGTAATCTTATGACAGAAGTGCCGTTAGTGGTGGGATCACCACGGGCACATTGCACGATGTCATAAGATGGTGTATTGGCGGATGTGCCAAAGACTGTCACTGGATGTTTGGCTATCGATGTGGATAGGATGGTGGCTTTTTCTATTACTGTTAATCAATATTGTATCGATGTGGATAGATTAGTAGCTCTTCTATTACTGTTAATCGATGTCATATCGATGTGGATAGAATTAGAGTTGCTTCTATTACTGTTAATCGGTACTATATTGATGTGGATAGAATAATAGCTTCCTCTATTACTGGTAATCGATACCGTATTGATGTGAATAGAACTGGAGTCTTTTCTATTACTGTTGATCGATACCATATCAGCGTGGATAGAACTGGAGTCTTTTCTATTACTGCTAGTCGATATACGCATGCCAACTTCTGGAATCGGGATCCCTAGACTAGGATTGAGTCTAGTCTGAATGATGTAGCTACGAGTATTGTCGACAGTTTGATATTGATTATGTTTCAGACTTTGTTACATATATCTGTTACCTGATTACATGCGTTATAGTGTTTATATGATTGCATGTTTCGTTGATTTATACTGGGAGTATATTCTCACCGGTTTATCCGGCTGTTGTCTTGTCTGTATGTGTACTTGACAACAGGTGGGACAGGATCAGGGTCCAGGAGATGAAGAGAGAGATCGTGATTAGAGTGGTGGCACCGGACTTGGACTAGAGATAGGGTTGAACACTTGATAGTAGTTGTCAAACCCTAGTTTGAATAAATGTGTTGTAATACAGGACTTGTATTTTATATACTGATATGTATATATGTTTTAATTTCACTACGTTGCGCATTTTAAAAAAAAAATTTAGACCCTGTTTTTAATTGATTAATTAGTCCCAATTATGATTAAGAACTTGATTAGCGTCCGGGTCCCCACAACAGGTGGTATCAGAGCGATAGATCCCTACGACTGAGATAGAAGCTAGTGAGCGGGGTAGATTGATTTTCTTTCCTGCTTTTGATTGCTAGCATGATTCCTGTTTTAATATATGCTACCTGAATTATCTGATATTGATATGGTATTGTAAATTATTGGAATGGATCAGCTGTAAGATGATCCGAGGAGGCTTGAAACAGGATTATTGTTGGAATTGCTAACCTCTTCGATTATCAGATATGCCTCCGAGAAGAATGCCAGAACAGGGGAGTACCTCAAATCCTCCCATGGATGTGACACCTATAGCAATGGAGAAATTGCTGAAAAGATTTCAGTCATTCCATTCACCGACTTTGAAAGGAACGGAGAATTCCGTAGAATGTGAGAGTTGGTTGGACGACATTGAATCGTTGTTCGAATCTTTGGAATATACTGAGGAAAAGAGGGTGAAACTGATCGGACACCAGTTGCATGACGTTGCTAAACACTGGTGGAACACGACAAAACGGGCTTTGGAATTACGAGGTACGGCCATTACCTGGAATGTGTTTAAGACTGAATTCTATCTACGGTTCTTTCCAGTTTCATATAGGAAGGACAAGGGAGCCGAGTTTGCAAACTTGAGACAGGGCCAGTTAAACATTGAGGATTATGTGGCTAAGTTCTCTACTCTGCTCCGATTTGCCCCGCATGTGGCTGGGAGTGATGAGGCCGTTGCAGACCAGTTCATAAATGGTCTAAATCCTGAAATTTTTACCTTGGTGAATACCGGGAGGCCAAACAATTTCACTGATGCTCTGAATCGAGCTAAGGGAGCCGAAGCCGGATTGATAAGACAGAAAGAAGCTTCGTTTGTGCCTTCAGCACCGAGATCACAGCTGCCTCCACCAGCTCCCCGATTTGAGAGCGGCGGTGGAAGTGGGAAGAAAGACTTCCTGAAAGCTAAGGGGAAGAAATTCAAGAAAGCTGGAAGTAGTTCATCCAGTTCGAGTGGCTCTTGACAGACTGGTCAGGGCCAGAGTTACACAGGACCCTACTGTAGCACTTGTGGAGGGAAGCATTCCACCGAGCAGTGCCGAGGAGTGTTCGGCAACTGCCGCATTTGTAAACAGCAGGGACACTTTGCTCGAGTGTGTCCACAGAGAGGTGCCCAGGGATCACAGGCAGCTGAGTCATCTGGATCAGTGGCCCAGACAGGGAGACGACCCTCTGCCGTTCATTCCTTTCAGAAAGCACCGCCTCCCCAGTCTCAGCTGAGGCCAGGAGGGGGCCAGACAGCGAGCCAGCCTCCTCGACAGCAGGCCCGACTATTTTCTTTGACTGAAGAGCAAGCACAGGATGCACCTGATGATGTCGTGGCAGGTAACTGTTTTATTTCTGGTTATCCTGCATATGTGCTGATTGACACTGGTGCATTGCATACTTTTATTTCCGAGAGATTTGCATTGAGTCATGCGTTACCTATTGAGTCATTGTCTGCGGTAGTGTCTGTCTCTTCTCTAGTAGGGACAGGTGTGATGTCAGTGAAAACTGTTAAATCTAGTATACTGCAGTACGATGGGCATACGATGGAGTTAGACTGTATTGTGCTTGGGTTATCTGACTTTGATTGTATTATCGGTATCGATATGTTGGCCAAGTACCGAGCTACAGTCGATTGTTTCCACAAGATTGTTCGATTCAGACCTGAAATAGCTGAGGAGTGGAAATTTTATGGTAAGGGTTCTCGTTCTAGAATTCCTTTGATATCTGCAATGAATATGACTCTATTGTTGCAGAAAGGAGCGGATGGATTCCTGGTATATTCAGTTGATTTACTGAAATCGAGCCCATCATTGGCGGATTTGCCAGTGGTGTGTGAGTTTGCTGATGTCTTTCCAGATGAGATTCCTGGATTGCCTCCGATTCGAGAGATAGACTTCAGCATTGAGTTAATGCCAGGAACAGTTCCGATTTCGAGAGCTCCATACAGGATGGCACCGATCGAATTAAAAGAATTGAAAGAACAGTTGGAGGATTTGCTAGCCAAGGGGTATATCAGACCGAGTGTGTCTCCTTGGGGTGCTCCAATACTGTTCGTGAGGAAGAAAGACTGGTCGATGAGACTTTGTATCGACTACAGGCAACTGAACAAGGCAACGGTAAAGAATAAATATCCATTGCATCGTATTGATGATTTATTTGATCAGTTGCAGGGTTCTTCGGTGTATTCCAAGATCGATTTGAGATCTGGATATCATCAACTGAGAGTCAGGGATTCTGATATATCAAAGACAGCATTCAGAACCAGGTATGGACACTATGAGTTTATTGTCATGCCTTTTGGTTTGACGAATGCACCAGCGGTATTTATGGGATTGATGAACCGCGTCTTTCAGAAATATTTGGATGATTTCGTTATCATATTCATTGATGATATATTGATATATTCAAAGAATATGATTGAACATGCTAATCATCTGAGGACTGTGTTAAGAATTTTGAGGGCAGAGAAACTGTATGCTAAGTTGTCGAAATGCGAGTTCTGGTTGAAACAGGTGGTATTTCTGGGGCATATTATATCGGCAGACGGTATATCAGTTGATCCCAGTAAGGTTGAGGCAGTGATTTCGTGGCTGAGACCGACATCTGTACCAGAGATACGCAGCTTTATGGGTTTGGCAGGATATTATCGCCGATTCATTAAAGATTTTTCGAGTATTGCCAAGCCTATTACACAGTTAACTCAGAAGAATGCTCCGTTTAATTGGTCTGAAGACCTGTGAGACCAATTTTCTTGAACTGAAAAAGAGATTGACCAGTGCGTCTGTGTTAACGATTCCTTCAGGCACTGGTGACTTTGTCGTTTATTGTGATGCATCTCACCGAGGATTGGGTTGTGTTTTAATGCAGCGGGGGCATGTGATTGCTTATGCCTCGAGACAGCTGAAACCCCATTAAACTCGTTACCCAATTCATGATCTTGAATTGGCAGCCATAGTCTTTGCTTTGAAGATATGACGACATTATTTATACGGTGAGAAATTTGAAATCTATTCTGATCATAAGAGCTTGAAATATCTGTTTTCGCAATCAGAGTTGAATATGAGACAGCGGAGATGGCTAGATTTATTGAAAGACTTTGATTGTGAGATTAAATATTATCCAGGAAAGTCCAATGCAGCAGTAGATGCACTGAGTCGAAAGGTATGTGCACTATCCTTATCGACGATAGGTGTTTCGCATTTGATAGAAGACTGTTGTTTGTCTGGATTAGCTTTTGAAACAAATCGTCAGCCTATGAGATTGTGTGCTATTCGGGCTGAACCAGAGCTACTTTTGAAAATTAAAGAAGCTCAGAAAAGTGATCAGAATATACAGAAATCGATTGTTATGGTCAGAACTGGTCATCAATCGGAATATCAGGTGAGAAATGACATTTTGTATGTGAATAATCGTCTGGTTGTGCCAAATGTTTCGGATTTGAGACAGCGAATACTGACAGAAGCGCACAACAGTCGTTTTAGCATTCATCCTGGTGGCAGAAAAATGTATAATGATTTAAAGACACAGTATTGGTGGAAACAAATGAAATCTGATGTGACTGAATTTGTATCAAAGTGTCTCAATTGCCAACTGGTGAAGGCTGAAAGAAAGAAACCTGGAGGACTGCTACAGAGTTTGTCCATTCCTGAATGGAAATGGGATCACATTTCCATGGATTTTGTGACACAGTTACCACGTTCCTCCCGAGGTTGTGATGCGATTTGGGTCGTAATTGATCGATTGACCAAATCAGCATGCTTTATTCCATACAAAATGACCTATAGATATGATCAGATGGCCGATATTTATGTTCGAGAAGTGGTGAAACTGCACGGAGTGCCAAAGTCGATTGTTTCAGACCGTGACCCTCGGTTTACATCGCACTTTTGGCAGAGTTTGCAGCAAGCTCTCGGTACAAAGTTACATCTTAGTACCGCATATCATCCACAGACCGACGGACAGTCAGAACGGACGATCCAGACATTGGAAGATATGCTAAGAGCGGTAGTGCTTGACTTTAGCACTGGTTGGCAAGATGCATTGCCACTTTGCGAATTTTCGTACAACAACAGCTATCAGACGAGTATTGAGATGGCCCCATTTGAAGCGTTGTACGGAAAAAAATGCAGATCCCCTCTTTATTGGGATGATATCTCTGAAGTTCCTGAGACTGGACCTGTTATGATCAGAGATATGACTGAGAAAGTGAAATTGATTCAGAGGAAAATGAAGGCAGCCCAAGACCGACAAGCCAAATATGCCAACCTTCGACGACGACCGTTGGTATTTGAGGTAGGAGACCGAGTGTTCATGAAGATTTCACCTTTCAGGGGTGTTGTCTGATTTGGAAAGAAAGGGAGTCTCCACGATATGTCGGTCCTTATGAGATTCTTGAAAAGATAGGAGATCGAGCCTATCGACTTGCATTGCCGCTTTCATTATCCGGAATACATGATGTCTTTCATGTATCGATGCTGCGGAAATATCTCACTGATGATTCACATGTTATTCAACCAGACGAGACTGAGCTGGATGAGACATTGAGTTATGTCGAGAAGCCGATCCGGATTATCGATCGTAAAGAAAAACAGCTCAGAACAAAAATAATTCCGTTGGTGAAAGTACAATGGACTCGTCATGGTGTTGAAGAAGCTACTTGGGAGACTGAGTTTGATATGAGACAAGAATTCCCAGCATTATTTCACTGATGTAAATGTTCTTATACAGTTCTTGTATATATACTCCTTGTTAATACGAATGAGATGTCTGTGATTTCGGGGACGAAATCATATCTTAGGGGGGGAGAAATGTAATGCCCGGAAATTTAATCCTAGTAATCGGTAATTATTAAATTATAATTTGATATGATTATGAAAGGATTAATCGGGACATGAAATAAGATTAAGTATGACGGGTGCAAGTGTTGGATAGAAATGGTGGCGCCCGAGCGGTAAGAAATGACCGCCCGAGCGCCAAAGTTCCATAAAAACACATCTTGGACAGAAGGTGTGGCGCCCGGGCGGTAGTTTTTGACCGCCCGAGCGCCAAATGTGTAATCCGGAAGAATTGGACAGAAGATGCCGCGCTCGAGCGGTAGTTTATTACCGCCCGAGCGCCGACCGAGATTCATGAAAATGTGACGCGTTTCTATAACCGACCAATTGGATATATATACATATCTATACGTTCGTTTCTTCAGTAGAAAAGAGAAAGAATCGAGAAAAGGGTCAGGGGAAAATTGTTGAAAATCCTTACGCCTTTTGTGAGAAATCCGTCCGTCTGAATTGTAATCTGACTTCAGTACTGTAATCCTATCGACGTAGGCTACACTTTGACGTAAGTTTTGCTACGTTTTGACATGCTTTGAAATTATGCTATTGTCAGAATTGAATAGGATTCATATATGATGTTCTTGACATGTTAGACATCGTAGAATCGAAGTCAGATTGAGAAAACGGACTGATTATGGAATGGTTATGAATTTTTAGGGTATATTGATTTATACCAGACAGATTTGAATTGTGATTGGATTACGGATTGTATTGGATATGAGTTATAGATTGTAACTGTTATCTAGTGAATTGGTATTGACGGGGATGTTAAAAATTGTACCGTTATACCGTTGATTTTGAATTAAATCCAGATTGATCAGATTATTATGGAATTGACTGGTATATTGATATGAGATTATTGATATTGTCAGTACCTGTGGGGACCCGGACGCTAATCAAGTTCTTAATCATAAATGAGACTAATTAATCAATTACAAACAGGGTCTAAATTTTTTTTTAAAATGCGGAACGTAGTGAAATCAAACCATATATATATATCAGTATATATATAAAATACAAGTCCTGTATTTCACACATTTATTCAAACTAGGGTTTAAAAACTACTATCAAGTGTTCAACCCTATCTCTAGTCCAAGTCCGGAGCCTCCACGCTAATCACGATCTCTCCCATCTCCTGGACCCTGATCCTGTCCCACCTGTTGTCAAGTACACATACAGACAAGACAACAGCCGGATAAACCGGTGAGAATATACTCCCAGTATAAATCAATGAAACATGCAATCATATAAACAAATATAAAGCATGTAATCAGGTAACATGAATATGTATCTTAATCCGAAACATAAACAATACTCGTAGCTACATCATTTAAGACTAGACTCAATCCTAGTCTAGGGATCCCGGTTTCCAGATGTGGTATTCCTATATCGAATTCCGTAAAGGAGGGAACCATAATCTCTATTACTCGATATAACCAGTGCCCGGGTATTCCTATATCGAATTCCGTAATAGAAGAATTCCAACCCCTTCACTCGATATAACCAAATATGGTGTTCCTATATCGAATTCCGTAATGGATTCCATTACTCGATATAACCATACATCCAGTGTCCTGACCTATCCGTCATGGACTGTAGCCCTATCGCTAGCATCCTATCTTGTGACATCGTGCAATGTGCCGTGGCGATACCACCACTATCCGGCACGGTGTGTCACCAGACAGTTCGACTAATACCTGTCATCTAAATATCAAGAGCACAGTATATTAATCAATTAAATGCAAATATCAATGCAATAAATAAAGTATGTGATTTAGGGAAACCCAAGTCCAAGCCGACTCAAGTCCATCTCCCAATACCACATTGACTTATACCTTTCTTTGCAGTCTCGGTTTCCCGCTCAGTCAAAGTCCTGACCTCAAGGCCTGTCTGGTACTGACAATATCAACAGTCTCATATCAATATACCAGTCAATTCCATAATAATCTGATCAATCTGGATTTAATTCAAAATCACAGTATAACGGTACAATTCTAGTATCTCCGTCTATACCAATTCACTAGATAATAGTTACAATCTATAACCCATATCCAATACAATCTCTAATCAATCCCTAATCCAAATCTGTCTGGTATCAACTGATTATAATCAGAAAATCATAACAATGCCATAATCAGTCTATTTCTTAATCTGACTTCGATTCTATGATGTCTACTATGTCAAGAACAACATATATGAGTTCCATTCAATTCTGACAATAGCATAATTTCAAAGCATGTCAAAACGTAGCAATACTTACGTCAAAGTGTAGCCTACGTCGATAGGAACTCGGTACCGAAGTCGGATTTAATATCTAACGGACGGATTGATCGTAAATCAAATTCTAAAATCAAGGATCCAAAGTTTCCTCTGAATTCTCCTTTTCTTCCTTCTGAGTACGGTTTGCATGTATATATATATATATACCATCTCGCACTTGCTTAAGCCAAGTGGCTTATTTTTCGCAGCGCACGTCTCTCGCTCGGGCGGACATAAATTTCCGCCCGGGCGAGCAACTCTCGGCCCTCCTGCGCGATTCAGTCTCGCTCGAGCGGACAAAAACTTCCGCCCGGGCGAGCTACTTTCGGCCCACATCTTGGCTCTTCCTATTTCCTGGTCCAATAAAATCTCGGACTGGCCCGGCTATAACCACATTCAGTCATAATCAATAATCTCATATTAATCTCATCAAAATCTCGGGCATTACATTTCTCCCCCCCTAAGATACGATTTCGTCCTCGAAATCATAGGCATTTCATTCGTATCACTAAGGAGTATACAAACACTGTATAAGAAATTTACATCAGTGAAATAATGCTGGGAATTCCTGTCTCATATCTGATTCAGTCTCCCACGTGGCTTCTTCAACACCATGACGAGTCCATTGAACTTTCACAAGAGGAATCGTCTTTGTTCTGAGCTGTTTTTCTTTATGATCGATAATCCGGATCGGTTTCTCGACATAACTCAATGTCTCATCCAGCTCAGTCTTGTCTGGTCGAATCACGTGAGAATCATCAGGGAGATATTTCCGCAGCATCGATACATGAAAGACATCATGTATCTCAGATAATGAAGGCGGCAAAGCAAGTCGATAGGCACGATCTCCTATCTTTTCGAGAATCTCATAAGGACCTACATATCGTGGAGACAATTTCCCTTTCTTGCCAAATCTGACAACTCCTCTGAAAGACGAAATTTTCAGGAATACTCGGTCTCCAGCCTCAAATACCAATGGTCGTCGTCTGATGTTGGCATACTTGGCTTGTCTGTCCTGAGCTGCCTTCATTTTCTTTTGAATCAATTTAACTTTCTCGGTCATATCTCTGATCATATCAGGTCCAGTCTCAGGAACTTCAGAGATATCATCCCAATACAGAGGGGATCGACATTTCTTTCCGTACAACGCTTCGAATGGTGCCATCTCAATACTCGTCTGATAGCTGTTGTTGTACGAAAACTCACAAAGAGGCAATGCATCTTGCCAAGTAGTGCTAAAATCTAGCACCACTGCTCTCAGCATATCTTCCAGGGTCTGGATAGTTCGCTCTGACTGTCCATCGGTCTGTGGATGATATGCGGTGCTCAAATGTAACTTCGTACCAAGAGCTTGCTGTAAACTCTGCCAGAAGTGCGAAGTAAATCGAGGATCACGATCTGAAACAATCGATTTCGGCACTCCGTGCAATCTAACCACTTCCTTGACATAAATATCAGCCATCTGATCATATCGGTACGTCATCTTGTATGGAATAAAACATGCTGATTTGGTCAATCGATCAATCACGACCCAAATCGCATCACAACCTCGGGAGGATCTCGGCAACTGTGTCACAAAATCCATGGAAATGTGATCCCATTTCCATTCAGGAATGGATAAACTCTGTAACAATCCTCCTGGTTTCTTTCTTTCAGCTTTCACCTGTTGGCAATTCAGACACTTGGCTACAAATTCGGTCACATCATATTTCATTTGTTTCCACCAATACTGTGTCTTTAAATCATTATACATTTTTCTGCCACCAGGATAAATACTGAATCGACTGTTGTGCGCTTCTGACAATATCTGTCGTCTCAAATCTGAAACATTCGGCACAACCAGGCGATTATTCACATACAAGACGTTATCACGTACCTGATACTCTGATCGATGTCCTGCTCTAACCATCGATACTGATTTCTGTACATTCTGATCACCTCGCTGAGCTGCCTTAATTCTCATAATCAGCTCTGGTTCTACTTGCACCGTATAAAGTCTTAACGGTCCATAATCTGTTTCAAATTCTAATCCAGACAAACAGCAGTCTTCTATCAAATTCGATACACCAATCGTCGATAAGGATAGTGCACATACCTTTCGACTCAGTGCATCAGCTGCTGCATTGGACTTCCCTGGATAATACTTGATTTCACAATCGAAATCTTTCAATAAATCCAGCCATCTTCGCTGTCTCATATTCAATTCTGATTGCGAAAACAGATATTTCAAGCTTTTATGATCAGAATAAATTTCGAATTTCTCACCGTACAGATAATGTCGCCATATCTTCAATGCAAAGACTATGGCTGCCAATTCAAGATCATGAATTGGGTAACGAGTCTCATGTGGTTTCAATTGTCTAGAGGCATAGGCAATGACATGCCCTCGCTGCATCAGTATACACCCCAACCCTCTGTGAGATGCATCACAATAAACCACAAAGTCACCAGTACCTGAAGGAATCGTCAACACAGGCGCACTGGTTAATCTTTTCTTTAATTCAAGAAAACTGGTCTCACATTCCTCAGACCAATTAAACGGGGCATTTTTCTGAGTCAACTGTGTAATCGGTTTGGCAATACTCGAAAAATCTTGAATAAATCGTCGGTAATATCCTGCCAAACCCATAAAACTGCGAATTTCCGGCACAGATGTAGGTCTCGGCCAAGAAATCACTGCCTCAACCTTACTAGGATCAACTGATATACCGTCTCCCGATATAATGTGACCCAAAAACACAACCTGTTTCAGCCAAAACTCGCATTTCGACAGTTTCGCATACAACTTCTCAGTTCTCAGAATTCTCAACACCGTCCTCAGATGATTAGCATGCTCAATCATATTCTTTGAATAAATCAATATATCATCAATGAATATGATCACAAAATCATCTAAGTATTTCTGAAAGACGCGGTTCATCAATCCCATAAATACCGCTGGTGCATTCGTCAAACCAAAAGGCATGACAATAAACTCATAATGTCCATACCTCGTTCTGAATGCTGTCTTTGAGATATCAGAGTCCTTGACTCTCAGTTGATGGTATCCAGATCTCAAGTCGATCTTGGAATACACAGATGAACCTTGCAACTGATCAAACAGATCATCAATACGAGGCAAGGGGTATTTATTCTTTACCGTTGCCTTGTTCAGTTGCCTATAGTCGATACAAAGTCTCATTGACCCGTCTTTCTTTCTCACGAACAGTACTGGAGCACCCCAAGGAGATACACTCGGTCTGATATATCCTTTGGCCAGTAAATCCTCCAACTGTTCTTTCAATTCTTTCAACTCGATCGGTGCCATCCTGTAAGGAGCTCTCGAAATCGGAACTGTTCCTGGCATCAGCTCAATGCTGAAGTCTATCTCTCGAATCGGAGGCAATCCCGGAATCTCATCTGGAAAGACATCAGCAAACTCGCACACCACTGGCAAATCTGCCAATGCTGGGCTCGTTTTCAGTAAATCAACTGAATATACCAGGAATCCATCCGCTCCCTTCTGCAATAATCGAGTCATATTTATTGCAGATATTAAAGGAATTCTCGCTCGAGAACCCTTACCATAAAATTTCCACTCCTTAGCCATCTCAGGTCTGAATCGAACAATCTTGTGGAAACAATCGACTGTAGCTCGGTACTTGGTCAACATGTCGATGCCGACAATGCAATCAAAATCAGATAAACCAAGAACAATACAGTCTAACTCAATCGTATGTCCGTCGTACTGCAGTATACACGATTTCACAGATTTCACCGATATCAAACCTGTTCCTAACGGCGACGTGACAGATACTACAGTAGCTAAGGACTCAACAGGCAATGAATGCATTAAAGCAAATCGCTCAGACATAAAAGTATGTGAGGCACCAGTATCAATCAGTACGTAAGCAGGATAACCAGAAATAAAACAGTTACCTGCAACTACATCATCAGGTGCATCCTGTGCCTGCTCCTCGGTCAAAGCAAAAACTCTGGCCTGCTGTCTCGGAGGCTGGCTCACGATCTGGCCCCCTCCTGGCCTCTGCTGTGACAGAGTAGACGGTGCTGGCTGAAAAGTATGCACGACAGACGGTCGTCTACCTGTCTGAGCCGCTGATCCAGACGACTCAGCAGCCTGTGATCCCTGGGCACTCCTTTGGGGACACACTCGAGCAAAGTGTCCATGCTGTCTACAGATACGACAGCTGCCAACTACTCCTCGGCACTGATCTGTGGAATGTCTCCCTCCACAAGTACTACAGTACGGTCCTGCATAGCTCTGGATCTGACCGGTCTGTCTAGAGCCACTCGAACTGGACGAGGTAGTCCCTGATTTCTTGAATTGCTTCCCTCTAGCCTTCAAGAAATCCTTCTTTCCGCTACCGCTGCTGCCACCTTCAAATCGAGGAGGTGGTTGCTGTCCCGGTGCTGGAAGCACAACCGAAGCCTCTCTCTGCCTCATCAGGCCTGCCTCGGCTCCCTTGGCTCTGTTCAGGGCATCGGTGAAGTTGTTAGGCCTCCCAGTATTCACCAGCGTAAAAATCTCAGGATTTAGGCCATTTATGAACTGGTCTGCTACGGCCTCATCATGTTCAGCTACGTGGGGAGCAAATCGGAGCAATGTCGAAAACTTAGCCACATAATCCTCAATGTTCAACTGCCCTTGTTTCAGGTTTGCAAACTCGGCTCCCTTGTCCTTCCTATAAGAAACTGGAAAGAACCGTAGATAAAATTCAGTCTTAAACACATTCCAGGTAATTGCCGTACCTCGCTGTTCCAATGCCCTTTTTGTCGTAATCCACCAGTGTTTAGCAACGTCATGCAACTGGTGTATTATCAGTTTCGCCCTCTTTTCCTCCGTATACTCCAAAGAGTCAAACAGTGATTCAATGTCGTCCAACCAACTTTCACAATCCACGGAGTTCTCCGTTCCTTTCAAAGTCGGTGGATGAAATGACTGAAACCGTTTCAGCAATTTCTCCATTGCTGTAGGTGTCACATCCATGGGAGGATTCGAGGTACTCCCCTGTTCTGGCATTCTCCTCGGAGGCATATCTGATAACCAAAAGGGTTAGCGGTTCCAACAATAATCCTGTTTCAAGCCTCCCTGGATCATCTTACAGCTGATCCATTCCAATAATACACAATACCATATCAATAGCAGATAAGTCAGGTAACATGTATTAAAGCGGTAAACATGCTAGCAATCAAAAGCAAGGAAAGAAAATCTCATTCTACCCCGCTCACTAGCTCCTATCTCAATCTCAAGGATCTATCGCTCTGATACCACCTGTTGTGGGGACCCGGACGCTAATCAAGTTCTTAATCATAAATGGGACTAATTAATCAATTACAAACAGGGTCTAAATTTTTTTTTTAAAATGCGGAACGTAGTGAAATCAAACCATATATATATATCAGTATATATATAAAATACAAGTCCTGTATTTCACACATTTATTCAAACTAGGGTTTAAAAACTGCTATCAAGTGTTCAACCCTATCTCTAGTCCAAGTCCGGAGCCTCCACGCTAATCACGATCTCTCTCATCTCCTGGACCCTGATCCTGTCCCACCTGTTGTCAAGTACACATACAGACAAGACAACAGCCGGATAAACCGGTGAGAATATACTCCCAGTATAAATCAATGAAACATGCAATCATATAAACAAATATAAAGCATGTAATCAGGTAACATGAATATGTATCTTAATACGAAACATAAACAATACTCGTAGCTACATCATTTAAGACTAGACTCAATCCTAGTCTAGGGATCCCGGTTTCCAGATGTGGTATTCCTATATCGAATTCCGTAAAGGAGGGAACCATAATCTCTATTACTCGATATAACCAGTGCCCCGGTATTCCTATATCGAATTCCGTAATAGAAGAATTCCAACCCCTTCACTCGATATAACCAAATATGGTGTTCCTATATCGAATTCCGTAATGGATTCCATTACTCGATATAACCATACATCCAGTGTCCTGACCTATCCGTCATGGACTGTAGCCCTATCGCTAGCATCCTATCTTGTGACATCGTGCAATGTGCCGTGGCGATACCACCACTATCCGGCACGGTGTGTCACCAGACAGTTCGACTAATACCTGTCATCTAAATATCAAGAGCACAGTATATTAATCAATTAAATGCAAATATCAATGCAATAAATAAAGTATGTGATTTAGGGAAACCCAAGTCCAAGCCGACTCAAGTCCATCTCCCAATACCACATTGACTTATACCTTTCTTTGCAGTCTCGGTTTCCCGCTCAGTCAAAGTCCTGACCTCAAGGCCTGTCTGGTACTGACAATATCAACAGTCTCATATCAATATACCAGTCAATTCCATAATAATCTGATCAATCTGGATTTAATTCAAAATCACAGTATAACGGTACAATTCTAGTATCTCCGTCTATACCAATTCACTAGATAATAGTTACAATCTATAACCCATATCCAATACAATCTCTAATCAATCCCTAATCCAAATCTGTCCGGTATCAACTGATTATAATCAGAAAATCATAACAATGCCATAATCAGTCTATTTCTTAATCTGACTTCGATTCTATGATGTCTACTATGTCAAGAACAACATATATGAGTTCCATTCAATTCTGACAATAGCATAATTTCAAAACATGTCAAAACGTAGCAATACTTACGTCAAAGTGTAGCCTACGTCGATAGGAACTAGGTACCGAAGTCGGATTTAATATCTAACGGACGGATTGATCGTAAATCAAATTCTAAAATCAAGGATCCAAAGTTTCCTCTGAATTCTCCTTTTATTCCTTCTGAGTACGGTTTGCATGTATATATATATATATACCATCTCGCACTTGCTTAAGCCAAGTGGCTTATTTTTCGCAGTGCACGTCTCTCGCTCGGGCGGACATAAATTTCCGCCCGGGCGAGCAACTCTCGGCCCTCCTGCGCGATTCAGTCTCGCTCGGGCGGACAAAAACTTCCGCCCGGGCGAGCTACTTTCGGCCCACATCTTGGCTCTTCCTATTTCCTGGTCCAATAAAATCTCGGACTGGCCCGGCTATAACCACATTCAATCATAATCAATAATCTCATATTAATCTCATCAAAATCTCGGGCATTACAGTACCAGACAGATTGTGAGTTCAGGACTTCGACAAAGCCAGAAACCGACGAAAGAAAGGTATAAGTCAATGTGGTATTGGGAGATGGACTTGAGTCGGCTTAGACTTGGGTTTCCCTAAATCACATACTTTACTTTATTGCATTGATATTTGCATTGAGTTGATTGATATACTTGTTTTCTTGAGTTATAGATTACAGGTATTAGAAGAGTAATCTTATGACAGAAGTGCCGTTAGTGGTGGGATCACCACGGGTGTAATGCCCGAGAATTTAATCATGGTAATCTGTAATTATTGATGTATAATTTGATATGATTATGAAAGGATTAATCGGGACATGAAATACAAGTATGTGTGAAAAGTGTGTATATGTGTGAGAAGCTCCACGCACATGCGCGAACCAATGCGCGCACATGCGCGCAGCAGGCAGTAGGTTTCGCGCATATGCGCGGGTGAATGCGCGCATATGCGCGAAGAGGCCAGTAGCATGATTGCCGAGACAGCATGTTGGGCGCACATGCGCGGTCAGAGTTGCGCATATGCTCGACACCTCCAGAGCGTTTGGCGCACGTGCGCGAGAATAAGTGCGCATATGCGCGAGTGGCCGAGTTGTACATTGCGCAGACCAGTAGGTCTCGCGCATATGCGCCGAGGAAGTCGCGCATATGCGCGAGACGTGTTTGGCTAAGGACGCGCCATTTGCCTTCATGCATGTAGGTGGATGTATAAATATATATAGGATTATGCATATAATCCTTCAGAATCATCCGCAAGAAATCGAGAAAGGGGTTGGAGAAAAGTTATTGAAAATCCTTACGCTTTTTCTGAGAAATCCGTCCGTCTGATTTTGATTCCGACTTCGGTACCGAGTTCCTAGCAACGTAGGCTACAACTGGACGTAAGTTTTGCTACGTTTTGACATGCTTGGAAATTATGCTATTGTCAGAATTAAATAGGATTCATATATGATGTTCTTGACATGTTAGACATCGTAAAATCGAAGTCAGATTAAGAAATAGACTGATTATGGAATTGTTATGAATTTCTGATGATAATCAGTTGATATCGGACAGATTTGGATTATGGATTGATTATAGATTGAATTGGATATAGGTTATAGATTGTAACTGTTATCTGGTGAATTTGTATTGACGGGAATATTGAGATTGTACAGTTATGCCGTCAATTTTGAATTAAATCCAGATTGATCAGATTGTTATGGAATTGACTGGTATATTGATATGAGACTATTGATATTGTCAGTACCAGACAGGCTCTGAGTTCAGGACTTTGACTGAGCGGGAAACCGAGACTGCAACGAAAGGTATAAGTCAATGTGGTATTGGGAGATGGACTTAAGTCGGTTTAGACTTGGGTTTCCCTAAATCACATACTTTACTTTATTGCATTGATATTTGCATTGATTGATGATATACTTGTTTTCTGGAGTTATAGATTACATGTATTAGACGAGTAGTCTTATGACAGAAGTGCCGTTAGTGGTGGGATCACCACGGGCACATTGCACGATGTCATAAGATGGTGTATTGGCGGATGTGCCAAAGTCTGTCACTGGATGTTTGGCTATCGATGTGGATAGGATGGTGGCTTTTTCTATTACTGTTAATCATTATTGTATCGATGTGGATAGATTGTAGCTCTTCTATTACTGTTAATCGATGTCATATCGATGTGGATAGAATTAGAGTTGCTTCTATTACTGTTAATCGGTACTATATTGATGTGGATAGAATAACAGCTTCCTCTATTACTGGTGATCGATACCGTATCGATGTGAATAGAACTGGAGTCTTTTCTATTACTGTTGATCGATACCATATCGGCGTGGATAGAACTGGAGTCTTTTCTATCACTGTTAGTCGATATACACATGCCAACATCTGGAAACCGGGATCCCTAGACTAGGATTGAGTCTAGTCTGACTTATGATTGACGTCGACAGTTTGATTTGATATTGTTTATGTTTCAGATTTTGATCCATATTCATGTTACCTAATCACATGCTTTATATTGTTTATATGATTGCATGTTTCGTTGATTTATACTGGGATTATATTCTCACCGGTATATCCAGCTGTTGTCTTGTCTGTATGTGTACTTGACAACAGGTGGGATAGGTTCAGGGCCGAGAAGATGAAGAGAGAGATCGTGATTAGCGTGGTGGCACCGGACTTGGACTAGAGATAGGGTTGAACACTCGATAGTAATTGTCAAACCCTAGTTTGAATAAATGTGTTGTAATACAGGACTTGTATTTTATATACTGATATGTATATATGTTTTAATTTCACTACGTTCCGCATTTAAAAAAAAAAAAAAAAAAAATAGACCCTGTTTATAATTGATTAATTAGTCCCAAAGATGATTAAGAACTTGATTAGCATCCGGGTCCCCACAACAGGCACATTGCACGATGTCATAAGATGGTGTATTGGCGGATGTGCCAAAGACTGTCACTGGATGTTTGGCTATCGATGTGGATAGGATGGTGGCTTTTTCTATTACTGTTAATCAGTATTGTATCGATGTGGATAGATTAGTAGCTCTTCTATTACTGTTAATCGATGTCAAATCGATGTGGATAGAATTAGAGTTGCTTCTATTACTGTTAATCGGTACTATATTGATGTGGATAGAATAATAGCTTCCTCTATTACTGGTAATCGATACCGTATCGATGTGAATAGAACTGGAGTCTTTTCTATTACTGTTGATCGATACCATATCGGCGTGGATAGAACTGGAGTCTTTTCTATTACTACTAGTCGATATACGCATGCCAACTTCTGGAATCGGGATCCCTAGACTAGGATTGAGTCTAGTCTGAATGATGTAGCTACGAGTATTGTCGACAGTTTGATATTGATTATGTTTCAGACTTTGTTACATATATCTGTTACCTGATTACATGCGTTATAGTGTTTATATGATTGCATGTTTCGTTGATTTATACTGGGAGTATATTCTCACCGGTTTATCCGGCTGTTGTCTTGTCTGTATGTGTACTTGACAACAGGTGGGACAGAATCAGGGTCCAGGAGATGAAGAGAGAGATCGTGATTAGAGTGGTGGCACCGGACTTGGACTAGAGATAGGGTTGAACACTTGATAGTAGTTGTCAAACCCTAGTTTGAATAAATGTGTTGTAATACAGGACTTGTATTTTATATACTGATATGTATATATGTTTTAATTTCACTACGTTCCGCATTTTAAAAAAAAAAAATTTAGACCCTGTTTTTAATTGATTAATTAGTCCCAATTATGATTAAGAACTTGATTAGCGTCCGGGTCCCCACAATAGATTTACAGATATAAGCTTGGATGATGATGATGAATAAGACACCCATATCAATCAAAGCAACCTCCAAACACCTGAACCAGAAGTATTAGATCAACCAGAAGAACCAGAAGAACTGTTCCTAATGATCAGTTAATAGAGCAACCAAATGAGAATCAGTTGCCAACTGAATTAGCGTCAACAGAAACTGAAGACACTCAGTTACCTACTGAAGAAATTGCTGATATAGAAACAACAAATGCTGAACTCAGATGGAAGAAATCACACCCTCCAGAGTTGGTAATAGGTAATCCATCTGATCCAGTTAGAACAAGAAATCAGATGCTCAATATATTCTTTCATTCAGCTTTCGTATTACAACTAGAACCCAAGAAGACTGATGAAGCTCTTGCTGATCCAAACTGGATAAATGCAATGCAAGAGGAGCTAAATCAGTTTATCCATAACAATGTCTGGAACTTAGTTCCAAGACCAATTTCAAAAACTATTATAGGTACAAAATAGGTGTACAGGAACAAATTGAAAGAAGATGGTTCAGTTGTGCGCAACAACGCAAGGCTAGTAGCACAAGGATATAGGCAAGAAGAAGGAATTGATTACGATGAAACATATGCAGCAGTTGCAAGACTGGAGCCAATCAGAATATTCCTTGCCTATGCTTCATTCAAAAACTTCAAAGTCTATCAAATGGATGTAAAGAGTGCATTTCTGAATGGCCAGTTGCAGGAAGAAGTCTATGTTGAACAACCTCCAGGTTTTATCAATCATCACCTTCCTGACCATGTCTACCATTTGAACAAAGCCTTATATGGTCTTAAACAAGCTCCAAGAGCTTAGTATGAAAATCTTTCAAAATTTCTAACTGATCACGATTTTTCTGTTGGATCAGTTGATAAGAAATTGTTCAAATTTTCCAAGAATGATCATATTCTACTCGTTCAAATTTATGTTGATGACATTATTTTTGGGTCAACTAACCCCAAATTATGCGATAAATTTGCTAAGCTAATGCAGGAGAAATTTGAAATGAGCATGATGGGTGAACTGACATTCTTTCTTTGATTACAAGTGAAGCAACTGGAGTCGGGCGCTTTCATTAGTCAAACTAAATACACGAAGGAACTACTGAAGAAGTTTGGAATGGAATCATGTTCAGCTGCAAGTACTCCCATGAGCTTATCAGTAAAACTGGACACTGATCAAGGGGGAATCAGTTGAGACGACACTTTACAGAGGTTTAATAGGTTCATTATTGTACCTAACTGCTAGTCGTCCTGATATTGTATTTGTTGTATGCATGTTTGTTAGATTTCAAGCAAATCCTATGCAATCACATTTTACAGCTGCCAAGCGTATTTTGAAATATCTTAAGGGCACACAAAATGTTGGGTTATGGTATTCTAAAGATTCATCTTTCAATTTAGTTGGATATTCAGATGCAGATTATGCAGGATGTAAGCTTGATCGTAAAAGTACTAGTGGATCATGTCAATTTCTAGGGGACAGACTGATCTCCTGGTTCAGCAAGAAGCAAACATCCATAGCAACTTCCACAACTGAAGCAGAATATCTTTCTGCTAGAAGCTGTTGTGCTCAACTGCTCTGGATTCAGCAACAACTGAGAGATTATGGGATTCGCCCATATTTTGTGATAATACAAGTACAATTGCTATCACCTATAATCCAGTTCTTCACTCCAGAACCAAGCACATAGATGTCATACATCACTTCATCGGAGATCATGCCCTGAAGAAGGACATCAGACTGGAATATGTCTCAACTGAGTAGCAAGCAGCTGATATCTTCACCAAACCACTGGCTGACACTAAGTTTTCTCATTTTCGCAACATACTTGGATTAATTGATTTATCCTAATCAGTTGTTATTGTTGTCTTGGTTCTTAATTCATCTTTCAGTTTTACTGTCATTTATTGATTCTTCAGTTAGTTGTTTATTCATATGACTCTCAACTGATGAAAGAAAAACAAAGTTACATCAAAATAAATATTTCATTCAACAATAAATATTCGCTTGGATTACATTTTCATATTTTTCCTCTACATCGTCTATCCAAATTCTCAACAAAACTGATAGAGCTGAGGAAGATGTCTTACAAACGCTGTGAGAAGAAGCTATGCGATTAAGAATCTCCAGTTCCTTTTGAAGCATCAGTTGATAGATATGACCATCTTTAAAGACGTCCACCCACACAGCTATATTCAAGTGCTCTCGCACTTCTGTCAACTGTGCCACCAGTCTGGGAGTGGTAGCCTCTCCAGAATTATACAGGAACGCAAGCTCCTGTAACTTTTCCCAGTAGGGAAGACTAGTGTAGAAAACTTCATCTTCGATAGCAGCCTTCCTAGCTTCCAGAGAAAATGGCGAAACACTCGAGCTACTCGCATCTGCCATTTTTTTGTCTTGTATATTTTCTCTTTCTGTCACCAATATGACTGAAACTAACAATGTTATTTCTATTTATAGCAGACTATCAAGGAAGCTGAAGGGTCGTCAATGTTTCAGCAACAAATAATATCTCTGATATTTATTTATTCGCTTTAATTATTTTATGCACCAATTAAGGGGGAATAATGGTTTTAAGAGGTTAACTGAGAAGACAATTGTTAGTAAATTTTCAACTGAAAGGACACAGTTTTACAAACTGATCGTTCAGTTGAATATTTCACTAATCTTCTCATATAAGTTAACTAATTAATCATATTATATTCCAAATCTAGTGACGTGACTGACTGATATCTCATGATGAATCTCATTTTAAAACGTGGACACATATTAACCATTTAAATTGTACACACGCTTATAGCACACGTACACACATTGTCATTCAAAATTTCTATGGACTTACACGTGTCCAGAATTTGAATCGTCACGTACATATGTACCATTCCCCGCTCCATTTCAGTTTTCTTTTCATCTACAAACTCCTGAGCGCAAAAACAAATTTCATCCTTCTATCCTTTTTCCAGGAAATCATTCAGTTCCAAATGGCGAATCAAACTCCCGCTTATATGCTGAATGCAATGGCTATCAATTTCGGATCAATTCTATCTTTCGGTGATGATGATGTCAAGAAAGTTTTTCAAAAACTTGAAACTGCTGGATTAAGGACATTCTTGGGAAAATCATCACAAGAGATCTACTCCAAAGAGCTTCAAGAATTCTACTCTAGCGGTATGATCGATTCTGATGGAAACATCACTGCTACTATCAATGGTCAGTTGCTGACCATCACTGAAGATTCCTTTGGAGAAATATTTTCTTTACCTTCTGATGGATTGGCACACCTCTCGGATGTTAAAGCTTCAGATATTGAAGAAATGAAAACCTCACTTTCTGTTGATGGACGGAAAATCAAAGTTTCCGATCCAAAGAAGGAGCTGAAGCACGAGGTTCAGTTACTTGCTGATGTAATCGCCAAAGGGATTTTAGCGAAGGCTGGATCTTTTGTGCACTCACGTTGGAGAAATTTCAAGCCATTTCAATCATTATGGCTGAGCGTAAACTCAATTGGAAGCATCTTACATTCAATATTTTGAAGAATATGTTTCTGTCTTCCAAACAGTCCAAAGGCTTCACAGTGCAACTGAGCTATCTGCTAAAAATAAAGGAGTAAGTGGCTGATGATTCAGAAAGATCATCAAAATTCAAAGTCTTCAATGCGAAGAATACTCTCCAACTCAAGACCAAATTGGACATTTCTCCTACTCAGTTTTTCAAGATCAAACATGAGATTGGAACTCATCAAGCGGCCCCAAAATCAGTGAAAAAGGCCAAGACATTGGCTCAACTGAAGGTAGCAAAGAGGAAACTCATTTTGGGTGCGTCCGATACAGAGACAACTCCATCCCCAAATATCGCCAAGAGACCAAGAACCCAACGGGTTAAACCAACATCCGCCGAGGAATCCATCACCTCTGAGAAGATAACGTCCTCAGCTGCTCAGCAGCCTATTGAAGCACTTCCTCTGTTAGTCAGTCCACCAGATGTCTCAGCTGGTGCAAAGAAGAAATCAGTAAAAACCAAAGCTCCGCTAATCCATATCAATCTTCCTACTGGTGTGGCACCTGCTCGACCCAAAGGTATAAAAATCATAGAACGGGTGGATGCTACTCGCACTGGACTGGAAATTCCACACTTTCTGAGTACTGATAAAGGAAAGGGCAAGTTGATTGAAGAGCCCAGACCATCCAACCCTATTCAAACTCACATTGACCTTGTTTGGGATAAGGTTAACAATTTTGCAGCATCAAAACTTCAACTATACGATGCTTGGACAGCTTATCGCACTCAAATTTTTGCCAAGCAACTGAAGAAAAAATCACAGCTGAACACTTTTATCAAACTGGAAGATTTTGTTCTAAGAACGGTGAAAGCTGCCACAGTTGCTCAGGCTATGGAAAGAAAAACTTATTTGTTTCATCAAGTGAGAGCCAAGAAGTTGGCTCAAATTATTAGCAAATTGAAGACCAACTACATACCCACAAATCCTACTGCCTATGCTGATCAAGCAGTAATTACTCATGTAGACACTGATCTGTTTGGGTTACAATCTCAGATAAAATTTTAGGAAATAGATCAAGAGTTAGTTCTTCATCAAGGAGATTCAGACGATGATGAAGAGGAAATAGTTGAAGAACCGTCTTCTGAGCAACAAAAACCATCCTCTGAACAGGTTCTTGTTCCAACTGAAGAGCCAGTTCAGGATATGCCTCAATCACCTCCTACTGAACATCAAATGTACACTGAAGCCGAATTATCTCTCGCAAACATTGAGGAAATTATTCAAGCAGTGGTACAAGAATCCCAATTGAGTGAACCTACTTCTGATAAAGTTGATCATCCCGTTGATCAAAACAATCCAGAGGCTCTTATTTCTTCAGAAGCACTAGTTCAGCAAGTTTCATCTGCTGACCAAACCCTTTCAACTGATGTGCTGATTGATTCTCAAGATCATCCGTTAGAGGCACCAGTTTTGACTTCATCAGACTCTATTATTCATCAAGAAAGCTCATCTGCTGATCAGAATCCACCTTCTCCACCTCCAATTCCAGAAGAAGTTGCTGTAATCACGTCAGTTCAGAATGTTGCTGAAACAGTAGCAACTGATCAAGAGTTGATTGTTTTTTATCAAACTACAAGAGGACCGGAAACCTCTCATCAGTCTCCTCCTCCATCGTCATCAGATTTTGATCTTGTTCTTGAAGAAATTCAGAATATGCAGGATAGTATGAATCAGATGCTCTCAGCCATCTCCAAAATTCAGAATACGCAACTGTCTCACACTCTAAAATTGGAAGACTCTCAACAGTTCAATTCCGAAAAGCTGAAAGCTATCCAAACTGCTGTTACCTCTCTCTCATTTGCAGTTGAAGAAATCCAGAAGAATAAGGGAATAGCCTTGAGTCTCACTGCAACTCAAAATTCTATTAACAAACGAGTTGACAGTGTCGAGACACTCGTCTCCAGGAAGATAGATTTGCTGCAAGTCACAATGACCTCTGCTATTGAAAACATTTCCATCTCTATCCGGCTTCTAGCTACTGAAGTTCGGAAATTATCTTTTAAGATGGAGAAGTTTGACAAAAAAGGAGAAGAGCTTAAAGAGATTTTAGAACAGCAGAAGAAATCTTAAATTCTTGTATTTGTGAAGAATATGAGTTCAGTTGAATCTACTTCTTATTTTATCTACTATGAGTTCAGTTATTCAGTTATAGTTTATTCTAGTTTTATCAAACACCATAAAGGGGGAAACTGTTGGAAACTTAATTCTGGTGTTTTGACAAAAGATGAACCAACTGAACTAAGCAACTGAACTGATCGTCAACTGAACACGTCATCAGCTGAATTCAGTTCACTGATCGATACAACTGAAGTTCATTCTCGTTAACTGATTCTTTACCAGCTGATCTCTCAGCTGTACACGTCATCAGTTGAAAGCAACAACCGACAAATATTACAACTTCCTGCAACTGGTAGTGGATCGCCGCATTTCAGAAAAGTAGTGTACGACTGTCAGAGTTTATCGACGTGGCAATCAACGGTTAGAATATTCAAAAGCCAAAGAGACAAGAACTGATCTTAGATATCTCAGCAGTGTACGACTGTCAGAAGATAGTTCGATTAGCAGCCGAAGAGACAAGAACTGATCTTAGCTATCTCATTCTACTTGATGTTACGCTGCTAAAATATCTAGTCATACTCAGAAGCCAAAAGCTCAAGTTTACCAGTTATATCAGTAGCATTCAAGGCTACATTCTCGAGCTTAAATAGAACTTTGTAATCTTTGATAGCTTTTCTAAGTTGTGCTAAGATCAGTTATTATCTGTAAAAGTGTTATATACTAAGAATTTCAGTTGTGGCAAAGTGATAAGTCCAAACTGAAGTGGGTCAGTATAGTATCGTGTATTTGATCAAAGTCTTTTAGTGGATATCCTATCTTCGTGATAGAAGGGGTGATGTAGGAGTTATCCAAGTCTCCGAACATCCAGAAACATATTGTGTTATCTTTACTTTAGTCGTTACTTTTCAGTTAGATACTCTATCTTTCAGTCAGTTTATTTTCCGCAACTGTTTTGTTCAGTTTAACTGATTGTCATTGACCGACAGGATATTTAGTATCAGTTTGTAACATAACTGAACTCATATTGTCGAAGAATACTTAAATTCGAGAAGTGTTTATTCAACCCCCTTCTAAACACTCTTTATTAGTTTAACCGATCCTTTCAGTGTCAATAATAATTTTAAGAAAAGTCAATTAAACCAAGAATATTGCGAAAGTAAGAAAACTTAGTCTCGGGTAATGGTTTGGTGAAGATGTCAGCTGCTTGTTGCTCAGCTGAAATATACTCCAGTCTAATGTTTTTCTTCAAAGCATGATCTCTAATGAAGTGGTGCCTGACATCTATATGCTTGGTCCTTGAATGAAGAACTGGATTATAGGTGATGACAATTGTGCTCGTATTGTCACAAAATATGGGCGATTCATTTGTAATTACTCCATAATCTCTCAGTTGTTGCTGAATCCAGATCAGTTGTACACAAAAACTGCCAGCAGCAAGGTATTCTGCTTCAGTTGTTGAGGTAGCTATGGATGTCTGCTTTTTGCTGAACCAAGAGATCAGTCTGTCTCCTAAAAACTGACAAGATCCAACTAAATTGAAAGTAGAGTCTTTAGAATACCATAACCCAACATTTTGTGTACCCTTAAGATATTTCAAAATTCTTTTAGCAGCTGAGAAATGTGATTGCTTAGGATTTGCTTGAAATCTAGCACACATACAGACAACGAATACAATATCAGGACGACTAGCAGTTAAGTACAACAATGAACCTATTAAACCTCGATATAATGTCGCCTCAACTGATATCCCCCCTTGATCAGTGTCCAATTTTACTGATGAGCTCATGGAAGTATTTGCAGCTGAACATGATTCCATGCCAAATTTCTTCAGCAGCTCCTTTGTATATTTAGTTTGACTGATGAATATACCAGTCTTCAGTTGCTTCACTTGCAGTCCAAGAAAGAATGTCAGTTCACTCATCATGCTCATTTCAAACTTATCCTGCATTAGCTTAGCAAACTTTTCGCATAATTTGGGATTAGTTGACCCAAATATGATATCATCAACATAAATTTGAACTAATAGAATGTGATCATTCTTAGCAAATTTGAACAAGGTCTTATCAACTGATCCAACAAAAAAATCATGATCAGTTAGAAATTTTGAAAGAGTTTCGTACCAAGCTCTGGGATCTTGTTTAAGACCATATAAGGCTTTGTTCAAATGATATACATGATCAGGAAAGTTGTGATTTACAAAACCTGAGGGTTGTTCAACATATACTTCCCTTTGTAGTTGATCGTTTAGTAATGCACTCTTTACATCCATCTGATAGACCTTGAAGTTCTTGTGTGATGCATAAGCAAGAAAAATTCTGAATGCTTCCAGTCATGCAAGTGGAGCATACGTCTCATCATAGTCAATTCCTTCTTCTTGCCTATATCCATGTGCCACTAATCTTGCTTTGTTGCATCCAACTGAACCATCCTCGTTCAGTTTATTTCTGTATACCCATTTTGTACCTATAATAGTTTTTGAAATTGGTCTTGGAACTAAGTTCCAGACATTGTTATAAGTGAACTGATTTAGCTCATCTTGCATTGCATTTACCCAGTTAGGATCATCAAGAGCTTCATCAATTTTCTTCGGTTCTAGTTGTGAAACAAAAGCTGAATAGATAAATAAATTTAGCATTTGATTGCGAGTTCTTACTGGATCAGATGGATTTCCTATTAACAGTTTAGGTGGATGTGATTTTCTCCATTTGTACTCAGTATTTGTTGTATCAGAAATTTCTTCAGTTGGTAACTGAACACAGTTTTCAGTCTCAGTTGGTGCTTCGTCAACTGGTATTTGAATGTCATCATTATGCTCTATCAACTGATCATCAGCAACGACTTCCTGCATATTTGATTGGTCCAGTACTTCTGGTTCAGGTGTTTGAAGTATGTTTTGATTGCCATGACTTTCATTTTTGTCATCATCTTCCAAACTCATATCTGTAAATCGATCCACTAGCTCAACTTGATCAGTTGGCTTATCAGTTAGTTCAGTTTCATCGAAATCAACATGAGCAGATTCTTCAACATTTATGGTTTTCTTGTTGAAGACTCTATAAGCTATACTAACTGATGAGTATCAAAGAAATATTCCTTCTACAGATTTAGCATCAAACGCTTTTAAATATTTTTTACTAATATCAAGAATAAAACATCTGCAACCGAATATTTTGAAATAAGTAATTATACTTTTTCTTCCATGTCAGATCTCATATGGTGTTTTAATATGATTTTTATTAATCATTGATCTGTTCTGAGTGTAACACGCAGTGTTTACTGCCTCTGCCCAAAATCTTTGAGAAATACCAGAATCAGCAAGCATTGTTCTAGCAGCTTCTTTAAGAGTCCGATTTTTTCTCTCAGCTACACCATTTTGCTGAGGAGTTCTGGATGTTGAGAGCTCGTGCTTAATTCCAGCATTTTCTAGGAAATTTGAAAGAGTTTGATTGATGATTTCAGTTCCTCGATCAGATCTGACTCGATCAATTCCAACTGATTTTTCATTTAAAAGTCTTTTGAAGAGCTTTATTAGTTGCGAAGCAGTATGGTCTTTAGATTTGAGAAAAATAACCCAAGTAAATCTTGAAAAATCATCTACGACTACCAAGGTGTATTTCATTCTCCCTAAGCTCATGACTGGTATAGGACCAAAGAGATCCATGTGCAATAGTTCTAAGAATCGGGATGAAGATTTACTGCCCTTGTTTTTAAAAGAGGATCGTATTTGTTTACCATACTGACATGCTGAGCAAAATTTTTCTTTTTAAAAGTCTATTTTGGGTAATCAAGTTACAAGTTCATGTTTACTCAGATAGGCAATGGATTTGAAGTTTAAATGATTTAGTCTCCTATGCCACAACCAGTTTTTAAATGATTTGGAAGCAATAAACAAACTGGTGCATAAGTTTGATCATTCCAACTGACTTTATATGTGTTTCCACAACGTTTTCCAGTTAGTATGATTTCATCAGTTGAAGTTTTGACTAAACATGAGTTTTTGTCAAATTGTACTAAGAATCAACTGTCGCATAACTGACTGATGCTAATCAAGTTATACTTCAGGTTTTCTACTAATAGAACATCTATAAAAGTAAAGTTACCATGGATAAGCTTACCCTTACCCACAGTTCTACCTTTGGAATTGTCCCTGAAACTGATGTTTGGACCGCTGTATTTGATTAGTTGAGATAACGCACTTGCATCTCTTGTCATATGTCGCGAACATCCACTGTCCAAATACCATATTGAGTTTTTGTTTGTACCTTTCACCTGCAATCACACACATAATATAACTTGGTACCCATATCTATTTGGGTCCTGAACTGATTACTCCCTTAGGAACCCACACTTGGATTAGTCTAACAGACTTTCCAGTAGTTGTATTCCAAATGGTTTTTCTCGGCTTTTATGTGCTTGGTGTGTAGTGTACAGATGATACAATATGTGTTTTAGTTTTATTCAACTGATTGTTCAGTCTATATCTCTTCTGAACTGGCTTGCAGTTATAGTAATTGAAATAACTATTCCAATAGTTCTTGTGAAACCTCTTTGATGACTGACTTTGTGAATCAGTTGAGAATTTTTTACTATAACCAATCCCATATCTTCTAGCCTTGCTCATATTCTTAGTAGGTTGCTCAATCAGTTTACTGGGCTCAATTTGTTCTTGTACCACTGTTGCTTTGACAAAGTGAATGTATTTCCATTTTTCTATTTTTAGCTTTGGTTGAGTATCATTTGGATACATTTCTCCTTGAGTGTTGAACTCTAAACCAGTTTTATCATAAACTGATTTTTGTGAATTCTGCATCTCATTCAGTGCAGTAGATGACTTGTTCCAAGACTGAATGAGCTCAGTCTGTTTTGAGTTTTCAAGAATCAACTTCTGGATTAATGACTGATTTTTGTCTCCCTCTGCTTTTAACTCAGCAATTTCCCTTTTTAGACTCAACCCATCAACTGATTCATTAGTTTTGGTTTTATTGTCTGTGGGATCAGTTTGCTTTGCTTTGAATTTTTCAAATGATGATGCAAGCTTTTGATACTCATTTACCATGTCATGTAGTGTTAAAATGAGTTCTTCTCGTGTGAAATCAGTTGAGCTGAAATCAAATACCTGTTGGCTAGATAATTCTTCTTCTGCATCATTAGCCATCAAGCACTTGACTTCCTCATCATCACTAGAGTTGTATGAGCTTTCTGGTTCTGACTCCTCACTGTTAGTTTCTGCCCATTTAGATTTGTTTTCTTCAGGTAAGAGTATCTCATGTTTCTTTCTGAAGGACTTCTTATCTTCCTTGGGTTTTTTTTGTGCTCATATGATTTCTTTCTTCTATCAGTTGAGACTTGACTGTCCTTCTTGGGTTTAGGACAATCAACAATAAAGTGACCTGATTTGCCATAGTTGTAGCAGGCATTTGATTCATCTTTGGAGTTGTTCCTTTGGTATGGCTTCTGGAAGTTTCCTTGATTCTTTCTCATGAATCTTCCAAATTTTTTGATGAACAATGACATAGCATCACTGCTCAACTGATCAGCAGATTTCTCGACTGAACTGATTGGTTCTGTTCTGACAGCAGCTAGAGCAGTTGTGGCAGCAGGGGTAGATGTTTTTCCTTCTCTGGTCTGCAGCTCAAATTCATAAGCCTTTAAATCAGCAAACAAATCATGAAGTTCAATCTGGTTCAGATCTTTGGACTCCCTCATTGCCATGGTCTTGACATCCCATTCCTTTGGAAGACCTCTCATTACCTTCAGTGCAATCTCTTTGTTGGTATACACTTTTTCAAGTGCATTTAACTCATTGATGTTACTGCTTACTCTTTCATCATACTCGTGCATTGATTCTCCTGCTTTCATTTTGATGTTATCAAACTTTTGAACAGCAACAGAAAGTTTATTTTCTTTGGTTTGATCATTTCTTTCACACAGCTGAATCAGCTTTTCTCAAATTTCTTTGGCTGACTTACACATCTTTATTTTGCTGAAGGTTACTTTGTCCAGTGTTTTGTACATAATATCTTTAGCCACATTATCAAGATTTGCTTTTCTTTTTTATCTTCAGTTGTCCATTCATCTCTGGGCATTTCTATTCTTTGTGGTGCCCCTTCTGTTATGGCAACTGCTGTATTTGTTTTTAGAATCTTCATGGGTCCATCAGTTATGACATACCACATGTCATCATCTTGTGCAGCTAAATGAGCCTGCGTTATGATTTTTCCATCATTAAATTCTTCTCTGGAGAACATATGAATTTTGTTGAATGAAGTCATGCTAGCAAGTTTATAGATCAAAAGTATTCAAGAACAAGATTCAACCGCTCTGATACCACTTGATAGGATCGATTAACGTATCAAGAGTGTTTAGAAAGAGGGTTGAATAAACACTTACAATTAAAACTGATCATTTAGAATTTTGAGTTAAGTTTGGTGACAAACTGATTCTCGGAATCTTGTTGGAAAATGAAAATCAGTTAAACTAAAGTAGTTGCGGAAAGTAACTGACTGAAAGATAGAATACGAAACTGAAAGAAAACACACAAGAATTTTTTCTGGATGTTCGGAGATTTCAATTACTCCTACGTCACCCCTTCTATCTCAAGGATAGGATTTCCACTAAAAGACTTTGATCGAATACAAGATTTGTACTGCCCACTTCAGTTTGGACTTATCACTGCCAAAAGCTGAAACTCTTAGTATTACAAAATGTTCTCAGTGCGTAACTGATCTTAACACAATCGAATTTAACGATTATTTCAAAGTGCTAGTGAGCTCAAATTGTAGCCTTAACTGCTACGAATAAACCAAGTAAGAGTGAGCTGAGATTTTAGCAGAGTAACATCAAGCTTTTAATCGAGTGATCTTCTGCTTATTCAGCTATTTTTCTGTCATATTTATAAGCTTCCCTTCCAAAGGTAACTTGAGATATATTTGAATCTTTGTATCCGTTGATTGCCGCTTCATTGTTCCTTGGTAATTGTTTGCTTCATTTATTGTAATGCGGCGTCTTAATTGCTTTAGCCGTAATGCGTTGTTCTTAAGCTGTATTGATTGAAGTGCGGCGTTTCATATTCAGTTGCAGTCTTCTATGTCTCTTTGTCGGTTGACGTGTTCCAGATTTGCTGGTGAGGAGAATAACTGAATTGCGTTTCAGTTGCGTAGATTAGATTCAGTTGCTGAGTTCAGTTTATTCGATCAGTTGCTGAGTTCAGTTTACTCGATCAGTTGCTGAGTTCAGTTTATTCGATCAGTTGGTTCGCATTTTCAGTTGGTTCATATTTTGTCAAACATCGGAATTTAGTATCCAACAGAAATATCAATGCATTGATTTAAATCATACCTCTCAGATTTCTTACCTCGGGCTCTTTTGGTTGTACTTAGCTTTTCATCCCGAACAGGTGTGAGTTCAACTTCCTTCTCTTCTCTGCCTACCACACCAATCTCTTCATGATGTATAAAAATGGAATTCACTTCTCTTAGGTTTGGTTCTGCAGTCTTTTGAACTGGGACTGATGGTTGAGACGTTAGTTGCTTCGTTATCTGCCCCACTTGCCATGTGTGTCTCAAGGTCGCACCAATACTCGCCATGTGTGTCTCAAGGTTGTCAAGTCTAGACTCAGTTCTAGACATCCTTTTACCAGATTCAACAACAAATGTTCCAACTAAATCTTCAAATGATGGCTTCCCTTCCCCATTTGATGTATTGAACCCCGGTGGAGGATTCAACACATTCTTATTTTTTGCATAAGAAAAATTTTCATGGTTTCTCAACTCAGGATGATAAGTATTAGGGGGAGGGTTACCTCGATATCCGCCAAACCCTCCAAGATTTCTGTTGTTCATATACTGAGCTTCTTCAAGAAAACGTGGTTCTTCAACGACAATCGATGGTCCCTCAGTATTTGATGTATTCACTTTATTCATATTTGCTATCTGTGTAGTCAATGCTGATACTTGTGCAGTGAGCGATGTGATAGGATCCACAACATAAACTCCAGCAGTCCTTTGTACTCCTGACCTCTCAGACGGCCATTGGTAGCTGTTAATGGTTATCTGCTCAAGCAAGTCGTAGTCTTGAGCAGGAGATTTGGCAAAGATCGTGCCACCTGCTGCTGCATCCACTGTTGTCCGTGTCTGACTATTCAACCCATTATAGAAAAACTCAATCTGTACCCAGTCTTCAAAACCATGATTCGGGCAACTCCACAACAACTCTTTGTACCTTTCCCACGCCTCATAAAGCTGCTCAAAGTCAGTTTGCCTGAAAGTACTGATCTCAATCTTCAATTGCGCAGACTTTGCTGGGGGAAAATATTTAGAAAGAAATTTCGTCGCCAACTCTTGCCACGTTGTGATGCTTCCCAATGGCAATGTTTGGAGCCATCCTCTTGCTTGGTCCCTGAGAGAAAATGGAAACAAACGCAGTCTAATAATATCATCAGAAACATTATTAATTTTTACCGTGTCTGTGATCTCCAGGAAGGTCCTTAAATGAACGTGAGGATCAGCAGTGGCAGTTCCTGCAAATTGGTTCTGTTGAACCATATTTATTAGTGCAGGCTTCAACTCAAAATTGTTAGCGTTTATGGTCGCTCGAGCAATGCTAGAATAATGTGCATTGATCACTGGTCTGAAGTGGTCTCTGATAGGTATGGCGTCTGGCGGGTTATATCTCGCGTCCTCTCTGTTTTCATCCATTGTTTGGATTTCTTCCCTTCTCGCTTTTCTTAGTCTCCTCGCAGTTCTTTCGATCTCAGGATCAAAGATAAGCAAATCAGGGCTGTGCGATCTTAGCATGCACTGCAAAACAGAAAAGATTCTAATGTAAAAAAATAAATAAATAAAATAAAATCTAAATTAAAGTCAAGGCTACTTATTAACCATATTAATATGCAATTAAAAAGTTTACTCCCCGGCAACGGCACCAAAAACTTGTTGCGTGTTTTGACTACCGCAAGTGTATGGTGTCAAGTTTTAATACTGGTTTGAGTACAGATATCGATCCCACGAAGAGTAATTATTTAAAATTGTATATTAATTACCATAATTGACATAGCTCAACTTTATTTAGACAAATAAAATAGTTGGTTTATAATCAATTCAAATAAAATAAAAAAATTCACTGAGTAAATAAATCTAGAGATATGATTACGTCTGGTTTCTCCTATGCTAAATTAAAATTAACTAACATGTCATTTAATTGCATCGTGTTTACTAACCAAGAACTCGCAAGTTTCCTATTTTCTTTTTCAAGTGTTAAATAGAATTGTATTACCTATTATCGATTTTAATATATCTATTCAAAATCAAGTAGCACGTAATAAATGCAACCAAGGTTCTCTTATGGATTCGTCAGAGTTATACGTCCTTTGCCCGTTATAAATATCTAACGATGTGATTTCTTCCGTCCTAATTTCAATCCCCTTTCTCGAGTGTTAGATCTTAATTATTTTATCAGTCGAATTATGGCCAGTAATTCAAAAGCATTAATGGCAAGAAATCACATATAAACACGATAAATTAATTAGATGAAAAGTCAAAACGTCAATAACATAGGGTAAACCAAGACTACATCAATCTCTAGAAAATAGAATTAGTTCATACTCGAATTTAAATCAATACAAAATCTGTTTGTAATCATTAAAAACGTAAAATTAAGAAACCGAATTAAGAACGTGTTGGCGAGAGATGAAAGTGCATCTCCGTGTCCGGATCCAGCGTCTTCTATCTCTGTTCTTTGCGCTCCGTCGTTGGCTCTCGCTTTTCCCCTTCAATCTCAGATGTCGGATGCGTGTAAAATATTTTTCGGACCCTTTTCAAAACCCACGCCGAAACCTATTTAATTCTGAAATTCACGCCGTGCGCATATGCGCAGGTGCTTCTGTGTATCAGCCTTCTTCTTGCGCGCATATGCACACCATTGCTCTGTGCATATGCACCTTGCTCTCTGGTCTAGCCTTATGTCTCTCGCGCATATGCGCCACTCATATGCGCGCCATGAGTGGCGCATATGCGCGGGGCTCATTGTCTTTTACCTTGCTTCGGTGCATTGCTCGCGCATATGCGCGAGCCTCACTGCCTTCAGACTCGGGCGTCTTTCATGTTTCTCTTCTAGGTGTCATTTTCACTTTCTTTCGCGCTCGAATAACAGTCTTACCTAGGTTCCTGCAATCACACCGAAAAACAACAAAATCGCGTAATTCCGCCCAAAAAAGACTAACAATCTATATGAAGTATGAGGATAATTTAAGTGCATAAAATGCACTTATAAATTATGATGAGATTAATGTAATGGGAGCATGGATCATGGACTTGTAATTGTATAAGCCTATCATGCTCATTTATTAAAGTTCAAATGAGCTTTATAATTAAATTATATTTTAATGCATTAAAATATAGCCCATTAAGTTTTTATTAAATATTATATTGATTTATGTAATATGAAAACATTCATTATACCATAATTTAAAAACTTACGCACAAAGCAAAATAATAATGATGCATGATATTATAAGAAATATATGCATTATTCGAGATTGACCATGATATGGAATGCATTTTTTTTTGGAACCTTTAATTAACTTAATTAATTAGATTAGTTAATTAAAGAAATGATTAGAAAATAATAAGAAGAATTTGATTCTTATTTAGTAACATGCATCCGAGAGTTTTTTGAAATGGCATGCAAATATTTTTTAGAATATATCTATTCATGACTTAAAGGTATAATTCATGAGATTAAAAAAAATAAAAAATTTGTCAAGAAATTTTCGGCTCTTTCATGGAGCTCTCGAAAAAAAAATCCATTCTCAAAACAAGAAAAATTTGGCCACTCCAAGTTTGAGAGTTATGACAGTTTTGTTCTATCTCTACGAAAAATATCTTCTAATTTACTAGAACGACTGAGATACACAACCGCCGTCCCCTGCGCCTTTAATTTTTCTCCATTTTGACTGGAACGATATTGCTTTACCTGTGTTAGTCAGTCACCAGTTTCCTGAGGTATGGTATTGATTGGAACGATAATTGGTTAATTTCTTGTTGTCGTACCTTTGTTGAGTTATTTATTGAAAGTGGCCACCACCAACCTTATCAGAAGTTTTAAATACATGGAAGACTAGAATCTCACGAAGTCTTATGCCGAATGGGTATAACAACTAACTAGTTTTGTGTGGTTTTGTACTTTGATGGTGTGCTAGTGTCAATGAAACACTTTTCGGAAAATTTGCTCAGTAATTTGCACGGAGAGTGGAGCCTTACTGTGATTATGTCGACATCAATGTTGGGTATTTGTTTCTCAAGTTTTCACTTGCTTAACATTAAACTGTTTTTATTATTCTTTTTATTAAATGTTGTGTTGTGTCTAAATATATATGTTTAGTTTAAAATCCATTTGTTTTTAGTTCTTGATATGAAATAGCAATTATTTTTTTGGAAAACAACATTATCAAGCTTCTTGATTTTATTTATTTATTTAGATCAAAATATTATGTAACATGAACATGGAGGAAGGAACTAGATTTATGATTTTATTATTTTGGATGACAAAGCAGTAATTTCAGTTACATGTTATTTATTTATGTAATAGCTGTGGAAACCCACATACTAGTAAATAATGTCATAGAAGTATGTTTGAAGTTCCCTTTCCATGAAATCAAATGAAATTTCAGTCACTTGGAGTTATAACGGATTAGAAATTAGATAGTGGATAGGCTTACTTGAACTTATCTACTCAAATGCTGCCTCACTATACATATCAAGGTTTGTTTTAATATTCTTCAGCACTTTATAACGTTTTTCTGTCATGGAAGAAGATGTAGTTTGTCCTCTTGTTTGTCTTCCAACAATCTTTATCCTGAAGCAGCCATTTTTTATTAAATTTTGATTTATCTGCCAGACTCTTTTCTTGAATCTTGGTCTCTGTTCGTGACTTCTGGTTAAATTATTTGGGATATTTATGAAATCTCGAGTGATTCTCTTTGATATTGTAAATTATTGAACTGCTTCATTGGCTTTCTTATCTGGAACATGGAACACCTCAATTTGTTCAATATGAGCCACCCAGTTGGTGTACATATTTATGAACACCTGAGTGAATCACTTTGTTGGTGTACATGATTGAACTGCTTCTTGGCATTCTTATCTGGAATAGAATTGATCTCAATTTGTTCAATGTCCTTATGCAGTTGTCTTCTTTCGTTTTTTTTTTTTTTTTTGCGTTCAACAAATTAAATTGAAAATGACATTATTAAATGTAATATTTTCAGATTTAGATCAAATTTATTGTTATATATTTCTGGTATTTTGCTGTATTGAAATGGATAAATTTTGGATTCACTCGGATAGAAGGTCAAAACAGTACGAGGAGGGTGTGGAACTGTTTATCAGAGGTTGTTTAGAGAATCCCCATATTGATCCCAATTTAATTCACTGTCCTTGTTGCAAATGTAAAAATCTTAAAAAAAGACCAGCTAAGTACATTCGAGAGCATCTTTATTTCCATGGTTTTAGTCAAAATTATGTGAATCGGATTTGGCACGGTGAGTCTGCTAAAAGTGACAAAGTAAATTGGAGCACGAACAAGGAGCCAATTGGTAACTATCACGGACACTTTGAAACCACTAATATGTGTGAGGCAACATATTATAACTATACAGAAAATCCAGAAGCGTTTATGGAATTTTTGGAGGAAGCAGAGAAACCTTTGTATAATGGATGTAAGCGTTACACAAAGTTGAGTGCAATTGTGAAACTATACAACACCAAAGCAAAGCATGGGATGAGTGACGCTCTATTTTCCGATCTACTAATGGATTTTGGGGATATGCTACCAGATAATCACAACCTGCCAACCAAAATGTATGATGTAAAAAAGACATTGAGTTGTTTGGCGCTGAGTCATGAAAAGATTCATGCTTGTTCCAATGATTGCATTCTTTATAGGAAGCAATATAAAGACTGCGTAAACTTCCCTAAATGTGGCTTGTCACGGTGGAAGCTAACCAAGAAGAACGTTGAGAAGAAAGGTGTTCCTGCAAAGGTATTGTGGTATTTCCCTCCCATACCAAGATTTAAGCGCGTGTTTAAATCTCTACATACCTCCAAAAATTTAACATGGCATGCAGAAACCACAGGAGTTCCCGGTCAGTTACGTCATCCAGCTGATTCACCATCTTGGAAGTTGGTGGATCATATGTGGCCCGACTTTGAAAGTGAACCAAGAAATCTTCGCCTTGCACTTGCAGCTGATGGCATTAATCCTTATAGCAACCTTAGTAGTCGGTACAGTTGCTGGCCAATTATGTTGGTCTCCTATAATCTGCCTCCAAACATGTGTATGAAGAGAAAATTCATCATGCTAACTATGCTCATTTCAGGGCCTAAACAGCCAAGAAACGATATAGATGTCTATCTTGATGTGTTAGCTGAAGATTTGCAACGATTGTGGGATGGAGTTGATGGTGTCTATGATGCTTATCGAAGACAATTTTTCACTCTTAAAGCAGTCTTACTATGGACCATCAATGACTTTCCAGCCTATGGTAACCTTAGTGGATGTAGTACACATGGTTATTATGCATGCCCAGTATGCAAAGAAGATACTTGTGCAAAGCATTTGGAAAATGGGAAGAAAATGTCCTTTGTTGGTCATAGACGATTCCTACCACGGTTTCATCCATATCGGAGGCAAATGAAAGAGTTCGATGGTATGGAAGAACATGGAGAATCATCTACACCATTATATGGAGAACATGGAGAATCATCTACACCATTATCTGGATCTTTTGTACCCGTTCGAAAGATCCATGAAGGTGCTTAAGAGTTATGTAGGCAGTCGAAAACATCCTGAAGGTTGCATTGTTCAGAGATATTCAGCCGAAGAAGCAATTGAGTTTTGTTCGGAATATCTAAATGACCTTGATCCTATTGGGGTCCCTCAATCAAATCGCGATCCCAAATCAAACATTGCTGGCTTCTTAGTATGCAAAACACCAATTATAGTGCCACAAGTTGACCTTCAACAAGCACATTTGACTGTGCGTGAAAATACAGAAGAAGTATCTCCCTACATTATGTAAGTGTATTGCATTATTCTATAATTCTGCACCCATGTGATTGTCAATATTTAATATCCAACACAAATTGCTATATAAATATTTCTACAGTGAACATAAATATTTCCTGAAGTCAATGTTTCCGAAAAAAGAGAAAGATGAAAGGTGGATACAAGATGCTCACAATAAGAAGTTCATTGACTGGTTTCGTGCAAAGGTTAGGTGGATAAATCTGCTTTATGTATTTTTCGCTGAACAGTTTGGAGCTAGTATTTTAATCACCCTATTCTAATTGTATAAATGTCAGGTGGATGCTGAAATAAATAGCTGCAATGGTGGAACAACATCAACATTGACATGGCTGGATCATAGTCCACGTGGGCAAGTCATTAAGTATAGTAGTTACGTGATAAATGGCAATTTATACCAAACAAAGTCACGGGATGATGAGAGAGTTTGCCAAAACAGTGGGGTTTCTCTAGTTGCTAGCATCATGCTTGTCTGTAGTGCCAAAGATAAGAATCCCTTAATGACTGATGTGACTTTCTATGGAGTGATTGAAAAAATATGGGAGTTGGACTATCATCAATTTCAAGTTGAGATGATACAAGGAGTACATGATGATAAGCTACATGAAGTTACTAATGCAAAGCACCCTATACTTACTGATGGAGATGAACATCATGTAGATGTGCAGAGGAACAAGCGAGGCCCTACGTTGATGGGTAAACTAATTGCTACTGCCAGATGGGGGAAAAAAGCAAAGATTGATTATGATGACATGGGGCGGCAAGCATAAAATGCAAATGGAAGGGCTTTACAATCATACATTGGTTCTATTACTAGATCCATGGTGCCAATCAGTATAAAATCATGGCCTGAAGTTCCAAAAAAGATAAAACAAAAACTGTGGGAAGATATTTCGGTAAGTACAAGCTTCAATTTGAAATTACAGTCATACTTACACCTCTAAATAATCTGTTTTTGTTGCAAAATGTCTTTGAACTAGCGCCAGAAAGTGAGTATGCTGTGATGAATTCAGCATCTCAGAAGTGGCGAGATTTCAAAAACAAATTGACTAGTAGATTTGTTTGGCCGAACAAAGATAATCCTGAAAAGTTGACTTCTCCACCAAGTCAGTATCAACTCCCACTAGCGGATTGGAAATCATTTGTGGATGCGAGACTGGATCCATCATGGGAGGTACTTTAATAATTGATATGTTTCCTCACGAATTTATTAAATTCAATACTTAGCTGAGCCAACATAATGATGCAGGTTACTCACGAAAAACAAAAACAACGGACCATGCATTGTAAATATCATCACAGAATGTCTCGCAAGGGTTACATCGGCTTGGAGGCTGAACTGGTAAGAAACATAACAGTATATTTGTAATTTTTAGCATGTTCTTCATGGTATTAAACATATGAGTTTTGAAATTGTAGCGGAACAAATGTAGACTACATGGAAACAACAGGCGCTATCTCAGCTTAATGGATGTAGACTACATGGAAACAACACGCGCTATCTTAGCTTGGAGAGTGGTGACATGTTATGAATTTTTATCCGGTGTTATTTCAAGATGCAGATGAAATAAGTTCGTACTTTCAAATGAAACTTGCCTCTACCAGTATTAATATATTTTATATCTGTCAATTTTTATTTGAAATAGAAGAATCTAATGTATTTTCTTTTTCAAATTTCAGTTTGCAGGATGCATCAAGAACCAATATTACACCCAATGTCAATATGACGAGGTCAGAAGTGAATGGAGTGAATTTGTTTACTCTTATGTATGTGCTTAAATGGATGGTGTATGTTGGGATAAATATTTTGTTTGTCATTGTGGATTTTTGGATATACTTTTGGTTTTGTGGATACATTTTTGGGTTATTTGTGGATTGATGAATATTTCATTGTGGATTCGTGGATATTCATCATTTTTAGATGGATAATTTATGAATTTAATTATATTAGTGTATTAAGTCATATATTGCGAAGTTTTTTTTTAGCAATTACTTCATCAAAATAAAAAATAATGAAGTGTAACAGGTAAATTACTTCGTTGTTATTTTCAAATTGTGAAGTAACATAATATTAAATACTTTGTCAATAACAAATCAAACGATGTGATAAAATTAATTTACTTCAACATTGTTCTGTAAAAACGAAGTTGTTTTGCGCAATTACTTCACCAAAATACAAATTATTGGAGTGTTCCGAACCAATTACTTCGTCACTAAATGTAAATTGTGAAGTCACATAATATAAAATACTTCAACAAATAGGATAAATGTTGAAGTTATAGATTATATTTACTTCGATAAATAGAATAAATTGTGAAGTTGTTTGTGTCTATTACCTCATCAAAATACATAACTACGAAGTCTTTCAGATTAATTACTTCGTCGATTATTGTAAAACATGAAGTAAAATATTATAAACTACTTCGCTAAATAATAATTAAGACGACGTTATATATAATATATTACTTCATTATTTACAATAATCGATGAAGTAAAACACATTTCTTACTTCGGCACCGGTCCAATTTTGGACCCGTTTTCCTTCAAAAACCGGCCAAAGACTTCAGTATTTTCAATCATACAACTTCGATTATTATGCGAAGTAAAAGGTACATCTATTACTTCACGTCCATGTACTTTGGCAATTAACTACCTTATCACTTCATTGAATACGCGAAATAAAAAGCTATTTTTCTACTATTTTATATTTGATGAATGGAAAGTATAACACAATTATGATTAAACAGAAAAAAATATGTACCATCAACCCAACAATGCATACATCTAAATAAGTTTTACTTTTGATGTTGCGTATTACACGATAAAATATCGAAATGCAGCATCTCTCTAAGGTCTAAAATACAATAACTTATTCATACTCATGAAAATCTAGAAAAAATGAAAAATGTCTAATTAAATTATTTTAATTACTGTTGTGCCTAAAATATAATCCAAGAAGCCCACTTTGAAGCCCATGAGCAGTAGCCCAACAAAGGAAAGCCCAGGAGAATAGCGGTTGGCCCAGGGAAAAGCACGATGCACCATTACACGACATGGAAATCGTGGGGAGATCGTGGAATGTGGCTGAAACACCCCCGTGGGGGGTGACAAAAGCAGAAGGAATAATCAGAAAAAGCCCCGACAAAATCATCCAACAAATCAACACAAAAAATCTACAGCAATCTTCTGCAGAATTCTGTCATTAATTTTTCGCTCATTTTTCCATTTCCAAACAGCTTATTTTCTCATTCCTCCAACTTTATTGTAGAATGTTGAGAAAAATTCATAACAACATATTTAAGTTTGATGTTGTTAATGGATCCTCCCTATAATTTCTTTATTTTTCTCAGTTTATACGTTAGCTTTGAAGACATATCGAAGGAACTATAACTAACGGTCGAATCGAGATTCGTAACGCTTGGTAAACGAAGTCAGATTATTTCACAATTTTGGCACGAACACGTGCCTGTCACGCCCGCAATTTTCGTGATAAACAAGTTGGCACGCCCAATGGGACTCAATGCCTCCAAAGCGTACTGAGAAGAATGATGGAATTCCTCCATCACAGGGGAAAGGTCATCGATCACAAGAAGAAGAAACTTATGCATATGGAAGAACTGTTGAAAGACTTGTTCACCAGTTCGAAGAGGAGACTATGAAGGAAGGAGTTGTCGTTTCTAGTGGTGATGGACCTTCAACGAACTTCATGTTGACTATGGAAAAGATTATCCGCAGCGATCTCAGAGAAATGACCCAAGCTTTAGCTACTGTTATGATGGAATTTATGGCAGAGGTGAAAGAATGGAGGAAGTCTGTAAAAAAAGAGTTTGTTACATCAGAAAATGATAAACTTAAAGAAGCGTACACTAAACTAAGGCCAAGGATCGGGGATTCCTCAAGCAGGTGAAAATCGCCGCTTGGGAGAAGCACTGATTCCTGAATCTGACATGGAAGAAAGGTACACTCCTCCGCAGAAAAAGGATGATGAATTGGGGTTAAAATTCCAAAATTGCAATAACAGTAAACAAATGGCTGGTAATATGTTCTCTGTGACGTCTCCTAACTTACATCCAGGGTTGTATGGTGATAGGGGAATGCGTAGATATTCAGTGCCAGGTTCGGGGAATAACACTCGGGGGGCAATCTATTCTCCTCACCAGTTACAACAAACTCCAGAGTTGGATTTTGAGATGGTACGTGATGTTATTCAAGAGTTGTATGGCCCAGGAGTGAGGCCAGTCAACCGACCAGAATTCCATAAACCGTATCTTGATATTGTGGATCGTGACAATCCTTATCCAAGAGGATACCGCATTCCAGACATCACGTTATACTCTGGAGAAGACAATCAATCTAGCGTGAAACATGTGGCGAGGTTTACAATATAATGTGGGGAACTAGCAAATTTGGATAACTTTTCCAACTACAAGCTATGTTTGTTTCCCAATTCATTGACTAGTACTGTGTTTACTTGGTATGCCACACTACCTTGGAATTCTATTATAACATGGCATGACATGGAACTCCAGTTCTATACACATTTTTTCAGAACAGTACCTGAGATCAGTATAGCGGAATTGTCGAGAGTGGTCCAAAAGTCGGGAGAATCTGCTAAAGAATTCATTTGCGAATTCAAAAGAGCGAGGAGTAGGTGCAAAGTTTGCATTCCAGAATCAGAATATGTGAAGATGGCTCAGCGAGGACTTGGCTTTGAGTTGAGAAAGAAGTTTCAAGGGATGGAACTCCGCGATTTTTATGAGCTTGCTACCAAGGTATCAAAGTATGAGGAATTATTGTGTGAGGAAAGTCATAAAAAGAAGTCTACTGTTGGCTCTTACTTCCAGGAAGTTGAAGAAGTCGCCTTTGCAGAAGTGGTGAATTCTGGATCACGTACAGTCCCATTGTTAAAGCACAAGAATGAAGAATTTCCCAGAAAAAATGATTCTCTTGTTCAAACGCCTTATACCTTTGATGCATCAAAGACAGAAGAAATTTTTGTTCATTTGGTGAAGGAAAAATTCATAACCTTCCCCCCAGATCACAAAGTACCAACCAGAGAGGATATCAGAGGAAGAGATTACTGTAAGTATCACAATTCCTTCAACCATAATATTAATGCTTGTTGGGCTTTCAAGTATGTCTTGCAGGAAAGAAGCAACAAGGGAGTCCTGAAATTTCCCGAGAAAAAAGAAACAATGATAGTGGATGAAGATCCTTTTCCCCCAGTAGAAAATGTGAATGTGAGAAATACTGACTTGCGTTTCTTAATCAATGAGAGGAGAAGGAGTGGAGGTGAGGACAGGTCCATTGCAACAATATTTACTTTAAAGAAGTGTTGGGGCCTCGGAAAATGATGTTTGAGGTTAAGGAGAAGAAAGCAGAAATTTTTCATGAAAAAGACTGCTGTTACAGAGGGAGTGGTGTGCATTATAGTGGGAGGAATATGAGGTATGATAGGGAATCTATGGCCAAAAGGCCAGAAAACCAGTACCTTAGAAGGAGCTCGTTTCCTGGGTTGACGAATGGTGAGAGAAGAAGGGACCCACAGTTGGTTCAAAAGATAATACAGAGGCCAGCACCTCTAAGATCTGATAAAAAATATGAAAGGAAACCTCGTTTTCTTGTTCCTCCCAGAGCAAACTCCGACGGTATATGGAAATGGGTAGAACATCCAAAGTTCGCAAAACCTCTTTCTCGGACCCAAAAACGACGTGTGTTGAGAGAAAAAGCTGTTGAGCGCAGATCTAAGATGGAGGATTCTTTCAAAGAGAACAAAAATTTGGGAGGAAGGCTACTGAAGATAATGAGGAAGAAGGTGATGACTTGATGTCGGTGGAAGACAGTAACATGGTCAAGAAATCTACCTTCAAGGTAGGGCAGATTCTTGTCTCATTTGAGTGTGCCACAGGATCATTAATGTTACTAGATAAGTTCAAATGCAAAAGAATGTTTGGGTCTGGTGGATTTATAGGAAATAAAATTGCTACAGATTCCGTAAAGAATAATGTTTCAAAATATTGTACTGGAGTTCTCGTTGATGAAGAGAAAAGAGTGGTTATGACGAAACCTACCAATGGAATTACTAAACATATCAAACCACTTTATATCACAGCGCATGTTAATGGAAAACATATATCTAGAGTATTGATATATAGTGGATCTGCTATCAATATTCTACCCCACAGAATTCTGCAGAATTTGGGGAAAGGTGTGGAAGAATTGATTCCAACAGAAGTCTCTATGGCAGCTTTTACTGGAGAATCCACCAAAACCTTGGGATTTTTACGAGAAAATGTTACTGTCGAGTATCGATCCTCTATGTCAACCCTTTTCGTAGTCAATTCCAGTGCTAGCTTCCATGCTTTGTTAGGAGGGATTGGATTCATTCCAATCATTGTGTACCATCATCCATGCACCAATTATTGTTAATGTGGAAAGGGGGATGAGGTGGAAGTGATACAGGCTGATTCACAGCCGTATTAATCTAATTTCAATGCCGTGGAAGCTAGATATTATGATGGAGCTTTTGGTCCAATTAAGTTTCGTAACTACAAGGTGCATGGACAACCAAGAGCATTGTATATGGAAACTCAAAAGGTTAAAGAAGCAGTTGATAAGGTTCTCAAACCTACTGCCATGGTCTCTCCTAGACTCATGATCTGACCTATTATCGAGGAGGTCGATGACTAAGTTCACTAAATAAGAGATGGAAGTGGCTGCAACTTCCGAGAAGAAAGCCAAAATGCAACAGCTAGTGAACGAAGTGCAGTCTCAAGAATTGTGGGATATCGATTGGGTTGGAGTAATATTTGAGGAGGAATATGGAGGTAGCGAGGAAGAAGAGTTACAAATGGAGGATTTAATCTTAGCTCCGGCTCAGATGAAAGATCGACAGTCGGAGACATATGGTTCATAAAGCTGAAATAGATGAGAAGTATTGTACAAAGTAGGCTTGATGGCTACTTTGGTTAGTTTTGTCATATGGCCTATAAGAAGTTTATGGAAATATGCAAGGAATAGGCTTTTAAGCCATTCCTTACTGAACTTGTTTGTAAATAATGTCGGAGTATTTGTGAATAAATAAAAATAAGTGCTCATGGAATCCGTTGTATTTGATAAATTTTGGGGAGGAATATTTGTTGTGTTAGTTGATCAAATTGATGACCAAATGAATTTCGTTTAGTGCATGTCTTGGAACCTTGGGGAGCATTATTTGAAAAATGTTGTTCAACTGTTGGTTGGTAGCAGACAAAGTTGACCCGCAATTTTTGCATAAATGTTGAAGAAAACAGGCTTTTGGCCGTTTTTTTTTAGCTTTTAGAAAAAATTTGGCAGAGTTTCCTTTGTAAATATGACATGCCAAAAGTATAAATATGTGTAAACAAATCCCAAGCATCATGTATTATGTTAAAAACATGTTTCCAAGAACAAAGTTTGGCTTTCAAGCCACTTTTCCAACTCTATACATCAGAAAAGACACTTGCCAAATCATGGCAAACAAGTGTAAAAACGTATACCTACTGTCCCTAGCCTACGTATTTTATTTCTTCTCAATGTATTTGATACTCCATACATATATGTTCAACCGCTGGCAGAGATATTCATCAAAGCTTGGTAATTTTCTGTTGAATTGTCCAGCAGCACTACCATGAGGATTTTTCATCTCCATTGATCTTTAAGGTACTTTCTTGCATCGGCATATGAGAATCTCAAATATTCGATTTCTCCAACCATGTTTCCTGAAAAATAAATGAGAACCACATAAGAAATAATGGAGTGTTGATCAACAAAACTATGCTTTGTGTGTGCTATATATTGTCATTGATTTGGCAATTGTCACTTCTTTATGAGATGAAATGAATGTTGCCATTTTTGAGTTTATGGCTTGTTAAAATTCCGGAAAATGAGATCTCATCCTCAGTGAATTTGGTATAGCATCACAATTCCTTATGCTGGTGCATTTCTTGTAAGCACGTGGAAGATTATATAAGTTGCATAAGCTATAGACCAAGCTTTGAATATGCACACCAAGAGAGCCGCTCTGTTGAGGTGCAAGCATTGGGTGTTGCAAGGTGTTGTTTGTCAAAAAACTCTTTCAAACATATGCACAAACACCTTGAGTGCAGCATGAAATGTGGCAAATTCTATAATGTTTTTGTAATGGAGGATTGAAAAAATGGTGAAATAGACTTACCTTGAGAAGATTTGGCTTGATGTAAAGGAGATTGATGACGGCGATTTTCAGAAACTTGGATGACATCACAAAGTCGATGGAGCGGCAATTTCTTCTGGAAAATTAGTGGGCACCGATAGAGGTTTGGGGGGAAGTGAGAAATAAAAAGATAAAGAAAGGTTTAAGGAAGGTGAGAGGAATTAGGGGGTTCGGGGAATACACACTTGGATTTAACTTGGTGGAAGAAAAACATGTGTTTCGGTCAATTATTCTTCAAGTCTGTAGAACCATTCCTTTCAACCATGTGATTATACGCTCTGCTCTGAATAGTTAGAGACCAAACAAAGCAAATAAATAGCTAACTTGGCCTACTGGGCTGAAATGGTTAAATTAGCCAAAATGGGCCATTTTCCCAAATTGGCTAGGGGGGCAACTGTTGTGCCTAAAATATAATCCAAGAAGCCCACTTTGAAGTCCATGAGCAGTATCCCAACAAAAGAAAGCCCAGGAGAATAGCGGTTGGCCCAGGGAAAAGCACGATGCACCATTACACGACGTGGAAATCGTGGGGAGATCGCGGAATGTGGCTGAAACTACCCCGTGGAGGATGACAAAAGCAGAAGGAATAATCAGAAAAAGCCCCGACAAAATCATCCAACAAATCAACACAAAAAATCTACAGCAATCTTCTGCAGAATTCTGTCATTAATTGTTCGCTCATTTTTCCATTTCCAAGCAGCTTATTTTCTCATTCCTCCAACTTTATTGTAGAATGTTGACCAAAATTCATAACATATTTAAGTTTCATGTTGTTAATGGATCATCTCTATAATTTCTTTATTTTTCTCAGTTTATATGTTAGCTTTGAAGCCATATCGAAGGAATTATGACTAACAGTCGAATCGAGACTCGTAACCCTTGGTAAACGAAGTCAGATTATTTCACAATTTTGGCACGAACACGTGCCTGACACGCCCGAAATTTTCGAGATAAACAATTACATTTATTAAATATGGTAGGTATGTTTACATAGTTAAAATATGGTTTTCTACTAGAATGCATAAAACTATGTTTTAAAGTTGTTCGAGATGCGATCGATGAATGGAAGGGGGAAAATATTTTTATTAAATGATTATTTTTAATTATTTAATATATGATATATTTTATTTGGTATCTGCGTAAATGATGATTTTTGAGGTGTTTTTACACGTCGAGTCGTATTTTAAACCGGTAATGGATTTTCGACAAAAATAAAGACTTTTTGGGAACTCGGCTAATATTTTCAAAAAGTTTCTAAACGAAATATTTTATCTACTATTTAATGGGCCTATTATACCTAGGTTATTGGGCCTAAACTTGCACCATATATTTTTTTATATATAACAAGCCCTAAAACCCTAACCTACCATACACACACACATCAAACAAAAAGCCTTAGGACTCTCCATCAGCAGCACACACACACACACGGATTTTGGAGAGCAAATTCATGTAAGGATTGAAGGAAATTCAACAAGGTTTCATCCCACGTCTCTCCGCCAACGTTCCTCGCATCACAAGTCGCTTTTTCTTGCGTATAAAGGCACGCCTTAATCTTCCTTCAATCATCATTCATGTCATATTATATGTTTTGATACATATTTGCATGAAAAATATGATACACTTATATTTTCGTTTTTATGGCAAAAAATGAACAAAAAAAGAGTTTTCATCTTTTTAAACCCATGGTATTGATGCACAAAGGAGCTGCCAAGGTAGGGCTATTAAAAGGGATGAATTTTAGAGGGTTTAAGAGCCTAGATAAGGCTGCATAAGGGCTGGACGTGAGTGAATAGAGGCTGAACAAAAATTGGGTTCACAAGGCTAGGGCTTGCATTTTTGTTGGAAAATAAGGAAGGGGCCACACGGGGTACTTTCTAGGCAAAGGGCGGGGATCATGAGGGTCCTAGCATCGAGCCATGGTGGTGCACGCAAGGCTGGAGGAGCTAGGAGCAGCAGGCGCACAACTAGGACACAACCTAGTCGCGGCCGCGAGTCTGTAGGGAGAACCATGCACGTCCTCATTCATGGCTCGCTAGGGCTGGTCTAAGTTGGTCTAAGGGGCTTGGTCGTGGTACTAGGAAGCTGGCATATGGGTTAGTTGGGTCGACCAAGGGATAGGAACGAAGGAGTCGAAGGTGAGATCAAGCTAGGGTTTCGAAATTGTTGGAACTTTTCAAGTTCGCAATCTTGATTTTGGTGTTAACAAAACTTGTTATTGTGTTTCTAACATATTTACTCAAGTGTGAAGTTGCAAACACAAGAAGCAAGCTGAAACTGAATTTTGCACAGACTGAATTTCTGGGGAGCTTCGGTTCCCAGCTGGATGATTGAAATGACAATCCGCCAATTGGAATGATTAAAAAACTCAATTTGGAACAAATCATATTTCACGTCAGTTGGGCAAAATCGGATGTTATCATGGTCTAACTGATCGCTCAATTACCGAACTGATCACACGAAAACAGCAATCAGTTGTGTTTGAGCAGCTGCCGTATTTTGGTCATATCTCTCAGCTCGGTTATCGAAACGAAGAGATTCAGTATGCGTTGGAAAGCTAAGACAAAGATCTACAAATCATTCTTAGAAGTCAAAGTCTGAATCGAAGCTTACGATGCTGATAAATAACGACGAAGCTACTGGTTTTGCACAAACTGAAATCAGCTAGACTGATTTCAGCACATCAGCTGAAACTGAACCAGCTGAACTGAACCAGATGCTGACCAGCTGAACTGAACCAGCTGCTGACCAGTTGAACTGAACAACCAGTTCAGTTGACCAGAGTTGACCAGTTGACAAGAGTTGACCAGTCGGGAAAATGCCCAGCAAGCTGAATTTGACCGTTGCAATTCCAGAAATAGTACAGAAACTTTTCAAACGGTCATATTCTTGTGTCTAACGTATATATCAGTGTTAGAGCCTATAAATACAACATCTTGAAGATAAAACAACAGCTTTGAAGTGGGATTCAAAGCATGGGTAGTTAGCGTGAAAAAATCAGCTAGTTGAGAGCACAAGCCCTTGTGTGAGGATACATTTGAGATGCAGACTGTAAATGATAAATTCCTCACACACAATCACTCACACATATAGAAGAAAGTTGAACTTCAAAGATTAGTTGAGTGAGTCTTGCACAAAGACGTAAAACTTGTGTATGTAGTCTTTGCATATGAGACATTAAACATTAATATGCTGATTGTGAGGTGCTGCCTACAATCTTGAGTGCTAGGAGTTCAGTTTAGGCAGTGGGTAAGTCCTAGCTGAATGGGTTTGTACAAGGTGTTGTATAAATCAAAGTCTTCTAGTGGATCTTTCCCAAGGGGAAGAAGGGGTGACGTAGGAGTGTTGGAACATCTATAAACAAATTCGTGTCTATTTGTTTATTGCATTTACTTTTCATTTCCATAGTTTTAAAAATGCATTGTTGAAGCATTTTATGTCTTCTTCAAATACCAAAATATTGTATACCAAGTGTTTGATAAAATGCTTCAACTGAAATATTTTTACTCATTCAACTTGCATATATTTTAAATGGTTTACAAAATATTTAATCGGTTTCTACGAAGGATTATTTCGAGTGTTTTCCGCTTGATTTCATATCAAACTTGATTTAATTCATTGGTGTTCAATATTTTAAGAACCGAGCTATTACAGCTTAACGGTGCTTCCCCCATCGATACTATCAAGTGGTATCAGAGCGGGTGTTCTTGAAAGAACATTGAAACTGATTTTGATGTTTAAAATTCGAAATTTCAGATTTTTTACACATATATATGCAAAACTGAATTTTCGCGCAGCTTGCAGCGACCATGGAAAAATGGCATATCTCCTTGCTCGAGTGTCCAAACGACAAACCGCATTTTACGTTGTAAACTAGACTTGTAGAGGTTTACAGCGGTATAAAATTTGCAGCCTAATTATGCACGAGAAAATACAGTTTATTTGTTGAATACAGAGCATATGTGCTGCAGTAGAAAATGAGCCATGGAGAAAATTGGTTAGTTATCCCTCTTCTTTTACATTTTTCAAAATTTCTAAAATATAGGGGGAGAACTCATTATAATTTTAATGAGTAGATTATTTTTAAATATTGAGGGGGAGAAAATTTTGTTTAAAATGTTTTGAAAATATGACTTTTTGATTCACACAAAAAGGGGGAGAAATATGTTAGTTGAGTTGATTGTTTATCCAAGTTTTGTGATCATCGAAAAGGGGGAGATTGTTGGAACTTTTCAAGTTCGCAATCTTGATTTTGATGTTAACAAAACTTGTTATTATGTTTCTAACATATTTACTCAAGTGTGAAGTTGCAAACACAAGAAGCAAGCTGAAACTGAATTTTGCACAAACTGAATTTCTGGCGAGCTTCGGTTTTTTGATGATATCTCCCAGCTGGATGATTGAAATGACAATCCGACAATTGGACTGATTAGAAAACTCAATTTGGAACAAATCGTATTTCACGTCAGTTGGGCAAAATCGGATGTTATCATGGTCTAACGGATCGCTCAATTACCGAACTGATCACACGAAAACAACAATAAGTTGTGTTTGAGCAGCTGCCGTATTTTGGTCATATCTCTCAGCTCGGTTATTGAAACGAAGAGATTCAGTATGCGTTGGAAAGCTAAGACAAAGATCTACAAATCATTCTGAGAAGTCAAAGTCTGAATCGAAGCTTACGATGCTGATAAATGACGACGAAGCTACTGGTTCTGCACAAACTGAAATCAGCTAGACTGATTTCAGCACATCAGCTGAAACTGAACCAACTGAACTGAACTAGCTGCTGACCAGTTGAACTGAACGACCAGTTCAGTTGACCAGAGTTGACCAGTTGACAAGAGTTGACCAGTCGGGAAAATGCCCAGCATGCTGAATTTGACCGTTGCAATTCCAGAAATAGTACAGAAACTTTTCAAACGGTCATATTCTTGTGTCTAATGTATATATCAGTGTTGGAGCCTATAAATACAACATCTTGAAGATAAAACAACAGCTTTGAAGTGGGATTCAAAGCATGGGCAGTTAGCGTGAAAAAATCAGCTAGTTGAGAGCACAAGCCCTTGTGTGAGGATACATTTGAGATGCACACTGTAAATGATAAATTCCTCACACACAATCACTCACACATATAGAAGAGAGTTGAACTTCAAAGATTAGTTGAGTGAGTCTTGCACAAAGACGTAAAACTTGTGTATGTAGTCTTTGCATATGAGACATTAAACATTAATATGCTGATTGTGAAGTGCTGCCTACAATCTTGAGTGCTAGGAGTTCAGTTTAGGCAGTGGGTAAGTCCTAGCTGAATGGGTTTGTACAAGGTGTTGTATAAATCAAAGTCTTCTAGTGGATCTTTCCCAATGGGAAGAAGGGGTGACGTAGGAGTGTTGGAACATCTATAAACAAATTCGTGTCTATTTGTTTATTGCATTTACTTTTCATTTCCATAGTTTTAAAAATGCATTGTTGAAGCATTTTATGTCTTCTTCAAATACCAAAATATTTTATACCAAGTGTTTGATAAAATGCTTCAACTGAAATATTTTTACTCATTCAACTTGCATATATTTTAAATGGTTTACAAAATATTTAATCGGTTTCTACGAAGGATTATTTCGAGTGTTTTCCGCTTGATTTCATATCAAACTTGATTTCATTGGTGTTCAATATTTCAAGAACCGAGCTATTACAGCTTAACGGTGCTTCCCCCATCGATACTATCAAGTGGTATCAGAGCGGGTGTTCTTGAAAGAACATTGAAACTGATTTTGATGTTTAAAATTCGAAATTTCAGATTTTTTACACATATATATGCAAAACTGAATTTTCGCGCAGCTTGCAGCGACCATGGAAAAATGGCATATCTCCTTGCTCGAGTGTCCAAACGACAAACCGCTTTCTGCGTTGTAAACTAGACTCGTAGAGGTTTACAGCGGTATAAAATTTGCAGCCTAATTATGCACGAGAAAATACAGTTTATTTGTTGAAGACAGAGCATATGTGCTGCAGTAGAAAATGAGCCATGGAGAAAATTGGTTAGTTATCCCTCTTCTTTTACATTTTTCAAAATTTCTAAAATATAGGGGGAGAACTCATTATAATTTTAATGAGTAGATTATTTTTAAATATTGAGGGGGAGAAAATTTTGTTTAAAATGTTTTGAAAATATGACTTTTTGATTCACACAAAAAGGGGGAGAAATATGTTAGTTGAGTTGATTGTTTATCCAAGTTTTGTGATCATCGAAAAGGGGGAGATTGTTGGAACTTTTCAAGTTCGCAATCTTGATTTTGATGTTAACAAAACTTGTTATTGTGTTTCTAACATATTTACTCAAGTGTGAAGTTGCAAACACAAGAAGCAAGCTGAAACTGAATTTTTCACAAACTGAATTTCTGGCGAGCTTCGGTTTTTTGATGATATATCCCAGCTGGATGATTGAAATGACAATCCGACAATTGGACTGATTAGAAAACTCAATTTGGAACAAATCGTATTTCACGTCAGTTGGGCAAAATCGGATGTTATCATGGTCTAACGGATCGCTCAATTACCAAACTGATCACACGAAAACAGCAATAAGTTGTGTTTGAGCAGCTGCCGTATTTTGGTCATATCTCTCAGCTCGATTATTGAAACGAAGAGATTCAGTATACGTTGGAAAGCTAAGACAAAGATCTACAAATCATTCTAGAAGTAAAAGTCTGAATTCAAGCTTACGATGCTGATAAATGACGACGAAGCTACTGGTTCTGCACAAACTGAAATCAGCTAGACTGATTTCAGCACATCAGCTGAAACTGAACCAACTGAACTGAACTAGCTGCTGACCAGTTGAACTGAACGACCAGTTCAGTTGACCAGAGTTGACCAGTTGACAAGAGTTGACCAGTCGGGAAAATGCCCAGCATGCTGAATTTGACCGTTGCAATTCCAGAAATAATACAGAAACTTTTCAAACAGTCATATTCTTGTGTCTAACGTATATATCAGTGTTGGAGCCTATAAATACAACATCTTGAAGATAAAACAACAGCTTTGAAGTGGGATTCAAGCATGGGTAGTTAGCGTGAAAAAATCAGCTAGTTGAGAGCACAAGCCCTTGTGTGAGGATACATTTGAGATGCACACTGTAAATGATAAATTCCTCACACACAATCACTCACACATATAGAAGAGAGTTGAACTTCAAAGATTAGTTGAGTGAGTCTTGCACAAAGACGTAAAACTTGTGTATGTAGTCTTTGCATATGAGACATTAAACAATATGCTGATTGTGAGGTGCTGCCTACAATCTTGAGTGCTAGGAGTTCAGTTTAGGCAGTGGGTAAGTCCTAGCTGAATGGGTTTGTACAAGATGTTGTATAAATCAAAGTCTTCTAGTGGATCTTTCCCAAGGGGAAGAAGGGGTGACGTAGGAGTGTTGAAATCTCTGAACATCCATAAATAAATTTGTGTCTATTTGTTTATTGCATTTACTTTTCATATCCATAGTTTTAAAAATGCATTGTTGAAGCATTTTATGTCTTCTTCAAATACCAAAATATTGTATACCAAGCGTTTGATAAAATGCTTCAACTGAAATATTTTTACTCATTCAACTTGCAATTATTTTAAATGGTTTACAAAATATTTAATCGGTTTCTACGAAGGATTATTTCGAGTGTTTTCCGCTTGATTTCATATCAAACTTGATTTAATTCATCGGTGTTCAATATTTCAAGAACCGAGCTATTGTAGCTCAACGGTGCTCCTCCCCCCCATCGATCCTATCAGAAATAATAGGTGCAAAATTTCGAGCAAGGTTCTAGGCTTGTTCAAGGGTTATAAATGGTTTGATTTGGGTTGTTTATGGTATGGTTAGGTGTTAATAAGCTATGATTCAAGTTTGGTTAAGTTTTGAGTAGATTCGAGTCAAAACCGAGACGTACGTTTAAGTTCTAAAACGAATCGGAAAATTAGTCGATGATCATAAATTTACGTCTAAAAAATGTTTATGGGTGTATTTTAATGTGTTATGTTAAGTTTGGATGGATTTGGGTCGTCGTTTTAAAGTTGAAGGATAAATTGAGAAGTTAGGATTTCATGGGCAAAACGATCATTTTACACTTGAAAAATATTAGACGTCATGACAGTGCCTTGAAAATTGTAATGAACAATTAAATTTTTATTTTAAAATTTTATGGGATTTTATGATGAGAAACGCTAAAGCTAAAAAACGTGTGCATGCTTGGTTTAAAAGAAAAATGATATATATATATATATAAATATATATATATATATATATATGATGAAAGAAAAAATATTTAAAGTTATGCATGTTCATGAAAATCTATTTCATTAAAAGTATCTTTCACTGTTGCTTATAAAAATATATGTATTACTGCTATCATGGTTAAGTTTTGTTGAGTCATTAAACTCATTAGGTATGATAGATACAGGTGAACATGATGTTGTTGGTGATGGAAAACTTGATTGTAATGCCTGAACAAAAAAAATTAAAAAAATTAATGTTCATGAGTTACTATTCAAGCGCTGCGGCGCTAGAATGGTAGCGCCTAGGCGCTAGAGCTGCGACAATTGTGGCGTTGCAGCGCTAGAAAATGACGCTAAGGCGCTACAGAAGCGAAAAATCAATATGTAAGCCCACCTTCACCTCCACCAATAATTTTCCTCCTTCACGCAAACCCTCATCCATCTTCTCTCCATTATCGAATTTCTTTCCTCATTTTATGGGAGATTTTCCTAAGAAAATAATGAAATGAAGGTAGATTTGTGATCCTCTCATCACGGGCTTCGAGATTATGTAAGTATTTCTCATTTTTATTCAAATAATTAGTTGGTAAATTTATTTTAATTAGTGCAAAGCATATTCTTATATAGCTGAAAGTTTTTTTAAAAAAAAAAATTCTAGTACAATTTAAAGAAAAACGAGTATTGGACGTTTCAGTTGGTATCAGAGTCATGTTCTTGTAAAGAGAAACTCAGTCGTCAAGCCTCAAGTTTGTAAGTTTAATGATTTAAATGTTTTTATGTTGGACCTGCATGTTTTCATGGGTTATATGCTTAAGTTACATGTTTAAATGCTTTTTGAAGTTAAAAGATATGTATGCTTAAAGTCGCTCAAAAAATGATTTATATATGCTGCATGATTAGAAGCTTAGATTTAAATTAATGTTGGTGACATTTAGAGTTTGAAAAACGTTCAGATATAATGCCTCCTAGACGCGCACTTAATACCAATAGACAAGCTAAGACGAATGAAGATCGTCAAGGGAATGCTCCCCCACTTCCTAATGGGGATGTTGCTATATAAGCTTTTCATGGATTTCCGCTCGCTTTACTTTTCCCATTGGTCCAAATTATTGAATAACAAATGTAGAATCTATTTTAAGATCCAAGTCCACTGGTTGGCCAATATCACACAAACCAAGAATAAATGAAAACTCGATTGGAGTGAAAGGAATCTTAATATCATCAATGACAATCAAAGAGCATTAATTAATTTCAAATGTATTGAAGATGAAATCAATTATGTAACTCTTGTTCGTAAGTTCAGGCATGTCAATCTAATTACCAAACGAAGTATCATTTATCCTAATCCTATGTTGTTCCTCTAGTTTTGGTTTCAGTCTTCCATCAAATCTTTAAAAATAGTGGGGGAGCATCGAATACAGTATTCTTTCACACTTTTCTTCCTCCCAACATAATCAATATTCCTTAAAAAAAGTACAAAAAAAGACCAAAAAAACATTATACATAAATCCGTCAACAAAAAAATATGTACCACAATCACAATTTCATTAACAACTGTAAGGCCATTTGAATCGGCGATTCAATCTCTATTTTCATCAATTTGAAATTTGAATTCTCGTAAGGAGCAAGCATTTTGAATTCTCATATCAACCAAAATACTCATTCAAATATTCACAAGCTTTTCAAATACTCATTCAATTACAAAAAAAGAAAAAGAAAAAAGAAAGTATTTTTGAAAGAATGTTTTCTTCGTTGCTTTCTCGTTCTCAATCGTCAGAATATATCCTCAAGATTGTAGCGTAATCCTAGGCTACAAAACAAGAAACTAACAATATACATTGACTGATTTTAGGCTAGAGAATAGGAGGCTAACTAACAATATACATTGACTAATTTTAGGCTAGAGAATAGGAGGCTAATTAGACGGCTAACAATATACATTGACTTTACAGAATATTTACTATATTTAAGACTCCCCCGCAGTTGAAACGGGAGGTTTACGAACGTTGAGACTGTCCCGAAAATCTTCAAATAACACCTGTGGCAAACCCTTAGTGAAAATATCTGCTATTTGATAACGGGAAGGGACATGGAGAACGCGGACTTCTCCTCGTGCAACCTTCTCTCGGACAAATGGATATCCATTTCTATATGCTTTGTACGTTGATGTTGAACTGGATTACCTGACAAATAAATAGCACCAACATTGTCACAATACACCAAAGTAGCTTTCTTAACCGGACAATGCAACTCTAAGAGAAGGTTTCGAAGCCAGCATGACTCAGAATCCACATTCGCTACCCCCACGATACTCGGCCTCGGCAATAGAATGAGATAATGTGGGTTGACGCTTTGACGACCAAGAGACCAAATTGTCCCCTAAAAATACACAATAACCAGATGTAGATCTCCTCGTATCAGGGCACCCACC